>NC_135336.1:20922331-21229401 GCF_023851605.1 Tamandua tetradactyla
ACAAATTCAAAAATAGCAAGGCCCAAACTAATGAGATTTTACTATATAACATGAGTCCACATAATTCTCTTCTCTCCTAAATGCCTGTCCTATTTTTCCCACTTCTCTCCCCTCCTCCCCTACTGTTTTAAAGTATACAGGTGAGCACTAATCCCACACAGTCCCCTTGACCTTAAGGAAGAATTTCAAATTTGCTATTGTGGAAGCAAATGATTCTCCTCTCTTCCCTCCTCCTCCCCATCATGGAACATGAGCTCAGAAACACTGCACTCATCATGCTCCACTTCTTCCTTCTCCCTTCCAGAGTCCAGGACCTGAAAGGGGGCATGCAGCTTGTCAACGCAGCTTGTGGTACGGGCATGAGTAATCATTAGTACCTTGGGATGGGCTGTTTTCCTCTTCCCTGGCTAGAGTCCTCTGCCACCCAGTTCAGAATAATGCTGTGCTGTCTGCCAGGCTGTGCACCCAACATAGGAAAACCCGAAGACCAGACTTACAAAACTCTTAATGAGGGGATAATTATTTCTAACAACAAGATTTTTCACATTATAAAATGTCTCTCTAAATAAAAGTTCCCTTTAGTGGGTTTGAATTAGTTTTTCATCTGGCAAAAATTGAATTACAAATAACTTTTCGACAATATATGTATTATGTAAAGCCAAGCAGAGCTAAACTAATTAGCCTACAGCTCAGAAGTTGTAGACCTTGCATAGAAACCTATTTGCACTGGCTGAAGATCCTATGTATCAATTCCCTCAGGGTCCTTGTGAAGACAGCTGTTGGAATATATAATAAAGGGTAAGTTCATTTAACGCTAACTCAAACAGGACCCATGAAATAGCAACATGTTTTTACTAATAGGTACACATCTCAGTAGACTCAGTAAATGTTCAATACACACTTGATGGAAGTATAAATAAATGAATGAAATGTTAACTCTCCCTTAAGTGACTTGGTTAGGGTCAATGAACTCCTCTGTCACACTAGGCAGGACATGAATTGTGTGATCTCCAACATAACACCCAGTTCTAATACTCTGAGATGTGTTGAACCTTTCCTTCAAATTTACTGACCTTTAAGACCCTCGGATTATCAGATCAATACGCTTTTAGAGGAAGTATTTGGTAAAAAAACAAATTCCCTAGCAAGATTCAGTACACCTTACAACAACAAAACAACTCTTCCCTGGCCTCACACCCCTTTCTGTTCCTGGAATCGCATTAGGGATCGGGAGAATAGTTACAGAAAAACTTTTGTGGGGGTACATAAATGCCTTGGAGAAGCAAAAGCTACCTTTCATACATGGTGTATTTGATAGCACTTTTAGACTATAAACTCCAAACCAATCTTAGACCAGATTCCCCCTTAAAAGAAAAGCCTGTTGAAAGTTGTATGCTATCACCTGAGAAGAAAGTAAATCCCTAACCCCTTGGAGTTACTGTAGGAAATAATTAAAAAAAAAAAAAAAACAGAGGGTATCCTTATAAAGCTGACCCAACATGGGTGTCGTGCTTTGTCTTAAGGACAAAGGCACACTCTACTGGTATTTGGTGCTAATCTCACCCCACTTGTGTCCTGCTGCTGTCAGAATTACAAGTCTGCTGTTCCATTAATTAGCAAAGTTAAAATGCTCTGCATCTATTAGGAAAGTAAAAATTACCACTACCATCTCCCCAGGATTCTCCAGCATGAGTCATCTTTCAGTCCCACATTTGCCTCCTCCTAGTTCCAAATGTGTCTGCTGCCTCTTCCTCTTCACATTTTCCTAGTCACCATTTCCCATGGTGGAAAATGCCAACCATCCTCACTCTTCCTTTCAGCCTCTGCATGGCCCCAAGTAGCAAGAGAGAGACTAGCCCTCGTGTCATCGGTCTCAACCATAGTTTGGGGTCTTTGGGATGGTAGAAAGCGGCCCAGCACAGCTGGATACCTGTGCAAAAGCAGGTTCATGCTCACCTCCTTCAGAAAGCAATCCTGGTTTCAACAAGTGAAAAAAGAAACAATTGGGTGAGCATTTATTGAGCATTTGGAGGTACAAGCTGCTAGGTACCCATGGATTGCTCTATATTTCCCTTTGTGCTCAGTCACACCCCCTTAATTTTCACTTACTTAGAAGTTACTATGCAATTATTCTAAGGTTGATTCAAGTTGGCCTAAACTCTGTTTCACCAATTAAATGGTAAATTTCCCAACACTCAAGTCTCAACCTCCTTTTTCCTCTCTATCCTTGTGGTGTCCAGCATGGGAGCCTCAAAAAGGTGACATGAGTCACTGACTGAGCTGATGCACATACAAGATTTGGCTTACATTTCAGAGTTCCAACAACTCAGGACAAAATGTGGCAACACACTGGTTTGGGTGTAATTTGGACAGTTTCCTATTCCCAGGGTCACTTTTTCAACTCTTTAATAAGCAGCTACTATGTGCTAGGCCTTATGCTAATCTTTGTGTTTTATTAAGAAAAACACAAAATGGACCCTGCTCTCCAGGGGGTTTCCAGGCAGAAAAGACACATATGCAAATAAAGACCCTGAGCTGTTATCAGAGATAGGATCTCACTTGCACAGAGTGCAAAAATGGCTTAAAGGAAAGGCTTCCTAAAGGTGAGAAATAAAGATTTTCTACCCAAAGAGCAAGCATCACCTAAAACCTAAGAGTTTGTTAGAAATGCAGAATCCAGACCCACAGAACAAAACCTGCTTTAACAAGAAACCCAGGGGATTCATATGCACATTAAACTTTGGGAAGCACTATACTAAAGAATATCTTTCAATTCCCAAGTTGCCTCAGAGGCAAAGATAATAGCAAAGCATCCTTTATGCTAGTCTAAACAGAATCTTTAAAATCAGATATAGAGCTCCTCATTAAACATGCCCCAACCTTAATGCACACACACACACACACACACACACACACACACACACACATGAGAAGACACGAAAACCCCTCACCATTACGCAGGGTGTCCAGAGATCCTGTCATTAAACAACTTCAGCACTAGAATAAAAAGGCTATCCAGAAGATGTATAACGTCGCCACCCAGGGATACTGAGACTGGACCATGTGTTTTGTTTTTGTTTTTTTTTTAACCTGACTTGATAGAATCAGCACCAGGAACGTTTGTGAATATGTGTCCAAGTGGCTCAGAATTTCAGTATCTTAAACTTCACGCATAAAACATTTTAATTTTGCAGCAAATCTTCCTCACCCTCAGAGCCCTGCCTTCTGTAACTGCTTCTCAGTACCATAAATACTGTCACTGATCATATTTATAGATCAAAATGCCATATCTCAGATGGCCCCTGGAGACAGAAGGAACATGTCTTCTTAATCCCATCTCCACCCCCAACCTACATGTACAAAGCCCGGCAGCAGTGAACTAGACAACACAAGAGTAGCAACAGAGGAAAGGAGATGCCCACACTCTGGGGAGCTCTACATCTAGTGAGAATACAGTGCTCACATCAGGAAATCTTCTACCATGGAAGGAGACTGAATTTTGGTCCACTGAGAGTTTTCAGCCTAATAAAATACCCAATGCCAATTTCCCGTGATACCAGGAAGCTCCAGGCTCTGTATAATAAAACACACACACACACACACACACACACAAGATTCTGACATAGAACCCTCCCACCCTGTCCCCAATTTGGCCATCCTAGATCCCCTATATCCTGACTACTGCACCACCATCCACTCATTACTCAAAAAGAAAGCTGGAAGGCATCCTGGACTTCTCCTCGAACATCAATTCAGTCACTCATTTCTATAGATTCTACCTAGTAAATCTCTCTCTGACCCAGAATTTTCCTTTGTGCAGTTTCCTTGACTTCCACATCAAGTTGAACTGTCCACCATGCTGTACCTCCTATTCTATCACACCTGAATGGCATTAACCGAACCTGACTTCTTGAGGGTAGGGACTGTATCTTATTTGTTGCTGTACTCCAGCACCTAGCACAAAAGGGGCTCAAGAAATACTGATTAGAAACTGAGCAGACAAAGGTGTGTGCTTAGTAAGACAGAGAGTAGGAGAATGGCAGGTTCCCAGAGAAGATGATTTTTGAACTAGGCTTTGAATAAGGGAAGGGTCAAGGAATGGTACAGTGGAATGGAAAAGGCTTCCTCTCTGGTGGAAAGCAGCATTTGCCAAAACTGAGAGGATGGGGTCAACTAACATATGCCAGAGATGGAAGGAGTGTATGGTTGAAGAAAAAAGCAAAGTTAGGCAGTGACAGAAAGGTGGGAGGTGAGGCAGTGGATGGCGGTTTTGAGTGGCTAAGCGAGCTGACTCTGAACTTGATACCTCAGTAGAGTGGATACCTGGAAAGGTAACAGCAAAGGCAATGCTGGGAGTGCTTCAGAGACAGTGCACCCAAGGGGCAGCCAGGGCTGTGTTGCTGCAGGGGAGAGCCAGACAGAATCTGGCTGGTCCCAGAGAAGCACTGCAGTCCAGAACAGAGCTCAACCTAGCAGGCTCTGAGCCCCATCCCTCCCCATGGTTCACACTGTGCTCTGGTGTAAACTAGGGGAGGTTGGGACCCCCACTGAGGCCGGAGGGTAAATGTGGGGGGAGCAGCAATGTAAATGTTTTCCATTTGTTCTTCTCCCTATTTTCTAAAAGGGGGAAAGAATGTCTGTTTGTGCATCACCTCCTGGGAACCTGCCAGGCCAGTTGCAGACAGGTAGTTCATGTAAGAGCCCATGAAGATCTGATCTGAAAGATCTCATATAGAACTGAATCAGAGTGGGAAGAGGCTTATGGACATGGTCACTTCTGTGTAGGGAATGGAAAGGCAAAGCCCTTGGGAAAAGACAGTGTCAGTGCAACTAGAGATGTCAGGGAACCAATTCGTGGGTAGAGGCAATGGCCTTGTCTCTGTTTACCTCACCCTCCCTTTTCTCCTCCCTTTTCTATGTTAACACAAGAGAAGGAGAGAGAGAGAGGCAAGAACAGGACTAAATGATAAGGAAAAAGGGTGAGGGCCAGAGATTAAGAACTGGAGAGAAACATACACACACACACACACACACATGCATGCAGAGATGGAGGTGAATGTTCTGGTCTCCTCTTTATAGACGCTGATGAGCTATTGAGGAAACTGCCTGTTGGAAAACTCCAGCGACTATAAGTATGTTTCTTGGAGTGCTCATTAAAACAACTACTACTGAGGCAGGAAGTGTGCTGATACGAAGGAATAAACCCGGCACAGAAAGAGACCAGGCAGGTTTATGTCAGCACCAGAACACAACTCAGGGTGGAAATCCACACACTCCGCCCCAACAGTGAGGCAGGCTGCCTTCCTCATGACTGGCCCTCACTATGGATACTTCCCCTCCCCAGCACTAGGTCAAGGGACTTCTAAGTAAAGGAAACTGATGAGCCTCAGCTAACTTGAATTCAAAGAATGGAAAAAAATACAAGGGCCCCTCTTTTGGCAATTGCTAAAAACCAAGCTTTTCTAAGCAAACTGACAAGGCCTCAGGAAAGGTGAGGCAGCAGCCAGGAATTTGAGATTAAAACCGGGTTGGGCAGTTTTTACACTAGAGAGAAGTACTTTCTATCTTCTCTCAGTGCTGACAGCTCTGTTTTTTTTTTTTTTTTTAATATTTTTATTGCCAAAACAACATACAAACATACAAACATTCTCAACATACCAATATTTCATATAAGGTGTACAATCAGTGGCTTACAACATCATCACATAGATATGTATTCATCACTATGGTCATTTTTTTAACATTTGCATCACTCCAGAAAAATGAAAAAGAGAAAATAAAAACCTCACCCATACCATACCCCTTACACTCCCTCTCAGTGAAAAATAATGTTTCCATCTACCCAATTTATTTTAACCTTTTTTCCCATTATTTGCTTAATTTTTCCACATTTTTTACTCATCTGTGCATACCCTACATAAAATGAGCACCAGACACAAGGTTTTCACAATCACACAGTCACATTGGAAAAGCTATGTCATTAAACAATCATCTTAAACAAACAAGGCTATAGGAACACAGCTCTAAAAATTCAGGTACTTCCTTCTACCCACACTAATACACTGTAAACTTAGAAGGGATATCTATAGAATGTGTAAGAGTAACCTCCAGGTTTGAAATCTCTCAGCCACTGACCCTTTATTTTTTCTCATTTCTCTTTTCCCCCTTTTGGTCAAGAAGACTTTCTCAAACCCATGATGCTGGGTTGCAGCTGATCCAGGGACTTCTGTCCCATGTTGCCAGGGAGATTTACACTCACAGAGGGCAGTGAGTTCACCTGGACAGCTCTGTATTTGAACTGTGCTCTTTATAATGACCATTTCTGCTCTGCACTTTATGTAGTTGGCTATGTACCTCCCCTGGGTGCTTTTCCTAAGTATTCCACCATCACCCACCTATGTTGGTCCCTCCTTCTCTATGTAACACATGGCACAACCACACTGCCATCCATGTCTTTGTCCACCACTGCCTCTGTCTCCCTCACTGGACTCCAAGTTCCCTGATGGCAGGGACTGGATGCTTATCTCAGTATTTCCAATACCTGGTACACAGCCAGTGCTCAACAAGCAACATGCAGACAAGTCTTATACAACCACAGTGCCAAGGTGCCTTTCCCACAAAAGGTGCTTAATAAATGCTATGCCTCTTCCCCCTGGGTTCCTCTCTGTGACTATTTCTCCATCTCCATCTTTCTCCCCCTCTCACTCTCTCCCATGAACTCCGAGACTAATTTCAATACTAACTTTCTAAAGTCAATAGAAGATAAAAAACACCTAGCTAAAGGGCTACTTTGGAATAGCAGAAATTTGTAACACTTGCCATCACTAAATTAGCTCCACTAAAGATCACTAATAATTAGCACTTTAAACAAGTGGGTAACACTTCTCTAAACCCAGCTAATGAGCAAACTGTAACTGTTTCTGTTTATTCTTCACAAGATTTAATATTAGCTGCAATACACAGACTCACTCGCTCATTCTCCCTCTCTCCCTCCACAGAAAAGTTGACACTGCTCAGTGTAATCCAGATACACACACACAAATACCACTTAGGAAGCAAGTATAGACTCTTCCAACTCCCCACCCTCTTTTTAAATGATTCTGCCTTAACTGACCATGTTATTTAAACTGCTTGTAACTCACAGGTGGTGGTGATGGCAGTAGATTTTTTGGCTTTTAGTTTACAATGAGCACTGCTCTTGGATGGGTCCTCAAAGTAACAAAACATTATTCCATCAGTGATGAACATGAGTCAACTGTTGAACACCAGCAGTACATTTGCTATTACAATATATTTCAAGAGAGTTACAGAGATGCTCAGAAGCAGAAGATGTGTGCTATGGAAGTTCAGACACATAAAAAGGCTCGCTTCTTGAGACCCTCACTCTCAATTCCCCCTCCCTCTTCCCAGTGTGCATATCAATAATGCTCAATTTAATCAGAGCATAATGACTTTACTTAAAGATGAAATTGCAGATTTGAAAAGCCAGCTTTGGGCTCTGTCATTATGGAAGACACTCTGGAAAGCAACCAAACATGAAATGCCCCAGCATTTCCCCAATGCCTCTCCCCTCTCCCTCTACCCCATGGCTTGAAATTCAAAGTGGCTGACAGTAAAGCAGCAATGATTAACTGCAAAGCTCAGAGAAAGAGACCTTCACTGGCATCTCCAGAGCAATGCCTATCACCCCAGCCCAGGGCTTCTTCCCGTTCTCATCTCTGTTCTTTCTGACCTCATAGCTGTGCCATTCCTACCCCACGCCCATCAGCGGAAGCAATGCCAGAGGGACATACCGGGCACAGACTTGACACAGGTCCACCACAGACATGGAACAACTGCGACCAAAGTAAAAGTCAAGTTTACAGAAATGCAGGCGAGACCGGACAGGTAAGAAGGGCCACAATGAAAGGTCCCATCATTGAATTGACTTTGAGAAACTAAAGGGCCCTTTTCCCCTTTCAAGGACATGTGTGCTGCTGTCCTTGGTCCTGAGCTAGTGTGTAGTTGCTACCAAGCATCTCCTGCCCAGCCTGTCCTAGGATTTGTAAAACAAGTGAGAAAGAAGTAGAGATGAAGAGATGTTAAGATATATCAGGGAGATAAACAAATGTGCCAAAGCACTGCAGAAGAGATAAATGTGCCAAAGCACTCAAGGGGCATAGACACAGAAACATTACTGGAGAGAACAAAAAGACTTGTATTGGTGTTGTTTGCAAATAATTCAATAACTAAGAAAGAAATGCCTATGCACATATTCACATACACAAATGCATACAGCTTCCAAGGAAATGAGATGGCATTTGCTCTCAGTTTTTCCCAATACTATGTTTAGGTTTTTGGATTCACTGGCTAACAGTATTTGAGGTGGATGGGTTGGCCATGGAAAGATGTCTAGAGTTTTAAGCAATTTTTTATCTCTTCTTAAGTTATTGCCTCAAGGATATAAACACTGCAAAATTCAATAAAAACTGATAAATATTTATTGAGCACCTACTATGCACCAGGCAAAGTTCCAATCACAGTTAATACAAAGATAAACAAGATAGAGTCCCTAATTTTAGGGGACTTTTAGTTTAGACTGATAGTCAAAAACACTTCAAAATGTAATTTCAACATCATGTAAGAAATGCAGTGATAGAGGTTCACATGGGGGAGATGGAATATTCAGAAAATACCAAAGATCTGTAAGAAAGTGTCTAAAAAGTGAAAGAACAGTAAATAAAAAGCACTAAAAAGTGAAGAGACCAAGATTTATGGGCTCATCAGCAAGGTCCTAGCACTAACAGTGGTTAGTACTGAAGTCTCTCTGGGGGATTAGGGGAGCAGGGGAAGGAGCTAAGCATAGTGGGTAGTTTCCCATAACATAGACCCTCTTCAGAGTCACAGAGAAGCAACAAATCTTTCCCCCATGAACTAGCATAGCAAGCTTGGAAATGGCCAGGATCAGGAGAAAGTCTGACTCATAATGTATGCTATTCCTTTAGAAAGCAGCATAACAATGTCAGGTGGTAAGCAGGAAACCCGGGGGTGATCTGAGTATCTCATGAATCTAAAATTCTTCTGGGAGGTTTCTGCAGAGGGTTGCCTAGGGAACCCTCAAATCTGCTCACCAGAGGACAGATTAAGCCACACATTCCAGGAACATCCGGTAAACTAGTCCAGGCCTCCTAATTTTGCCCCCAAAGTGTATAAGCTGGGGAGATCCATGCACTCCTAGAAACCATATGCAAGTTGTTGCATATATGTCCAAATGTGTCCATTTTTCTGAGAAAAGCATCTGTGAAAGTCCACAGTTTTCATCAGATTTTCAAAGGATCTGTGGCTCTCTAAGTGGTTAAGAACCACTAGTATAAAGCAAAGTCAAAATGAGACCCCAAGACTTGGGTTCTAACCACTAGTTCCTGTCACCCCAGCATTTACCTCACTCGTGGTCCACTTTCTAACACTTGTGGTTTAGGTGGGACCCAATACTGTGTTCAGCTGGCAGAGAAAGAACAATGAATTCAGATCCCTTAGCTTGGATGAAAGGAAGCTGAGGCAAATGGTAGGAAGTAAAGGCTGTGTGCAGGATCCTGTGCTCTAAGAATTTCTTTATCAGAGGTGGTTCCTTCTTGTTAGTGAGTTACTATGGGCTGGAATAACTGAGGTTAAAATGAGCTTTATAGATGTCTAGGCAGTGCCTTTCCTGGAAGCCTTCCAAAGTGCAGATGCCCCTGGCCCTCGCCCCTGCTAGCAAATGCATGACACCTTGACCCATGACCCCTCCTAGATGTATAACTCTCTGGTCAATATAAGAGTCAGTGGAGGGGGTCTGAAAATTTATTTAACAAGATATCCTAGAGTCTGGATCATGGGGGAATAAGGGAGTTCTCAAGGGCTCCTAGTCAGGAAGTCACAGTAGGGCATGCTTTACCAATATTTGCTTAAGACAGCCCTCTCTTGCATTAGGTAATGAGCTATTCCAGGTCAGGCATATCCTGAGAGGCAGCTCATATCCCTGAGAAAAGCCCAGGCTTTGGATTCAGACAAAACTAAGTGAGAAGCACTTATTAGCTATGTGCCCTTGGGAAAATTGCTTAACCTCTCTGGGTCTTGGTTTCCTCCACTGAGACAAGATAACTCACAGGCTATTGTAATGATTAAGGGAGAAAATCTATTTGAAGGTACCAGGCATACAGCTGATGTGAATGCAATGAATTCTCCTTCCCTCTTTCCTGTTCATCTTGGCATCCTCAGCATGGTGCCTGGTACATAGTAGATGTACTATGTCTGGTTATGTGAATGAACATGTGAGCAAGTGAATGAGTAAATGAATGGGGCAAATTCAGGAAATTGCAGCTAAAAACTGCCTGCTTACCTTCCTACTACACACCTGTAAGCCTACACTGCCTGTATCCATCTGTGATGTTCCTCTCAATTTCTTCTATTTCCCTTCCCTACCAAATATGGACTATTTGGTGAACACTCCCAACACTCCTGCTCCCTTAGAAACAAATGAAAGCCTCCTGTTCCCAAATGAAGACCAGATACTGGGCTGATGGAGCACTTGCCCCTCCAGTGTCTAGAGGGCATTGGTCAAGGGCAACCCTCCCCCACAAGTCTCTATATGCCGGTGCCTATAGCTGGCAGGCTCTTTCCTTCTCCCCACTGCCTTATAAGACTAGGTTCCAGACAAAGGTGTACAGGTCCAGGTGGCTTTCTGAGAAGCACCCCCACAGAAAATGTAGTCTGAAAGTATCCGGTGCTGTTGGGCAACGTTCAGAGCCCCACAGGGAGTCACAGCCCCCTTCAAGGAGAAAGGACAGGAGGCCTGAAGAGATTCTGTGCCCTGTGGGTCTCTTCCTTGATTGGCCTTTAGAGGTCAGAGAGGTAAGATTGTCAAAGTTTGCCAAGCTAGGTCACAGAGGCATGGAGGGAGAAGTGGCAAATATAGTCCAGTTGAGTCTGACCCTAAAATCCACCTGCTATGTGTAGAAAAAATGGCCCTGAGTTGCTAAGATTCTCTGTTCTGCATTTTTCGAAACTATCTTAACAGAAAATGTCCAGGGGGCAGGGCCACCTGTTCCTCTTTGCTCTTTCAGCTACCTGGAAAAGAGGAGTCCTTGCCATTACCAGGGAGCCATGAGGTTGCCTTGTCCATGGACAAATGTGCACATGTACTCAGTACATAGCTTAGAAACTAAGGCTATAGTAAATGTTTAGTTAAAGAGCAAAGATGTTTAACACAGTCTTAAACTACTGAAAAATCAGAAACAACCTAAATGTGTAGCCACATAGAATCAGTTAAATAAACTATGGTATATCCACTCAAAGTAGTCATTAAATATGATGATATAAAAGAATAACTAATATTAGTTTTGTGAAATTTCAAGGTATATCATTAGGTGGGAAAGGCAGATTATATAGCAGTAAATACAACCTGATTCTAATGGTATATACACTGGAGCATGTGTGTGTGTGTGTGTGTGTGTGTGTGTGTGTGTGTGTGTGTGTGTTTGTGTGCATAAAAACTATATGCATACTGGTATACAATGGGATTATGGCTGATTTTTACGTATTTTCCCATTTTTCTTAATTATTCTTGAAATAATTGAAAAAGAGCAAATTCCCTCTTTTGTATGTTAACCCTTCACCACAGGATCTTTGTAAAATATTCAGGCTCTCAAAAAGTTTAATAATTAGGTTGTGGTTATGATGCCATCTGCAAACAGTCTTTGAAAAGCAAACATATTTAAAGTTTAGAACAACTGTGTTATGCAGCTGTTCACTCTGTGGTGTGATTCTCTGGCAAATAAAAACCAGCTACCATTCATCACAGATAAATTTGTCTGAGGAGGCTAAAAGCACTAAAGTCCAAATTAGCTGTGATAAAAAAAATTCCATTGTTCATTAAATGTCCGTTAAAGATTTGCCATATTACTAAATTGGGTGACAACAATGCAAGACATTAAAGAAGAATCAAGTAAAAATAAAATTCAAATAACATCAACATGTTCCTAAATTTTAAAAGTACACATCATAACAGATGTTTGTTGATTGAATCTCTAAGTGCCTACTGTGTATCAAGGAATTTTCAACTAGACTTTTGTCTAAAAGAATAAACAGAAATATATTTTTAATATATTTTATTTTATATACTTATAACATGTTATTTTATTATATATAAATACATAATATATTACTTTATTATATATAAATATATAATATATTATGTATAAAATATATATTTATTTATTATGATGATATAAAATATTATATAAACTATAATATATTGAAAATATATTTTTGGAAAAAGATAAATGAGTTGATCTTGCCCTTCCAGATATTAAAATATATATACTTTTAAACTACAATTATTAAAATACGGAGACAGATACAATAATTAACATACAAAGGAATGGAGCCTGATGTACAACCTTAATACAAATCTGACACATTTAAGAACTTGACATAGGATAAGGGAAGAATCTAAACCAACGAGGAAAAGGTGAATAATTCAACCAATGGCATGGGAAATTTTCACTGTTTGGAAAATAAAATTTAAGTTAACTCTCCCAACTTCAAACCATATACCAAAATGAGTTGTAGACATAGTAGGTGCTCAAATCATCAAAAAAAAAAATGACATATAAAAAACCTTATGAGAAAACATGAGTATTTAACTGATCCCTGAATGAGAAAGAGCTCTCTAGGCTTGAAAGAAATCAAAAAGGAAAATGTTGATTTTTTTTCCACGTACACTTTTAACTATACATCAGATTACAAACACAATTAAAAAGGTAGATGACAAGCTGGGAAACATATTTACAACAAATATGACAGAAAATGGATTAACAGTTTTCCCTATTTGAGAACAGGCAAAGAATATAAATATGTATTTCAAAAAAAGCAAATGGCTAATAAACATAAGAAAAGACAGTAACCAAATTAGTAATCAAAGAAATGCAAATTAGTTAAAACAATGGGAGAACTTTTTTCTTTTAATCCATTAAATTGGCAAAGATTTTGAAAAGGCAATAATCCTCAGGTTGGCAAAGGTTCAATGTCCCTCTCTCCCTCCTTATTCAAAATATTTCTACTGGTTCAAGTAAAATTGTTACCACCTTTTGGGAAAGCAATTTTGTAATGTGAATCACGGATAATAACATTATGCATAAACAATTACTTAGTAATTCCCCTTCTGTATATCTATCCTAAGGAGCTAAGGAAAAAATAAGGAGAAATATTTGAGGGCAAGAGGTTTCAAGCAGCACTTTTAATCATGGTCTCAAACTGCAAGCAGCCTAAATGCTCAACACAACAGGAGTAGTTACATAAATTAGAAATAGCTATAAAATGGAATATCACGTGGCTATTAAAAATCTTATTTTTGAGTCCATTTTAATAACATGGAAGAATACTCACAATATGTAAAATAAAAATGAGGATTCTAATAATAGATGCACTGCATATGTTAAGTTGAACGACATGAAATTGCTGATACACAACTGTTTTTTACTTAAAGAGCAATTTGGTATGGTCCCAAATAGGTACATAATGTATTTCTGTATTGTGGAATTAAGGGGTATATTTCAGTTTCTTCTTTATATTTTTCTATAGTTCTCAAACTTTGTACAATGAACATGTATTAACAAATTTATAAAGTTGTAAAATTGTCTGAAAACCATATGCAGAAATACCCAAAACTTAAATCTATATTAAACCACCTCTTTGCTTTCTCTTCTCTGGATTTTATAATCCTATGTTCCTTCAATGTTTGAAACTTCATGCTTATCTTCATCTGTCTCTTCTTCAACTTCTTTGCATATGCTGTAATTTGCTCTTTGGGGTTACCCCCAGAATAACAAGCAGGGCTCTAGAAAGGGATGACCTGAGCTGCCAATCCTTTTTCTCCAGGAAGCCACCCCAGAACAGACACAAGGGTCATGAGCTTTCTATTACCCAGAAGTAGTCCTTACTTTTCTGTCAGTAAAGGCAGAAGGGTTTAAGCAGTCTCCTTTTTGGGTCCTATAAAGCTGGGACTGAGGTTCCTGCTCTTGTCCCATGGTAGGCTCACAGGTAAGACACAGCTCATGGATTTGGGAGAGGGCAGCCAGAAGCTTCCCTCCAACAGCACACCAGTAAAACTAATCCCATAGCCTCCAGCCTATCATCTTATTGTGCCTGTATTCTAATTGGATATTTACTGGAGTCCTAATCTACTACATGATGAGGACCCACACTTCTTGGTGACATGTATTCTCCCAATGCTTCTTGTCTGTGCCACTCGTGGGGCTCCTGGGTCCTGAAGGGTGGCAAAAAGAATGCCAGACTTGGAGTCAGATAGTCTGGATTCAACTCATATCAACTTAGAACTTTGGGGAAGCCCCTCATCCTCTTTGCCCTCAATTTCCTCAAGTGGATATTTCAATACAACTCCAGTGAGAATTAATAAATCAAAGTATTTTGCAAACTGCAAAGCCCTATACAAAAGCAAGCTACTATTGTATTGCAGCCTTTTCCTGAAAGCAATCATGGGTTTTATGCCTTTCTGAGGAGGCATTCCAAAATACTTGTGCATAAGACCTCCTCCTGCTCTTGGAGACCATTCAGCTGTGATACTAGGCTTGAGTTCACTGCCATCCTGGGTTCCATCCCCACTGCTTTATCCATCCACTTCTTTAGCCAACCACTTCTCTGGACCTCTTGCCCATCATAGGCCCAACGGCACACAACCTTTCAAAGCCGGGGGGCTGCCCTGAGGGCCTCCTTTCTATCTGCCAATGCCACCTACTTACTGATGATGTCAAATCTCCCCAGATGGCAAAGTCAGAGGAAAGCCTGGTTTAGACAGCCTGGAAGTACAAATCTGAGGTCACGTGCTTCTGTTTTATCCTAGGACTATTTCAAGAACCCTCCCAAAGACCACCAAAGTTGCTGACGAGGCTTGTAGCTTCTCCCTCATCTTTTTTTTTTTTTTAAATAGAGAAAGCACTTTTTTTCACCTTCCCTTTCTTTCTCTAGAGTTTTTTCCAGCTTGTCCCTTGGGACTATGATACTTGATATCCAAATCCTTTCACCATGTGACATAACATTTCAGAAATGCCCCCCATCCTTGCAGAGTCCAGAAAACCTTTTCCTGACTTGGCCCATGAAAACACCTTCCCACTCCACTATCCAGCATGTGAGTCCAATCATCTAGAACTTCATGCAAAGCCATGGATGAGTCAGTACCATTTCTAAGCTAGTTGAAAATTCCCTTTAATTTTCCCATTTGCTGTCTCTCTTATAAAACACACCCACACAGGGTAGGACCCCCAACTCATGTGACCTGCTCTAGACACAATCCTGTGAAGCACAGAACTTGGGGAAGACTTTGGTGAGATGAATGACCCTCAGTCCAGCCCTGGAATACTATCCTGAGTCACCTAGGGGCTGGGCTGATTGCTTCTGGGTGACCATTGCAGCCAGCTGCCTTCATTATAACTTTTGGAATTATCAACTTTTCCCAGAGGATCAAGAAAAACATCTAGGAATGGCATGGGAGATCTATGATAGGGTGGCTATAGAGCTTGCTGGAAGAGAAAAGTTTGCTATCTGGGCACAGGATTATCCACTTAATGCTGGCATTTTTAATTCCCAGTTAGAAAAATAAAAATAAGAAGAAAATACAGATACAATTTTATAAAAAGGAATTACTAAATGAGACTATATAATGGAGAAATATTTTAAATCTTTTACAATAAAATGGACAAGTATAATTGTCAAAACCTAGAAGGTATCTTTCCCCAAAGTTAAAAGGGTAAAGGCAATCAGTAAACATTATGGATACCCAAAGCAAAAATTCTGGGCTTGAAGAAAAGAATTTACAGGGGCAGACCAAAAGGCTGAATGTTACCAATTCCTGGTAATTTCGAAGCAAGCTCCTGCTTTTAGGCTCCACCAAAATCCTACCCCCACCTCTACTATCATAACCACCAAACTCAGAGAAGAGGCAGCTTCTACATCTTTGACCATGACCAGAGAAATCCAAGGTCATCCCACCCCCCACCCCCTGTACTTCTCTGGTATCTAAGATAAACTAACTGGCAGTTATTAAACTGTAAGGCAGGTAGGGGCTAGATGCAACAGAACTGTGCTCTTATTCCCATTAAAGAAACACAAGGAACATGGTTCCCAAAGTGAGGTGGGATCTGTGTTAAGATAACAAAAGGCACTTCCCTGAATTCCTGTGTGAGCAAGTGTTGCAGCCCACCCACTAGGGCAACTCAGTTGAATCAAACATGGAAGATATCCTTAGTTCTTCATGAAACGCCAATCCCACTAGCATTCTGTCACCTCTGCCTTCTCTTCTGACCACTGAGTGCAACTTCATAGCCCCTATTATACATAGAGAAATAAACCACCATCCCGGAAACAGAGCCAGGACCTCCAAACTCCACATTGTCATCCAGCCTCCTAGAGTAAAGCATCTTTCCTTATACCTCTTTCTCCCATTTACCCTTGTCCAAAAATACATCCTAAGTGTGCCCTCTGGCTTTGTGAATAGCCCATGCCAATGATGTGAAAAGAGGTCATAAACATCCTTCTCCTCAGAGCCCTGGGCTGTGATAAAACCACACCCCATCCTAGATAACGTCATCAGGGATTATAACCAATGAAAACCAAGTGGAATGTCAGAGCTGAAAATGTTTTTATGAAGCTGTAGTCTTTCATTTTACAGAAATGGAAAATGAGGCCTGGTGTGGGGAATAGATTCATATGCCATTTGTTGAGTTTGTGATCTAGGATCCCAACTTCAGCCAAACATTCTCTGTTTCATACTATATAGAGTGAAAAGTACCTCACTCCAGGTGCACATGTGTTTTGATGCAAGGATGGCCAAATTAGAACATATAACTGTACTGTCCCATACAGGAACCAAGAGTTACTTATGGCTATTTAAATTTAAATGTAAATTTAAATTAACTAAATTAAAATTTCAATTCCTTGGTCACTTTGTGTGTTCATTAACTACATGTAACTAGTGGTGATCATATTAGAAAACACAGATATAGAGCATTTCCATCATCATAGAAAGTCCTGTTGGTAGTATTGATTTTTTTTAACATTTTTTATTGTGAAATATAGCATATATACAAAAAAGCAATAAATTTCAAAGTATATTCTAATAGCAGTTATAGAACAAATTGCAAAGTTCGGTTTGGGTCACAGTTCCACAATTTCAAGTATTTCCTTCTAGCTGTTCTAAGACACTGGAAACTAAAAAGAAATAACAATATAATGATTCAGTAGTCATACTCACTTGTTAAATCCTATCTTCTCTGCTATAACTCCTCCTTCTCCTTTGATCCTTCTTCCAATTTTTAGGCAATATTTGGGTAATGACCACTCTAACATCTTCAAGTTGAAATAGGGGATAGCACTGATTTTGATGGATAGATTCCCTGAAAATGGTTAAGTTCCCTGAGGGCAGCATCTGTGTGCTCCTTTGGAATGCTCTCTATAACCCATAACCACTCAACAAGTGAGTAAAAGAAAACCCCGTGAGTCAGCAAGTGACTCAGCCAGCAAGGATCCAAAGTTCATGAAACACAGATCTGCCATCCTGGAAAGTCACCAAAATGGCCTTTCTTGATCTAAGCACACAGAACTAGGGAAGAACCAAATGGCTTCTGTTCCTTATAATATATAATTATATATATATTATAATATCATACATATAATTATTATAAGAATGAGGGCCTTTAATCCTGTACAGCTTAATGTAATCCCTGGATACATCCTAGAATATATTAAGCAG
Source organism: Tamandua tetradactyla (assembly GCF_023851605.1). Taxonomy (NCBI): domain Eukaryota; kingdom Metazoa; phylum Chordata; class Mammalia; order Pilosa; family Myrmecophagidae; genus Tamandua; species Tamandua tetradactyla. The sequence continues at coordinate 20,940,114 of NC_135336.1, forward strand.
ATAATCAAAAATTATTGGCAAAGTCCCTTGAGCGATGGGAGAAAAAATATGGAACTATTAAACATTACTATCAGGGAATCCCCTGATACCGTGTCAAATATTAGGGACACCCAATCAATACACCAAGCCCTTGATCTTGAGGATTACTCTTGTGTTCTAGTTTGTTAGCTGCGGGAATGCAACACACCAGAAATGGATTGTCTTTTAATAAAAGGGGATTTATTTGGTTAGTTCTTCAGAGGAAAGGCAGGCTAACTTTCCACTGAGGTTTTTTCTTACATGGGAAGGCACAGGATGGTCTTTGCTGGCCTTCTCTCCAGGCCTCTGGGTTCCAACGACTTTCCCTGGGGTGATTTCTTTCTGCAGCTCCAAAGAAGGCCTGGGCTGAGCTGCGAGTTCTGAGATGAGGTATGCTGAGCTGCTTGAGTTGTGCTACGTAGTGCTCTCTCATTTAAGCACTAGCCAATTAAGTCAAATGTCATTCATCGGAGCAGGCACACCTCCTAGCTGACTGCAGATGTAATTAGCAACAGATGAGGTTCACGTACCATTGGCTCATGTCTGCAGCAACAAAATTAGGTGCCTTCACCTGGCCAAGTTGACACCTGAATCTAACTACCACACTCTTGTGAAGCTTATGTATGTAGCAGAGAGGCTCAGCCTACCTATAGCTATACCTAAGAGTTACTTCTGGAGGGCCTCTTTTGTTGCTCAGTTGTAGCCTCACTCTCTGTAAGCCCAATTCTGTAAATGAAATCATTGCTTTCCCCCCCCTACATGGGACGTGACAACCAGGGGTGAAAGCCTCCCTGGCAGTGTGGGAGATGACTCCCAGGGATGAGTCCAGCCCTGGCACCATGGGATCAACAATTTCATCCTGACCAAAAGAGGGAAAAGAGGTGTAATTAATGAAGTATCAGTTGCTGAGAGAATTCAAATAGAGTTGAGAGGCTACTCTGAGGCTCACTTTTATGCAAGCTTCAGTTAGACATTGCTACCTAACATAACTTGCCAAAACCCAACCAAAACCATTCCAGTTAATCCTAAAAAACACCTACGGTAATATACAAGATTCTACAAAAGTTCCATGCACTAGAGTAACTTTTTTTTGTAAGGTTACCTACAACCTCCAGATAGGTCCCTGGATCAGATAAGTCCTGAAACTTAGAGGGCCCAGCCTCTCCAGAACATCAGCTAGCTCCATCTCCCTACTCCATATTATTGACAACCCCTTCCAATATGAGAAAGTTAGAATGGCCAAAGCCCAATTATCCCTAAAGAGTGGGATAGGAAGATTAAAGGTAATGGGGGAATTATACAGAGAAGGTAGGGTTTAACAAACAAATATGATTGTTGAATCATTTCTTTTAGTCTCCAGTGTCTTAGAGCAGCTAGAAGTAAAAACCTAAAATTGTGAAATTGTAACCCATACCAAACTCTGAAATCTGTTCTACAACTAATTGTTGTGCTGTGCTTTGAAACTTATTGCTTTTTTGTATATATGTTATTTATTTACTTTTTTACTTATTTTATTTTATTTTTTTTACATGGGCAGGCACCAGGAATCGAACCTGGGTCCTCTGGCATGGCAGGCAAGCATTCTTGCCTGCTGAGCCACCATGGCCTGCCCTATATGTTATTTTTTTACAAAAAAAAAGAAAAAAATCTATTGTGATGATAAAAAAATATTTATTCCCTCTATTCTCCTATATTCTGGAGCAGCTAGAAGGAAAAATATGAGATAATGGTGTGGCAGCCCATGACAAACTCTGGGATCTATTCTCGAACCACTTGTTGAAGAGCGCTTTAAAAACTATTGCTTTTTTCCTTCTTTGCTTTGTATATATGTTATATTATACAATTTACAAAGTTAAAAAATATATGATTATTATTTTTTCAAAGTTTGATCAAATATTCCAGTGGGAACCAAAACTTCCTATTATTAACTCCAACTCTCATGTAGGCGCCTTTGAGCCTCAGCCACTTTGGGAGGTACCTGTGCCAAAAGGACTGAGAAGGGACATCCAAAAGTTCCCCAATGGGATAAGATCTTCACAAAGCTGGGAGACACAACATTTCGAAGAAACAATTTGAAAACTTGCTTACTTTGTAATGTCCAATCATCTACTATCAGGCCTTGGAAAAGTTGAGTTCTGGTACCTGAAATGAGGCTGTCATGCCATAGCAAGGAGTCAACCTTCACAAAGCATTTGAAGGCTACAGCCCAACATTTTTCAAGGTGAGGCATCACCCAAAAGATTGGGTGAACACTTCTGTTGAGGAAGAAACCTCTGTGCGAACAGATTTGCACTTATTCTTCTCTTTTCAAAATTTTGGAATGGAATCTGCTTAAGGAAATTTCTGCCAATAAAAAAAATGAATCGTGGAAATTTACTGATGCAAAGCCTCCAATAAAATATTTTTTAATGTAAGGGACCATTCATTAAAAATGAGACTGAAAATATAGAAATTAGCTGCTTACAGAGGCCAGTAAAGGAACAGGTGCCTGGTCCTTAATAAGTCGAGGAAAATAACTACTGATTCAGGGTCCTATTGGCTCAAGTAAGCATTGAATGATACAATTAGTATTTATTTAATATATTGGCTGATATATACTTAATGAACATTTAATTACTTTCGTATAGACTAGAGGTACATTTCTGTTTTGCTTACATCTTCTAGCACAAGATAATTCACATTGCTATTTCATTTTTAAGACAGGTTTTAATAGCAATAAAATTCTCTCTCTTGCTTTGGAATGCTATAACTCTATTTTCCAGCTGGAGAATTAATCAACATCAAACTCTAAAAAATGTTACTTAGTATCACTATTTCTCAGTTTTTCCATTTGTGGAATGTAAGTAACCAACCTCATAAGGCTATTGTGAGAATTAATTGAGATTATGTGTATACCTGGTGACTGGTAGGTTGCAGGTATTATTAACTGTGAGGTGATTAAGTAAATGAGTGAATTAACAGTGTCTGGACTATGTGATTGATCTGTCCTGCACTCAGCTGTACATGTCTGGATGCAGCCGACTTGCAGAAACAGAGATTACAATTTAAGACACAAGCACCCTTATGGTGTCAACTCCTAAAATTGTAGATACAGTAACTGGGAAGAAATAAGCTATCTCCAGAGAACATACCTTGCAAATTGAGAATACTGCAAAGATGAAAACATTATAGTTTCCATGGAAAGAGCTTCCTCCACTCTAAAATTGTATGATTCCATTTGTACAAATGGGAAGAGAACTCAACAATTTAGTCAGTTTCGCTTTGAGGCTCTAGAATTAAAATTCTGCCATCAAAATTCATATATAGATTTGGAAGTGTTCATCATCCAACCAGGGCCTGGGCAACTAAAGAGCAATTGAGTCATAATTGTGGTAATGCTCCACGCTAATAATATTTCTGTCATGGGAAAGAGCACTGGACTAGGAATCTGAAGACCTGAGTTCCCCCATAACTATTTTGAAGTCTCTTCCCCTCTCTGACCTTCATTTTCAACACCAGTAAAAATGAACGAGCCAGGCGAGATGATTGCCGATGTTGTTTCCTCCCTAACCGTTCCATTCCCTAATTCTGCTTTGTTGTAGATGAGATAATGACCTGCAATATAAGAAGTTAAAGAATGTGCCACCCCAGAGGGGAAGTAAGAACCTCAAGGGTGAAAATCATGCTGGGGAAATACCATATTTAATTAATTGTAAAACGCATCATTAGTTTATGCACCATTAAGGAAGAAAAATGCTGCCAATTAAACTATTACACACCATAAACTAAAAGAGGCATCCTGATCAGTGATGTTAAAATGTAAAGGAAAAAAAAAGGAGCATTTAGAATCAAAGAAACAGAAATAAAGAGATTAGTATTTACTGGGTGGTTGCTACATTCTAGACACTGGGATAAATGTTTTATCTGTATTATTTCATTTAACCCTAAAACTACCCTATGAAATAAACAGATGCGTGTGAACGATCTCCATTTTACAGAGGGGCAAACAGAAGGACAGAGGGTTCTGTAATTTACATAAGGTCATCCAACTAATGGGTGAAAGAGGTGAGATTTGAACCTATATTTATTTTACTCCAAACTCTATCTTCTTAATCATTTACACTTTGAAGAAAGGCTGAGGCACTTGAGAGAAAGAAAATGAGATATCTGATGGAGACAGGGGCTGAAACACCAAAACTGTCAGACACATTAAAGGAACTTATTAGGAAGAAGTACTTTGAACTAGGAGGAACCTTAGAGATGATATAACACAAGCACACACTTTATAGAGAAACTGAAGACAAAAGGGGTTATGTCATTTGCTCAAAGTCACACAGCCAATTAAGGCAAAAACTAGGATTCTAGAATTTTGCCAGGTTTTAAGATCAAGCTTTTAAGTCAACAGTTTCCAGAATCCACCCATTCCTATCTGTTTAAGTTACAGACATTCTTAAATCTCCACTCACTCTCTGATCTTTTAGAAATTTCTGACCAGGGCTCTGTGATCAACTAGGCAAGTTCCTCCAACATTCCAGGATGCAGTTCCTCCAGGCCTGAGATGCAAGGCCATATAGAGAGGCAGATAGAAACACTTACTTGGACCTGGGTTCTAGCCCTTCTTGCTCTAGGAGCCCAGGCAAGATGTTTAATCTCTCTGTAGCCTCATATATAAAGTATGGTAACAGCATCCCATAGAGAGAGAATGCACACAAAGTCCCTAGAAAAATGCTGGGCACATAGTAGGTGGACAATCCATGGCAGTCATTATGGCTATGCCTACTAAAGTAGCTTGGAGTTTTTACTACCCTCTCACCTTTCTTAGCCATCGGATCTTACTATGAATAATCTGTCTTGCATTTTCCAGTTTGAAGAACATTCTCCTGGCTGGAGAGAGTGGAAACAGAATCACAGGCCTGCTTTCTTGCCTGCACCAGCTCCTTTATGGATAAATGGTCTTCCTCAAGGAGAGAACCAAATCCCTCCATTATCACCATTGGGCACAAGCACATCTTCTGCTGGCTTTAGTCCAGTTATCTGCCTTTCCTTTAACTTTTTTGTATAAAGTCTTTAAAAATCAAGCTTCTTAAAGAAGTCCCTTACCATTCATTCATCCCACCCCACTTGTCTTAAAGCATAAGCAGCACTGGAGACTTCACAGCCCTTGGAAGCTCAAGGTCAAAGCAATTTATGTTCAACCTTCCCAACATCACAGGTTGAGTGCAGAAGCAGGAAAACCTCCCTCATTTCTTTTTAGGGATCTTTGTGTTTCTGGTTACATACGTGTTAGAAGACAATGTGTGATAATTATGTTCCAGGCTGCCAGGAGAAAGGGCAGGCCCTCAAGCTGAGAAGAAGAAAGTGCCAAAGAAGCTGTGTAGCCAGGATGTGGGCTGACTTAATAGTCCTACTTTCCATTTTAAAGACACATAACTGGGGAAGGCATATGCCCACCCTCACAATTAACCATGTCTGTGGAAAGCACAGCTAGTAGAACCAGCAGGCATAACCAAAACCCCAGTGCCCACTTGGTGACAACTTACCTCATAAAACACAGGCTCTGTAAATCAAGCACATGAAGGGCTGAGTTGCATTAAAAGAGCCCAAATTCTGCTCCTGTCTGTCCAAGCATTGTTTGGATGTTGTTTGGTTTCTGATGCATTTGTGGGATTTTATGGTATTTTGTTTGTTACCATTTATTAAAGGTTACTATCCAGGTGCAGGTTCCCTATGAACCTTACCTATCGTTGGTTGTTTAATTCTCACAGCTATGCTACATATAGGGTAGATATTATTTTCCACATTTTATGGAGGCAAATTGAGGATTAGTGGAATTAAATACTTTACCTGATATCACCGAACTAGTAAAGGATAAAGGATGAATTTGAATTCAGTTTATCCCATTCCAAAACCTGTGCAAAAAAAAAACCTCAGGTCATATGGATCTGTGTCATCTAGATCCTGAGTCATCCTGGTCAAGGCACAACAGGAACTTCAATTCCTCTAGGGTTGGGATTTAACTTTGTTTGGTGCAGCCTCAGACCTAGTATTCAATGTGCCTGCAATGAGCCCCCAATCCCTGAATTCCTGTGGTGTCACAGGACTGCAATAGCACTGTGCTTCTGCCTCAATTCCGACAGAGACCTGCAGTTAGCACCTGGCAACTAGCATTATCCTCTGAAACCCCACCAGACTATTTAGGGACTTGCCCATCCTTGTCATGCCCCTCTCCTGGCAGGGGCTGAGGAAAGGATTTCTTAGTCCCTGTGTTAGTTAGATTCCGTTGTCAACTTGGCCAGGTGAGCATACCTAGTCTTGTTGCTGCAGACATAAACCAGTGGTACGTGAACCTCATCTGTTGCTAATTACATCTGCAGTCGGCTAGGAGGCGTGACTGCTGCAATGAGTAACGTTTGACTTAATTGACTGGTGCTTAAATGAGAGATCACAATGTAGCACAGCTAAGCAGCTCGGCATTCCTCATCTGAGCACTTGCAGCTCAGCCCAGGCCTTTGGAGATGCAGAAAGAAGTCACCCCGGGGAAAGTTGTTGGAACCCAGGGGCCTGGAGAGAAGACCAGCAGAGACCATCCTGTGCCTTCCACATAAGAAAGAACCTCAGTGAAATGATAGCTGCCTTTCCTCTGAAGAACTAACAAAATAAATCCCCTTTTATTAAAAGCCAATCCGTCTCTGGTGTGTTGCATTCCGGCAGCTAGCAAACTAGAATAGTCCCTGTACCCCCAGTCACTGCCCGGAAGCATGACAAGAATGTACTGATGGCCCAGTACTCTCTCTCAGACTCCTATGACCCTGTGACTCATCTGTCTTCCACCACTTGTGGACCCTGGTGACACTGCCCTCACAGGACCTGTCTGACCAACACCTCCCTACATCCCATCCTCATGCCAGATGTGACACATTGGACTAAGGAAACTCAGTTTTGCAATGCTCTGTTGGATCCCATGTATTTTACTGCCGACTGTTCACCAATTCCAGTTTACCCCAACCATTTCAAAGTGCCACCACCAATCTTGCTGTATCAATATAATCATAGCTTTTGAGGTGGGAAGTCAGTTTTCTTCATGTAAACAAGCAACTAAACCGACCCATAAAGACCATCTGAAGCATTTCAGACAACAACATCAAGTGGCTAAATTGAAATGAATAGTCTCATGAAACTCTCCACCCCAATGCCTGTTAACATGGAAAGGATAAACACAACAGCAAATATTATCAACTTCAACTTTGACTTGAAATCAGCTGGTGCACGTAAATCCAACTTAAATGAAATCTCTTTCTACCTGTGGGAAGGCAAGTGTACTTCACTATGTGCCATACACGAGAAGTCTTCTGTGATGACACAGACTGATCTATATCCATGGCAGCAATGATATCTGCAAACCCAGGTCAGGGTGTGGCAGATATTGGCCAGATGGCCCATAAGCCCATCCCCTCTTCTTCTGGAGCACATGACCCTGCCACATTTTCCAGCATCCCTTGCAGTTAGAAGCAGCCATGTGACTGTACTCTAGCCAATGGAATGTGGGCAGAAGTGTTAAATGTCACTTCCAGGCCTGGCCCAAAAAATTGTCCCACATGTGCATCCTCCACACTCTCTGCTCCTCCTCTGCCAACTGGATACAGAGATTCCAAGAGAGGACTCCAAGGCCATAAGGATGACAAAGCCAGATAGAAGAAATCTGGATCCCTGGACTGTGAACTGTGTTATGAGCAACAAATACGCTTCTATTATGTTATCCCTGACATTTGCAGATTATTACAGTAATCAACCTATGCTGAACCACAAGCACAGAACACTGCCATTCTTAACATAATTTTTGGTGAAATATCAGGGAGACAAACTGTCAAGATACTGAAAAAATTACTTTCTATCTCCATCCCAAATCTTAGGTTCAGTTTTAATTTATTTGGTGAAGGACAGATATATATATTTTATTGTATGCTGTATGGTAGGGGTTCACATTTCATTATTTTTCCATGTGACTGTCTCATTACAGCACCATTTGTTGAATGTTTTTTTTGGGGGGGGGGAGGGTGCATGGGCTGGGAATCTAACTGCAGTCTCCAACATGGCAGGTGAGAATTCTATCACTGAACTACCCTTGTACCCCTGGGATATGGTCTCTTTTAAAAGCAATAATAATATGTCATCAATTTCGGTACAAAAACTGCAGGAATACTTTAAAGAGAAGGAGACAATAAACCCAGGGGATGGGAAAACCTGGAAGGACTTGGATACCAGCTGCCCATGGTTAGTCATCAGGCTCTCCACACTTCCCCCTAAATGAATTCACCCATTTCCATGCCCTTGACAAAGATGTAAGTCCTGGGTAAATTTTAGAGATAGGAACATAAGGTGCATTAGTTCTCTGATATCCAAATCTAAATCCTTGGTCTTACCTCTTACCCAGCCACACTCCAACCACACATTCAACCACCAATAGGTGTTCCCTTTTAGATGGCTTCCAAAGTTCAAAACTCATCCACCGTTCTCAATTTCGTGTCTCCATTACATAGGAAAGGGAAATAATCATTTGCTTCATGCCTAGCATAAACTATGCCCCTTATAGTAATTACCTTACTTAATCCTCACATACTTTCTTGAGATATCATTACCTGCACTTCACAGATGTGGAAACTGAGGCACAGAAGTCAAATAATTTGCCATGCTAGTTACCAGTAACTAGGTACTGTAATAATAATTTTCATTTGTGTGAAACAACATAACTGACTGGAACAATCCCTTAAATAGTTTACACTTGGGGAGTTTGCTGGAGCCTGTTTGTTCTGGCTCCCTAAAGCCCATTGTAATTTTCAGGATTTTTGCCAGCTGGTTGTTAAACAGGTTGGTAGCTTGAATTCTGCCATGATAGGAGTATTTACACAATGGAAATAGGCAAATGCTACAATCAGGACTTTTATTTCCTCCTTGGAAACATTTACCAACACACCACTTATTACATCATCCTACTTGGACCAATATGGCAAGGCAACATTGTGTTCACATAGCGAAATTACAGAAATAGTAAGTAGAAAGAAACAGCCCCTGAATTACAGGCTTCACAAACCAAAATTTACAAAAGCAAAGGCAAACATTACAAAGATACAGAGGAGGGAGGAAAAGGTATGTCTCCATTAACATGGATCAAGCTTCTAACAATCTCATAAGGAATTCTCCTAATAAGCTAGTAAGAAATAATTAGGTTGTCTAAGCTCTATAAGTTTCATGTATTAAGTTTATTTTTTCAGAAATTTAAAACCTCCAGATTGTTTTTATTCCAGATAAGCCCTGAAACTTAGAGGTAACAGTCTCACTCAGAACATCAACCAGTTGCATTCCCTTACATCATGTCAACATCCCTTTTCAAGAGGACAAAGTTAGAATGGTCATGGCCCAAATATCTCTGATGATTGAGAAATTGATAAATGAAAGGGAGGAGTTGTAACACAGAAGATAGGATTTAATAAAGGTTTGTGACTACTGAATCATTGTATAGATATTTCTTTTTAGTTTCTATTAGAACAGCCAGAAGGAAATACCTGAAATTGTGGAACCATAATTACACTATACTTTAAAATTTGCTCTGTAATTACTTATTAAACTATACTGTGAAATTTATCACTTCTCTGTATATATGTTATATTTCACATTAAATATTTTTTTAAAAAGAAATGATTAGGTAGACCAATCCTAGTTTTTTAGGGAAGGAGGCAATTAAATGATGGGGGCAGTGTGGAGAATTGCCATAGAGAGAAAGATCTTCAACCTAAGGGATGGGGGAGGCATTACAGGCCCCATGGGGTAAAATGTGAAACAGGGATTAATTAATTAATTAAATGCAGAGTTAGCACATTAATGCAATGGCCCAGACATTCCAAAGCAGAAGATAAAATCCCATGATGCATTCCAAAGCCAAAGATAAATGACTGGAACTTTTTCTTTGATCAACTTCAAAAGATTTACCTTCGTGAATCAAAGTGCATCTTAATTAGCAGAGAAAATACCATCTGATATGTGGCATAAGGAGTACAAAAGCTTAGGAAGTGGTTAGGGGCAGCCAGAATGCATTTGCTTTTTTTGTTTTAAGTAGGCATTCCACATGTGGTAAATAATCCCCATGTGAAAAATAAAGAAATTAGTGTTTTATTTGTAACCCAGAGCAGTTGTTCTCAAACCTGGCTGATAAACAGATTAGATTCAGTTAAGAATTCTTAAAATACAGACTCCTGAGTCTAAATTTAGATTTAGATTCAGTATGTCTAAGATACTGTGCTTTCCAGAACTGATCTGAAAGACTCATAAAAGAGCAAAACTATAACTTTCCTTATTAAAGGATCTTAAGGTTGAGCAATAGACCTGAATGTGACCAGGAGTCAGAAAAGCACTTAGGATAGAGAATTCATAGGGGATCCCAGTCTTTGAAGAGGTTGCAATTAAACATATCAAGACTCTTGAGTATAAAGGAGGAAGAACAATTAGCTGCGTTTGGAAAGCAAGCTACATCTCTAAGCCTCAGAATCCTCATCTGCAATACTTACTTCTCTTTTGTTAGGCTGTTGGAAAGATGGAAAGCATCTCTCAAAGTGCCTGGCACAGAGGAGGTCACTGTTAGTTATTTTATTGTTGTTATTTTTTTTCTTTTTTTCTTTCTTCCTTTTTTTTTTCCACCGTGCTTTGGGAACACTATCCCAGCCAGAACCAAGTCAATGCATATAAAGCAACAGAAGCAGCTACCTGGGGTGAACCACAACCTCCCTCCTCCAGCAGCAGCTCACAGTTGGCTCACAGCAGTCCTCTGAGGATAAGAGGCTAATTACTGAGACAGTGGTCAGAAAGAAAGATATTAGCTTTCACTTGGCTCTGCCCTCAACCCTGAAGGAGCCTCCTACTTCCGTTGGTCTCCATTTCCAGCCCTGCCAAATGGGCACAGTCAAACAGAACCCTTCTTGGCCAGAAGCGCTAATGAAAAGCCCAGGAATGGGTTAATGAGAAGGCTGACACTGATTTCAGGGAGAACGAGCCAGCCTGTCGTGTCCCCCAGAGCATTCTTTCCCTGGTCACGGAGGATGTTAGTACCCTCCAAACTGCTGCACAAAGCCTCAGCTAATTGGACGCCTGATGACAGATGACACCAAGTTTCTGGGAAACAAAATGATCTCTCCAGCCTTTGAGTTCTTCAGTGAAGAGGAGGGAGGGTGGGAAACTTCCCCAGAGTAATGGAACCAAGGTTCCTGGGGGCAGCATATAAAACATTAATAGAACATGAGACACCACCAGAACGAGTCAGGGAGTAACAGAAACAAGCAAAGCTGAGAGTGGAGAGTGCTGTGGGCCCAGCACGCCAGCTGGCACAACACATTGGAAATGAGACGCAGCCAGCTAGACGACTAGCAGGACAGCCGTGGAGGACCACAGAGCACAGAGAAATTCCAGAGATTGCAGAAAATCCTCAGGAATTAAGCGAATGACACTTTATCCCCTTCCAAAGGGGGAAAGAGGTATGTCTTAAGTAAAAATAATGAAGCAAAAATATGAGGGAAAGATCCCAGTTGTATCAGACAAGGCAAATAAATGCCACCATTGGAAGAAGCAGGCTTGTAAAGAAGGGAAGGATTGAAAGGTCTGCAACACTGCAGCCCAAAAGTAATGAGGTACAGGGGAAGAGACCAGGAGGAGTGGGAGGGATAATGCTTTTAGAAGATTCAAAGAAAATTAGGCTATCCAATCTCTCATTAAAGGAGTAGGGTAGAGTGGCTGCCACCTCTCCCCACAGGGAGGGGAAACATTCCAGATCTTCATGTGCAATTTTTTCTACTTTAAATTCCCAAATCAGTTTCATATAGATGAAACACACCAAACACATGGGATGTCACTCCCAACTTGTACTAGCTCTGAAGCTCCTATGTTTTCCCCTGTAAAGTGAAGGGAGGTGGGAAATGGAAGTGACACAATATGACAAGAAAGGCTTTCCCCTCTGCCCATCACCTGGCCCCAGTCTGCTCACCTGGCCTTGTTTCTTAGCAGCTCCTGGTATAGCTACAAGGGCTAAACCTGACTAAACCAGAGCCTCTATATACAAGGACTCTATAAATGCTTTTTATGAGGATGGCGTTTTAAATCCCTGTTTTCCCAAAGTATTCTGTTCTGGGAAAGGAAAAGTTCTGAGAAACTAGCAATGTCTGTTAAAAAAGAAAACACACAAAAGCTCCAGTACTTAAGGGGAAGTGCCAAAACGTTGGAGAAACCAGGAACTCAGCCAGCCAGAGTCAAGGAAAACTATTGTTGTCCCTGCTATGAAGGGATGGCCAAGGCCACAGAGTGTCTCCACCACCCTCTGAGTCCAATTCATATGGGAATTTCCAGACCTCAAGATCCTGCATCACTTAGGGCTGTGTTTGTCTGAGAGTAACAGAAAAATCTACTACAATGGCTTAAAGAAGTAAGATGCTTACTTGATTCAAGTACCACGAAGTCAGGAGCTGGCAGTCCAGGGCTGCCTAAATGTTCACTATCTTCTTGATGTACCGCCTTTACATGTGGATTTTGTCTCTTGGTCACAAGATGGCTATAGAACACCTGGCATGATATCGCCATTCCAGCAAAGAAGAGTAAAGAACAAACAGCATTGTCTCTGGATGCTGTTTTAGTTTCTGGCTGATAAAACAAACACAATGCAATGGGTTGTCTTAGACAAAAGGAGTTTATTGGCTCAGAGTTTTGAGGTTACAAGAAGTCCAAAATCAAGGCATTATCAAGACAGTACTTTCTCCCAGAACACTATGACTTTCTCAGGCTGGCCACTGGTGGTCATTTGGTCCTTGGCTTTTTGTCACATGGCAGCCTCTCCTGGCTCCTCTGGGTCCTGATGACTTTCAGCTTATTCCCATGACTTTCTCCTGTGTCTGAATTTCATTCCATATATGACGGATTCCAGTAACAGGATGAAGACCCATCCTGATTCCTTGGGGTCACACCCTAACTAAATTAACCTTACAAAATGTCCAATTTAACGTGGGTTCACACTCAAAAAAATGGATCAAGATTAAGACCATTTTTTTCTGGGGTCCATATATCCAAGCCACCACAGATGACTTTATCATTTATTAAGGAAAAGAAAACCTTCCCATTGACTTGTGCCTATCTGTTAATGGTCAGAATTGTGTCATCTGTTCTCACCAGAAGCAAGGGAAGCTTGGAATATAAGTATCTCATTTTCCATCCTATACAATAAAGGAAGGAAAGGGGAAATGGATGCTAAACACACCAACCTGCAGTATCTGTGTCACATAAACGGGTCCACAAATAAAAAGGATTCTAATACCCTAAGAGGGATGGTACGACATGATTCTTGATCTTCTGCTCCCTCAAATGTAAAGGGCTCACTCCACCCCCCTCAAATAGTCTAGACAGACCTTGAAGTTCTCTGGCACTTCTTCAATGACACCACTGCTGCATGCTGCTGCACAGATTCATCATTGCTTGGTATTGCCAACTACTCCTCCAACAGAGCAGTTATACCACTGCACAGCAATTGCCTGGCCACTGTTCTGACTTTCACACATGACTCTTAGCTCCTTAAGAAAAAAGTACTATGTCTAGTCCAGTATTGTTCCCCCAGCATACAGCATGGCTCTTGGCACATAGTAGGTTCTTAATAAATATTGCATGAATGAATGCAAAACATCAATCCTTTCATTTCTTTCTGCCCTTTCCAGAGTAGATAAAATAAAACAGTCACCCTTCTACGTACCCAATTAGGATTCCACAGATCCTAGGGAGGATAGCACTTGGGCCATTCAGCACAAATCCAGAAACCCCTTAGTCCCAGGAGGCACAGCCTAAGGCACTGGGGGTAATCTTTCTGCATTTCTAAATTGGGCTGTATGAAAAGAGGAGAATAGACTTTCAACCTCTGACAGCAGGACTCTGGGTGCAAGGAAAAAAAGGGGAAGGGAAAGAGGAGGAAGCCCAGCCTGGGAGCAGCAAGAGTAAATGCTAGGCATGCATTGTAGTGTCAACATTCCATCGTGGGACCCCTATTCTGGGAATTGGCACAGCAGTCACACAGCAGTGTGTCCTCTGCTTCAAAGTCTCTCTGTCTTTGGTCTTGCAAGCCTTTCCCTGCACTCCTGACCTCTTCCTCAGGTCTACAGATGACAGGAAGTCTATGTACTTCCTGAGTCTAGCTGAGGTCCCACAATCCATTCACAGACCCTGCCGTGGCCCCCTCTGTCCTATCTACTGTGGCCCATAGCTATTGTTGATAAAAGAAGATGCAGGAGCCAAAGGAGCCTCTAGAACAGCAGTTCCTAACTACTTCTGGGGTTAATGACTTCTTTGATACTTATGAAAGACATGGACCTTTGTTGCAGGAAAGTTCACATATACATACATCCACAAAATTTCCAAGCAATTAAAGGAGATTAATAGAACCTGTCCCCCCCAAAAAAGGCCCACTCATGGGCCCAGAATATGAACTCTTGGTCCAGAGGAGGTCATATACAACGTCTGTCTTTGGACTGTTTCTCCCTTCCCCTGGGAGAAGTCTCTAATAGAGCCACCAGGCAACACCCAGCTTGCTCCTGCCCTGCCCCAGGGGAGATTTTAGAACACACATTGTCTCTTTGATCTCCCTACCTCAGAAGCCTTTCCTGAGGGAAGAAGAAAGAAGGAAGAAAGGAGGAAGAAGGAGAAAGGAGGAGGAGGGACAAGGAGGGAGGAGAAGGGAGGAGGAAGGACGAGGAGAAGGAGAAACATTGAAAACACTTACTATAGGGAAGCTGGGAAAGCCAATGGACTTTACATACATTTTCTAAAAACCTGATGTCCACAATAAACTAATGAAGTAAGTATTATGTCATTTCAGATGGGGAAATCAGGCTTAAAGAAGTTAAGGAACTTGATTGTGTTCATACAATTAGTGAGTTAAGGAGTATGGAACTGATCCTAGTCCAAATGCCATGCATTCTCTTCTTAACACCACACTCTGTCTTCCTAAGGTTACATTAACCTTCAGGAGTAAGCAAGAGAAAGTTCTCCTTGCCCCTCCAAAGTCTTTCCCTCTCTCCAGGCAGGCATAAAACCTTTAATTCCACAATCAGAAATCCTGCAAAAAAGTAATGCCCCATTGTTCTTTGTCTTTTTCTCTGGGGTCGTATAAAGCTGGTATCGTTTTCATTGTTGTTGTTGTTGTTTTTTAATGTAGGGTGCCTTCAGAGCTCCAACAGGAAATGGTCCAGAGCAGGTGAAGGTGGAAGTGGGGAAAGACCAGGCAGGGGAGCATCTTTGCCGATGCAATGAGGAAAATTAGCTGGTGGTTGGAAGGAACATTCCTAGATAACTGAAGAACATGAAAAAAGATAAGAAGCTTCTGATAAATTCCATTCTAAGCACATAAGGAGCTGGGAGTCAGGGCAAACGACAAGCCCCATTCTTTGCTGAAGGGCTGGAGCAATTAAGGTTTTTGGAAATGTGATTTTAAATGGACTACCTTCACTATGTCCATAAGAAATGCTGGGGCTGGAGGGTGAGCTGGGCAAGGAACATGCAGGAGAGATGTCATCCACAGCTGGAGGGCCAGAGGTGCAGACAAAGTCAGGGTATGATTTGGCAGAATCTAGAATCAAGGAGACAAGCAGGACGGGATCAAACAAGAAGGGAGGAGGAGAGTACCTTCTGGTGTTTATTTACAACCAGCATGCGGGGCTTGCTTCTAGAGGGCAGAGGCAAGGGCTTGGTGAGCAAGAGGGCTCTCTCACTGGAGAGGGTGGGCACCTTCCACCATCATCATGGATGTTCAGAAAGCCAAATAGATATGCAGGAAACCAAACTGAAAATTATGACATACAATACAAATTAAAAAGCTTAACAGGTTATGAGTCTGCAGGATATCACGTTCTTCAAAGAAAGTGGAACGATATAATGCAAGGAAATCATCACGCATGTACACAAAGATTAAATAATAAGGGTTTACAGTTTCTGTTTTAAATTTACAAATTCTAAATATCTAGTAGTTACATTAATTATGATAGCATGGTGTAATTGTTAGATGTATGGGATCTGAAATCAGACTGCTTAGGTTACGACCTCAGCTTTGAAACTCAAGCACTGTGTGACTTTTTTTTTTCACATGGGCAGGCACTGGAAAACGAACCCGGGTCTCTGTTACGGCAGGCAAGAACTCAGCCACTGAGTCACCGTGGACTGCCCTAGAACTGTGTGACTTTTGAGAATCACTTAAATACTTTAAGTCTCCATTTACAAATACTTTACAGTCTTCACCTGTAAAGTGAGCATAATGATAAAAGCTCCTATTATTGTTAATGAGCACAGGGCTTTATATGTAGAAATCATTCAATACATGTTAGCTAGTATTCCTGCCATTATCAGGATGCATCCATAAGATAAATACTATTCAACTGTTAAAAATAATTTGTAGAAATGTAATAATATTGAAAGATATTTATAAGCAATGTGTTTAAGGTTTTAAAAAGATTATAAAGTATGCATGCTTTGTTTTTGTTAACATATATTTATGTTTACATATATTATATACATGTATATATTTAGATGATTAAGAAAACGAGATGAAGATTCAGGAAAAAAAAGTCAAGTAGAACAGGAAATTACTTTTGCCAGTAAGAAATGAAAAGAAAGATCAGCTTCAATGCAGCCACAAAAAGAGTTCTAAGAAAATTTGCTCCTGAGGAATTTCTTTGATGTCAGCTTATAGAAAAATTCTGGCCCTCACTGCTGCCCCACCCCCACCTGCCCTTCTCTCTGGCCTTCAGTCCATGAACTCCAATCTAGAATCAGCAGCAGCAGCAATCTTCTTATTATCAGTATTAACAACAGCAATACCTCTGGTGGGAAGAGCACCTCACATTTTCAGAGCCTTTTGCATTAACTGGTTGTTACAACAATCCTTACCTGAACCATGATCCTGGGAAGGATTCCACCTGCAGCTTGTCTCAGACTGAGATGGACAATCTCATATGCACCAGAAATTAAATGAGTACATCAGGGACAATTGCTCAAGCCACACAAAATATAAGGGCACCATACACTTTGTGCAGACATCACTGTGGGGCAATTCCAGGGCTTCTCAGCTAAGACAAGCGGAGTCCTGGAAAATTCTCTATTTATTCCCTCTATTCAGAGTGGGCAGTGGAGGGGGATGGGAGGGACAGAGTTCCAGGCTCTCAGGAAAAAGTTGACCATGAAAGGAAAATCCCTTGTTCCCCTCCCCCTCGGCTCTGCGCAGCTCTGCCTCCTCCCAAGGCAGAAAAGTGTTTTTAATAAGAACCCAAACAATTATAGAAGCGCACTAGAGTACAGGTGAGTTTGATCCAAGTGTCTGAAATTAGATTCTGGCAGGTAGGCAGGCCTTTGCAGGCTTCAGTAGCTGTCCTTCTTGTGCAGAAGCGTGGACAAAGCACCCCACGCTCAACTGCTAAACTTGGCTCCTCATTGTTATCCAAACAATGAAGTCAAGAGTTAGATGAGAGTGGAGACAAAGATAGGGGCTCCTGGGGAGCCAATTCAGAGTTCAGGAAGAATGCAACTTGAGGGGAGGGGGGCGGGGCAGTGATTCATTGAGGCTCTGTATTTTAAGACCTTTCCCTTTCATGGTAGTTTGGACAGATAGGTGGCTCTGTATTGCCCTTGGGAAGGAAGAGGAAAAGAGTTCTTCCATCCTCCCTCCCTACTCACACAGGGGAGCCTCAAGAGGATGTGTTGCAAACATGTCTTAGAATGCCAGGGCTCACCCCCCTGGAATCCCCTTCCCACCACTACCAAAGCATGTTTCCATTCTCCATCTCTAATCCTTACAATAGGGAAAGTGACAGCCTATCAGTTTATAGCAAGCAACACTCCAAAGAACAGATAGCAGAGATGGTCATGAGTAAGGTAAGGGACTCTGTAGGAGGATAAACGAGGCCCTGTGAAGTCTGGTAAGTCCTCACCAGCTTGACTATGCTCCAGGAGAGAAGTTAATATGGGGCGCCAGTAAAAATGCCTTCACACCTTCTGATTATGTGTATGTAGTTTCTCCCTAAGTCTTAACCTCCTCATTAATTCTTCCCCCAACCCCCACTCCCAAGTCCCTTTCATAGGAATAAGTCAACTTTGCAAACAGATCCTAAAGACATTTAGGTCCATGGATATTTGCACTTATCTGCAATATTTGCAAAAGACATATATTCACATTCTCATACATGTCTTTCCCCAAGTCCCCTTCTCTACCCTCATCACCTTCTTTCCCTAACATTCAGGTCTGCCAGCTCAGAGTCCTCTCTCTCCAACATGCAACCCCCTTCTCACGGAGCTGCAATAAGGGACCACCCAGAAAAGGAACAGGGACAATCTAAGAAGCCACAACCACCTGATTTTGTGAGTTCTGACAGTACCTGATATGCAATAAGTCCAGGGGAGGTCTCAGTGCCCTTTGGGTTCAGCTGTACCAGATACAGATCCAAACTCAACTCAGACACTAACTTCTTCTATCCTTGTAGGGCAGGCCATTTATGATTGCAGTACTGTGAAAACAGAGTTTTAACTCTTGGGGACAACTCACAACTAATGCTTAGATGAATATTATTAACTTTCGTGTCCACATGGAGGAAATTTTTAATCCTGGTAGGAAGAAATAAGACTGTGATTCTTTTGAACACTGTATTTCATTCCACAAAGTAGGTAGCGCTATCATTACCACCACAAAACTGGGGCATAAAGAGGCTAGTAACTTGCTGGTGATTACACAGCCTGTAAAGTTCTCACTGTTCAGATCACATCACAGGAAGAGATTTTTGGGGGTACGAGTCCAGCTCACATTGATAGTGTCTCTGCTCTCATTACACTGATAATCTGGGGTTCTCCACCTACCAAATCATTATTTTTTATCTCCTATTGCTCTCTACTTGCCTCAAATGTGTTCTCTCGGCTCCCTAACCAATTCTGCCCCCACATCATTTCTTCTCTCACTTCTACCACTGCACCACAGATACTGTAAGCACTCAATGAATGCCTGATGAACAACTAGTCTGAGAAATCTAGAGGCAAAACACAGTTGGCACCTTCTTTTTGGGGTACAGAATTTCATAAGTTGTTATCATCCCTAATACTATCTTTTTGGTTCCTTTCACAAGTAAAAAGTGATGTTTATGATGAACTACAAAGAAATGGGAAAATGCTTATGACAAATGTCACTTAGAGAGATAGGATGTAAACATAGCTATACTATATGAATTTAACTGTAAAAATGTATAAAAATATTGGGGAAATATATTAAAGAAAAAATAAAAATAATGATTGGAAGGAAATATGCCAAAAGATTAAAGAGGGTTTATCTCTGGCAGGTAGGACTATGAAAGACTGTTATTTTCTCATTTAGTTTTCTGTCTTTCTTTTTGAAATGCCAGAAATTGCACTTTAAAGAAATTCCAGGATGAATGTTAAATTGGATTCTATTTGTAGAAAGGAGTTGGTGGGAGTGAGCTTGAGAGTGGAGAGTATAAACGGTTAGTTATATTAGGAAAAAATATTAAAGGAGTTTATCACTCAGGGTCCAACAGGAAAAACAAAAGTCACTCTAAGAATTAAAAGCAGAGGGAATTCAATGCAGAAATTGGTTACCAAGGTAATAAAAGAGCTAAGAAACGGAATAGGATGGGGAGGAAACCCAGAGATTAACCATAGCAGGGAACCATTACTAGAGCCAGAGTCACCCCATGGAAACTAGAACCAAGGGCCTCATTTTCCTCACCCAGAAAATGTGGGAGTTATAGAGGGATGGGGAAGAAATCCCAGCTTCTTTGTTCCCTCAACCTTCAATCTCCTGCCCCTACCATCCATTGGCCAAACGCAGCTAGGAGCCAGTTCTTATGGAGCTTGGAGAATGCAGTCTACAGGGGCAGTCATCTGCAAAACAGGGCAGGGCTGGAGAAGCTAAGAGGAATGATCTGAGGCAAACAGACCCAGAACCAGTATGAAGGAGGTAAAATTAGATCAAATATCAAATAGATTCTAGGTCAGGTCAATAAAGAATAAATGGACACATGCTGGCAATTTTTTGAAGAACATTAAGTTTTGTACATAGCAATTAATTCAATGCAAACAAAATTTCTAGTTTAACAGCCACCTCTCACACCAGTGTTTCCCAAACTTTCCTGATGACAATAACAGCTTCTCAGCCTCCTCTCCTGGAGATATGGATTTGATCCGCCCAGAACTGGTGTGGTAGATTCCAAAGATGGCCACAAATTCTTTGCTTAGTTCTGCCATAAGAGGCTAATTCCCCGTCTCTTAAATCTGGGCTGGCTTTAGTGTCTAGTTTGACCAATAGATGCAGTAGAAGGGACATTCTGGGGCTTCTGAGGCTAGGTTAAAGATTTGCAGACTCCTCACACTGGGGAAAGCCATCCACCATACATGAAGTCTGATAACTCCGAGACCATTATGCTGCAAGAAAGCTCAAGCTAGCCATTGGGAGAAACTCCATGAGAAAGAAAAATGTCTGCCAGCCACAGCTATTCCAGCATAGGCATCAGACTTGGTGTAAAGAAACTATCTTAGACATTCCAGCACTAGAAGACAAAATGTAGGGGAAAAAAAGAGAGAGAGAGAGTGAAACTTTAGCTAAAGGCAGAACTGAAGCCACAGACATATGGCCCCAGCTGGCCCCAGTGCACCTGTCCCAGTCATCTCCAACTGCTGGAGCCACCCTAGCTGAGGACCCAGGCATTCTGGAGCAGAGATAAGCCATTCCCACAATGCTCTGTCTGAATTCTTGATCTATAAAATCCTGAGCATAATAAAATGTTGTTTTATGCTGCTATGTTTGGGGGTTAGCAATAGATAAATAAAATACCTGGTCAATGTTCTGGCAGTCTTTGGAGGTCATCTGGTCTGTTTACAGCCCCCAGGTTGGGCTGTGCTCCTAGTAACCCACCCCACAGAAGAATGCCAAGGTCGGCAGTGGCGGGAAGGGGGCCCAGTGGGGTCTTGAAGAGAAATGACAATGTTTCTGACGTTTTCCACTGGGGAGAAAGTCAGAAGCCCTGGAAAGGGTCAGAGGAGATGTTGGAAGGACCATCCACAACCAAACTCTAATTCTGTTTCAGCTTCTGGGCTTTCATACAAACTCTCCATCCACTCAAATGTCCTCTGCTTTCCTCTTCCCTTCTCTTCTCCATCACAACCCTTCACTACCTTCAAATCTATATTCAAAAGTTTCTTCTTAGAGTAAGTGGGATTAAACCTGGCTCAGATTAGTCTTTTTTCATGCATTTCCTTGGTGACTATGCATTGAAAATGGCAGAAATAATTACAGACTAAAATGAAGTTGTTTGGGAAAGTATTTTGTGAATTGTAAAGTACTATTTACATGTTAGCATACACACACACACACACACACATATGGTTTTTTGCTTGTATGTTGCATTCTATACAATCTAATGCAGTATTCTTTATGTTCCTTTTTTAAAACATCCGGAATCTCTTGCACACTCTGAGAACATGAGCTGACATCACAATACAATTATCAACTGCTGCTATTGTAGAGCAAATAGCCTTGGAAGATATATTGTTTACCTCTGGGACAGAAGGAGAATTTGTTTGCTGACAAGTATATTAAAGATTATGTCCCCCTCCAGACAAAGTTTGGGCAGATTTGCTGGTAGCACCTTTAAAAGACTGGGGTTTCCTAAGCTCGGGGTTCGAGAGCAGTAAAACAAACCCTCTGCAAGCTCAGCATCTACCTGCATCCTTTAGAATTGTGCCTGTAGGAACTGAGGGTAAGAATACCTACACATATAGGCTGAAGCTCATGTTGCCTGATTTGCTGTGAGTAGTGAAGTCTTTTATCTCTAATCTAGGAGTCTCACATCTTCTGCCAGTACCCATGAAACTGTGACAGGCTAACTTAGTTGTAAGTAGGGTAAGATCCCAGATCTTCACAGTTCTTGACACGAGGTAATTGAGTATACACTCCTCTCCTCCAAAACACCTGCTCTAGCCTCTCCCATTCTCCCTGTCCATCATACTTCCTTCTGTCTCATCCTTGATTACAGCCTGTGCTGGCACAAGCCAAGAAAGCCAAAGGTAAATGTAATTAAGCAACTAATTTGAGTGTTAGACACCAATTTCTGTCAGAATCAGTCATGTTGAGGGGATAATGATACTAACTACAGCAGCTTTTGCTCTGAAGGGAAATCTTTTCAGAAATGTCTTTTGCTCTACAGAGCTTTTCTCCTTCACAATCACTGGCCCTTCATGGCTTTTCTCTTGCCTTCTTAAATGTCCCCACCCTCCAATCCAGTATCTCTAACACAGAATCAGGAATCATCTAGGAAACTCATAAAACCTGCATATTTTTTATCCCAATCCACACCTACTGAATTAGAGTACCTGGATGGAGAGCCCTGGAAGTGCCCCAGTGATTCTCAAAGACACCAGAAGTTGTTCTACACATTGTGGACTCAACCTTGGCTGCATGTGAAAATATGATGCCCAGACCCTACCCCAAAGATTCTCATTAGTTGTTCTGGAGTGGAGCCCAGGAATGGGTTTTTGTTTGTTTATTTGTTTTGTTTTGCTTCCCTGGGAGATTCCATTTATAGTAAGTGTTGAGAAACACCAATCCATCAACCCTTTTGGGAACAGGAACCAGATGAAAATGCATATACTGGGGACTTTTCCCAAATATTCTTCTGCTTCAACATTCTGAAAACCCTTCACCAAACTCATTTAGTTCTCCCCCCCCCCCCCTTCAAATACAATTCTTAAGAACTCTTCCCACCTTGTAATTCTCTAAAAATTACTTGGAATAGAAATCTACCCACACAATGTAGACTTAATTGGCCCATTCCTTTTCTTTTACTCCACCTTAGCACTCCAATTAATCCATTTATAGTTCATCTATTCATCAATCCCCATGCAACTTGCTAAAGATATCTTCAGAAACAACTGGGTTTCTCCTAGCTTATTACTCTGTCATTCATGGCCATTTCCTCACGGCTTCCTCCTCTCTGCCCCCAGGAGAATCTCCAGGGGATCAGAAGTCTGTGTGAAGCTACCCTTTCACACCACAGGCTCAGGAACTTTTGCCAAAGGAGTGGAGTCTGAATGGCTGCAGAAGACCCTTGCCTCCCCACACATCCCCTAGTTTCTGGACGGGTGACAAGAGCACCACAGAGATCTTTATTTAAATACCAAATTCAGCAGGTCTGGTGTAGGAGACCTGCCTTCCTCTCACTCTGCTCTTGAGGGTACAGCTTAACAGGAGGGTTACTTGTACATCTCTAAATAAGACATCTCTTTATGGGATGGAGAGAGGTGAGTGATAAAGGGCCACCATTCCCAATTCTGGAAGCAGAATTTGTCTTTAAAGACAGCACAATCCACATACTCCCATTTCCTAATGTCTGTTTCATTCAGAAAAAATTCCCCTGCACCAAGATAAGATCTGGGCAATGCTGTAAAACTGTAAAGGGCAATCTTTAAACCAAATGACCCCACCAAAAAAAAAAGATAATAAAATAAAAAACCAAAAAGAATAAAACAAACGACCAGCCATCTCTTTCAGCATCATTCCCCTCTTCGGCCTCTCCTCACACATGCTCCCTCTGCCTCAGGACTGCCTCAGTAACTGTCCCCATCTCTCTCCATTAAAATATACTCAGGCTTGGAAACAGCCTGGTGAAGGCAAAATCTTACATCAAAGCAATGAGTTACTTAATGGTCAAAATTTGGGCAGTGGTAATGATTCTCTAGGGGAACTGTAAGAATTTTTTTATTTCCAAGGAAAAAAGGAACAAGCTTATCAACCTCAGCCCCTGCCTAAGGAACACATAAACTGCAGGGAGTTATCAGAGATCTCAAAACTTCAGCAATTCATTCAGTAAATAATAACTGGACACCTACTGGTAGCAGGCTCTAGTTGAGCACTGTGTGGATTCTGTGATATATAAGGCAAGGAAGGCACCTCTAGAACCCCCTGCTACAAAAAACAATCACACAGTGACTTTTAAAATAATATTTATTACATTGCTAGGCACACTTCTAATCACCTTACTAATCGTAGTTCATATAAACATCACCACAACCCTGTGAGGTTTGTGGTAGTTATTACCCACATTTTATAACTAGGAATACTGAGAAATACAGGAGGGAAGTAATAGAACCAGTACCTGAACACAGCAAGACTGGCTCCAGAATCCACACACCTAACAACTGTGGTGAATGCCCTCAATATTTTGTGCCAATATTTTGGTGCAAAATATTCAAATGAGTGCCGTACTCAAGGGCGACCCTTGGGAGGCAACAATATTTTGCCAGAAATGCTATGGCTCAAAGGAACACTGTGCCTTCTCTTTAGAAACTGCCCCTTGGGATCCTGTAGATATTGTCCACTGAATCTATCTTTTTCCTCTAATGAGGCAACCACAGTAGATAAGCTAGGCCTTCAAGCAGGTATCTCCATTCCAGGTCATCAATGAGGTCTACCACTCCTAACCCAGCTCTGAAGGCAGTTCCCTTGACCTGGGGCAAATCCAAATACCTGCCTCTAGCTTCTTGTTACCAGCACCTGCCTACTGCCCTCAACATGCTTATAAACCAGCCAAACTGAATACACAAAAGGACCTGAAAATGAAAAGGTAGCAGGGAAGTTGACAGCAGGGGAAGGGTATTACCACCATCTGAGTAGTAATGGAAAGGGTTTGCCTTTGGTTTTCTTTGTATCCTCCTCTTCCTCTTCTCCCCTCCTCTGGCCTGCCCTGTGGGTTTCTGAGCAGGACCTGAGAGTAAGCAGAAGGAGGCTGGTACCGTCTGTGTACATGGTTTGCCTGAGCCCAGGAAGTCCCGTGATGGACACTAGGGCTAGAGGAACAGGAAGGAACAAACAAAGGAGCAGCTCCTAGTCACCCAAGAGCCAACATCAGACCTTCCACCAAGCATAGACACTCACTCTAGGAAGATCCCAATAACCATAGGAGCTTTAATTAGAGCTTGGAGAGAAACATGAAGTTGGCAGGGAAGAAATGAAGCATGATAGGAATGGAGAGAAATTCAAGGAGCCTAGAATAAGCAAGGGTCCTTAGGACAAGCTTTGGTCTTAAGCTTGAGACAAGTTTTGGCAGCTTGTAAGGATTTTATAAAATTCCATAAATGGAAAAATGAAGATGGTGGTTGGTAGCTTACCCAGGTAGCTCCTCATCGTGATTTAAATGCATTCATTCAGAACCGCTCTTCAGAATCCCTTTCATGCTCATGCTCATCATTCTCCTCACCCATCTATGTTTAACATGATAAGACTTCACTATTTGTTCATTTATTTATCCAACAACCATTTACTGGATGCCTAGTATGTACTGAGTGCTAAGGATACAAAACTGGGGGGAAATATGTAGACCACATCTTCAAAGTGTCTTTTGTCTATTACAGCAGACAAATTTTTAAAATGGTATATAAACATAAGTGCTGCAATTGATATCTATATGATAGGACCGAAGAAGTGAGGCCAGGAAGGTCAGAAAAGGCTTCAAAGAGAAGTTGAAAATTGATGTGTGTCTTCAAAAATATGCACACGT
The DNA here is from genome assembly GCF_023851605.1 of Tamandua tetradactyla. Classification (NCBI taxonomy): domain Eukaryota; kingdom Metazoa; phylum Chordata; class Mammalia; order Pilosa; family Myrmecophagidae; genus Tamandua; species Tamandua tetradactyla. Next base: position 20,965,721 of record NC_135336.1, read on the forward strand.
TTTTTCAGTAGTCAGAAGTAAATGGGAATGAAATGGGAAAGGAGATGAACACTGCTGTCCTACTGGAGACTGGAACACCAAAGAGAAGTTAGTGAGCTGGCTCCTTACAAGTCATGCTGAGGAGTTGGTAATTTGGTCCACAAACTTACTGCAGAATCTTTGAGGCATTTAACTCAAAGAAATGATATAAGACTTGCATTTTAGAAATATTCTAATATCTGCCAATTATATAGTACTTATAGTCTTGCAAACTCATCACCCATATTAAACTCATAAATCCTTGCAACAACTTTAGAAAGCAGCATTATTCTCCTCATTTTATAAATGAAGACGCAAAAGTACAGAGAGGTTAAGTGACTAGCCCAAGGTCACAGAGCTAAAAGTGGTGGAGTCAGGATTCAGAGTTGGGATTCAAACCTGTATTCCACCTGACTTGATCAGGTGTTTATATTATGCTCTTTCCAGCTGCCATGCCTCTAAGTCTGTTTCCTTTGACTGGAATACCCTTACCTCTTTTCTACCTGAGAATGCCATCTCATCATTAAGAAGCAGCTCACCTGTCACATTCCTAATTCCCAAAACATATCTAAGTATGCCTTCCTCTGGTCCCAAAGCTCATGTATGTGGCAATTACGGCATTCAACAATATATTTTGCTTTCTTTGCGCACCTCTTGACCCAAAAGGTGGTAACATCCTGGATCAGGTCCAGGTTTTGTTCATCTTTGACCCTCCCCAAAAGAGTTCCTGAAACGAAGGTGTTTATTATTCATATACTAAACTAATGAACATTTGAAAAACAAAGATGCTCTTAAGTATATAAACACAGTATTTTGAACTTTTCTGCTTTTCTTCATCATCACTCTAGTTTTCTTTTTATGTGTTTTACATTCAGTTTGAAAAATATTTAATGTGACAGGATGATGCTTTGGTCAGAATGGAAGAGCAGCACAAGGAACCTAGGCAGAAAGCACATCTTTCCAGAATGGAGGCTGATAGTGGCATGGACTAATAGCAGCTAGATGGAACCAGATGAACTGGACAACACACCTCTCAATCTCCTGGGTCCTTCCTGTGGCAAGCAGCCTCTAAGATGGCCTCCAATGAGATCTGCCTGTTAATTTTCACACCCTCATATAACTCCTTCTCATTTAGTGTAGACAGGCTTACTGACTTGCTTCTGATAAACAGGATAAGGCAAAGGTGATGAGATGTCACTTTCATGATTATGCTACATAATCACAATTTACATCTTGCTAGTGGACCCTCCTGTTGGCTTTGATGAAACAAGCTTCCATGTTCGAAAGAGTCACACAGAAAAGAAGGGAGAGCAGCCTCCACCCAGCAACCAGTAAGACTCTGAGGAACTGCCAACAGCTATTTAAATGCGCTTGAGAGCAAAGCCTTCCTCGGTTGAGTCTTCACATGAGAGTACAATTTGGACAACATCTTGTGAAACAAAGGGCCCAGCTAAGCCATGTCCAGATTTCTAACCCACAGCAACTATGAGATAATACTTACATGCTGTTTTAAGCCATTAAGTTCTGGAAAAATTCACTACACAAAAATAGATAATACAAAAACCTAAAGTTCTCTCTCTAACGCCTAAATATTTGCCACCTTATTGTTTTGATTTTGGCCAATTAACATCTTTCAGCATCCACATTTGAATTTCATTTCCTAAGGAATTACATACAATTATATACAATGTCTTGCATATAATTTTCATCAGATTGATTCTGCCTACTGAAAAAAGATACGCTTACAATAAAGGCACTCCTGGGATATTAAGACCTCATGTGAAAACATCTGAACTTAGGGTGATAACAAGATCCTCTCCCCCAATATGCCACAAGGTCACTGTATCCTGTATCTAGAACACTCTCCCTCCTATGGCTGACTCAGTTTCTCTTTTCTGCTTCATCTTTTCTTCCTGTCAAAGGCTGTATGTCACATAGGAAACCCTCTCCACTTTTAAACAGTATTTTCACAGCACATTCATATCCATCCTAGGCCCATCTGCCTCTCTTCTCTATTCTAATTTTTCCAAACTGCCTCAGGAAAAGCTTTCCTTCCCCTTCCTCTTCTTTCTCCTCTCTGCTTTGTTCCATTTTTGAGCCAAAAATAATTCCAATCATGGCTGATAAATGTAAAATCAGTGCCAGGGATTTCCACCTGCATGAGGAAGAAAGGAGTGCCATGCATTTCGAAGTAAATTAGAGCTAATAAAAAAACAAAGCCAGCAACTCTCAAGTCCTTTAAAGCACCCTGAAATCAACGTCAGAGCCTCTACAAAAGCTTCTAACTCCCACCTCTTCATCTTCTAATTTAACCTGCTTTTGATCATGAGCAACTTTCCAGAAAAAGTAAACTATGACTCCTCTTTGCTGTGGTTTCTGCTATGCTTACTATTAAAACAATATTGTTCGCTACTTTTTTTTTTTTCATGCAAAAAAGTATGATATGTGGTGGGCTGAGTTATTTTAGGTCTAGCTTGGGGATGTTTAACTACTATACATAAACGTGGCTTTTTAGAAAAACACAAGTCTAGTTCTGACGTCTGATTTATTAATGAATTTTAAGACAGAACCTATTTGTAAGTTGGGTCATAGATAAGGAGTGAGGATGGTCTCTTTTGTCATATCTACTGAAAGAATGAAGACCATTATCAGCAACCAGACTATTGACATTATAGAAAATGTCAACATCATGCTGAAGGGATGTACAATTATTGTGGAGGGCCCCCAAGGAACCCTGTGGAGGGACTTCAATCACATCAATTTAGAATTCAGTCTACTTGAGAAGAAAAGAAGAGGCTTCTGGTTGACAAATTGTGGGGAAATAGGAGCTGGCTGCAGTTCACACTATCTGTAGTCATGTACAGAACGTGACTGAGGGTGTTACCCTGGGCTTCCATTACAAGACAAGGTCTATGTATGCTCATTTCCCCGTCAGTGTTGCCATTCAGGAGAGTGGATCTCTGGTTGAAATCCAAAATTTCCTGGGTGAAAAATACATCTGCAGGGTTCCAGTGAGGTCATATGTTGCTTGTTCAGTACCTCAAGCCCAAAAAGATGAGTGAATTCTTGAAGGAAATGACAATGAACTTGAATCAAAATCAGCTGCTTTGATTCAGCAAGCCACAACAGTTGAAAACACGGATATAAGAAAAAATTTGGATGCTTTCTATGTTTCTAAAAAAGAAAAAGTTTAGCAGGTTAATGGATAAGATCTAAGGGCTGTACAGCAATGGAAACAATAAGATGCCAGACCTATTTGTAATTTTTAAAGGATGCAATAAAATTCATCTGATAAAATAGAGTGAGGATGATGTTGTTCACTATAACAAGTGAGGTGAGAGACAGGTGAATGTGTAAATATGGGTAGGGGGACCAAAGAGAACTAAAAAGGAAAGGAGAGAGTGAAGTGACCTTGAGAAAGAAGTCTGTGTGGGAGCAGTGAACCAGGGGAGGGGAGTGGAAGAACAGCCATACTGAGTAAGTAAAATGTGAGAGGCACTGAGTAAAGCTTTCTCATGTTATTGTATTGAATCGTCACATCAGCCCACGAGATAGATCATCTCTTGCCATTTTATAGAGGAGGATACCGATTTGTAGAGATTTTTTATGAACCTCTTGAAGATCACAAAGCTTATAAGAGGTAGGGTCAAAATTATAAGTTGTAACTTTGAAAAGCCAGCAAGGACTCTCTTGCCACCTACCTGAGTACCCACCCCCTTCTTTTTCTAGGTTAGGAAAAGGCTAGGAGACTACTCCACTTTTCTTGACTAAAATTGTGTAAGGAAATGCTAAAGCAAAAGAATAAACTGATTAACAAGTGCTAGAGAAAATGCAAAGAAAGAGATGTACCTGTTCACTGTCCGGAGGGAAACTGAGAGGTGCGGCCCCCTGGAGGGTAGTGTGGTGATTCCACAGGAGACTAAGGGTGGGGTTGCCACATGATCCTGAAACCTCGTTGCTGGGTATATACCTGGAGGACCTGAGTGTGGGGGTTCAGATGGACGTATGCACACTGGTGTTTATAGTGGCAGTGTTTGCAATCCACGATGGATAAAGGTGGCCTGGGGGTGTGGCGACGGGGGGAGGGAAGGGGAAACTGGTGTATACATATAGTGGACTGCTGGGTGGTCACAGGAAGGAGTGAAGTTATGAGGCGTTCAGCTGGGTGAATGAACATTGGGAACTGTATGCTGAACGAAATGACAAGAACAAAAAGACAGGTAGTCATGCCTCACTTATATGGACTAACTATAATATAAAAGCTCAGTGAATTGAAGTTGAGGGCATAGGTTAACAGGTTGGGGCCTATTGCAGAGGGTCCTGGATTGTGGGCTCTTACACTGGTCACATATATTTAGGAGTTGTAGCTGTTATTTCTAAATTCTGAGACTACTGAGCTGTTTGTATATGGCCTGGGCATTCCAAGAAACTTTGGGTATTTGTGTGACACCCGAGAGTCAGAGCTCTGAAGCTATGAAAGTCAGCAGTTCCTTACACAACTGTTTAAAAAGTTGAAAAAGGGATCAGAGTTGACTGGAAATATGGTTGGGGCTGATATGGATGGGAATGGGGTGGATCAGGGTACAGGGTAAAGGATGATATTGTCTGTATTTTAGGGTTTCCGCTTCCACGTAAGCCCAGGAGGAGGGATGTTCAGTGCAAAATTTGTATTTTAGGTAGCACATTACCTAGTTTGACTTGGGTGGTCGGTTTAGTTGAATTCCATGGGTACAGGGGGTCTTGGGTGTGGCATGAGATCTTGTTAGTTTGTCCAGGTTGGTAGGATGCCCTGATGTATCACAGAGTGATCTGGGAGTGAATAAAGAAGTATTTGCAAGGTCCCCTTGGGGGACTGGAGAGAAAGGAGGAGGTGTTCAGCTTTCCCATTTGGAGAACTCCTGATGTTCTCACAAGCAGTGGGAATGGCTTGGGGGCTGGGCCCTCAGTCTTGGGGGTTTGCCCCTGTGAAACTTGTTCCTATAAAGGATATGCTAAGCCTAATTTGTAATTATGCCTGGGAGTCACCCCCAGAGAATCTCTTTTGTTCCTCAGATGTGGCATCTCTCTAAGCCAATTCAGCGGGTGAACTCACTGCCCTCCCTCCTACATGGGACATGACTCTCAGGGGTGTAAATCTCCCTGGCAACGTGGGACAGAACTCCCAGGATGAGCCAGGACCTAGCATCATGGGATTGAGAAAGGCTTCTTGACCAAAAAGAGGAACAGAAAAATGAGACAAAATAAAGTTTCAGTGGCTAAGAGATTTTAAACAGTCAAGAGGTTATCCTGGAAGTTATTGTTATGCATTAATGACTATGTGGTTATGGAAGCCTTTTGTCTGATGTTCCTTTTGTCCAGGGTATGGACAGATGAGTGAAAAAATATATGGATATTTTTATGAATGGACAAAAAGGGGGATGGGGGATAGGGGCTGGAATAAATTAGGTGGCTTGAGATGCTAGTGGTCGGTAGGGAATGGTATGGGATGTGTGAGTTTTTTATTTATGTTTCTTTTTCTGAAGTGGTGCAAATGTTCAATGGGTGGTCATGGTGATGAGTGCATACCTGTGTGGTGATTTTGTGGGCCGTTGATTGTGGACTGTGTGTAGGAGGGATTTGTCAATGAAGGTATTGCAAAAAACATTAAAAAATAAAAAGAGTAAACTGGTAGAGAAACTCTGGGGAACTAGAGAGATTACACTTCCCAAATCATGGAAAATTTTGTGGCCTTAAAGGTAGAAGTTGGAGGACTGGAGATGCCAGGCCTGGAACTTTTCAGGAACACTAGAAGAGAAAAGCAGGGCTATGCAGGGGAGAAAAGAACAGGCTGGCAGAGAAGGCCAAGGGCAAGGTCAGCAGCTGAGAAGAACCACAGCTAGGATACCAAGAAAGGCCAGCTTCCCAGCTCCACTCCCTGCTAGCCCAGACTCAAACTCAGCATCATCCTGACTAAGGTTTATGTACATGATTACAATTAGGGGAAAACTGTTAAATGGGAAACAATAGATTAGTAAAGAAGATATAGCTATGCATCTTGGCCATTTGTCTCTTTAAAATGTTTGCTCTGGAAGTTTTAACATCTCTTTACTGCTTGCTTAGTGTTGTTTAAACATCAGGCTTTTAATAAAGAGGTATATTGTGGACCCAACAAGAAGACTATGAAATGTGTGCTCACCTCTTATCTCAGCATGCCAGTGGCTTGGATGCCAATACTTAAGCCTGTAAGTCTGGGCTGAGCCCACAGATCCCTTTTTTAGAGTCCCTGGTGGTTCAGATGCAAGCGGTCTAGACTACACTTTAAGAAACACTGGCTTGGACCAAGTAGCTGTGCTTAAGTTCACCTATCACATAGCAATTCACTGATTAGCCTAGGACTGCTCTCTGACACAGGGAGCTTAGGAAACTCTGGAAAAACTGGGGAGGATAAGAAGAAACTTCTGGGCTACTGGCCTCTGAAATACAATTATCTTCATTACACTTCAAACCCACCCCTTGCTGGCACAATCATCTTTTCACTGCTTCCTGTTGAGCCCCCTCCCAAGCTTCTGAATATTTTGGGACTCTCAACTCTCTAATGTTGCTCCCAATTACCTGTTATTCCTGATATTTTTACTAGACTACAGGCTGGGATCAAGGTTACCCTAGTTATCACGGTGTTTAAAATGATGCAGGGAGGCAATGGTGAGTTTTTCCTGAGTCGATACTCACCAGGCAATGGCCTTGCCCTGTGTATGGGGAGGTGGCTGGACTTCTCCGAGAGTTGGTACATGCAAAAGTCTCCATCCTACACAGAGCAAAGCCCTCACACTTCCAGTTCCCATGGAAAGGAAGAGAGAAAACAAAGGAAGCCATTAACACCACAGTCAGTGGTGCTCACCCAGGATTTCTGTCCACCTCTAATAAGAGAGATTCATCCTGGGCCTCCTCGCAAAAAAATGATCTTTGCTAAGTGCTCTGAGCCCTTGAGGCCCAATGGGCCTCTCTGCCCCAGGAATATGACAGGAAATCAATACGCTGTCTCCTCTGCTTTATGAATATTAGGGATGCCCATCAGGTAGGAAGTTGAATCAGATGATATCCAAGGGCCTCCTTATGCCAATATTTTATAATTCCTTTTAGCCAAGAACCAAGGATCCTTCTTTGGCAAAAGGTAAAGACAGAACTGATATAAGGTTAGAAAATTCAGTAAATTCCCAAATATTCTTGAAAATAGAAGAGAGCAGCAATATGAATAATCCAGAAGAGATTACAGAATTGGAGGATACCTTACTTTGCATCTGAAGAAACGAAGGCCAGACAGGGAAAGTGACTTTTCACAAGGCACTACAGTTGGTGGTTGAGGTTAGTTGGAACCAGGACTCCTGGCTTCCCATGCTCACTCCCTCCACTGTTCCGGTCAGCTCCCTCTGGTTTGACAAGGTTTGCCCTGACTTCTGGCACCAGCAGCTGCTTTACCTTCTTAGGGATATTTGGTTCTAACTACTATCTCACAGAGTCAGAATCCCTGGGCACACACTAGCCAGTTGGTGGGCACATGCGCCATGCCCACAGCAGAGAAAAGCCAGCTCAGGATTTTACAAGCCACCATCAATGCATCAAAATGTGGATAATCTACTTGGAGATTACTGAGTAATAAAAATGGCTCCTTCATCCAACAATGTGATAGAGAAGGGAGGGTTTCTCGAAATAGATTCCCTGGTTAACTCTAATCACCCCACTCCAACATCTCCCAGACGATCCTGACATGATCCTGGGTTAAGTCACTGCTCTAGGAGGGAGAGAGCAAATGAAATTTCATGTTTGGAGAAGTTTGACCTGGTGGAGCTAGAAAGGAACAAGGTAGAACCTGAAAATCTGACCAGGAGGTCCTTAAAGACACCTAGGCATAAGGTAAAAGGGGACTAGGCAGAAAGGAAGGGATGCAGTCAAGAGGCTATAAATTGGTTACTGAGTCAGAAGCCTAAGATGAGGTGGCCATGGGAGAGAATCATGAAGAAATTCAAGGTTTGAAGTCTTGATAAAGAGGGGCAATGTATCTTAGGGGGAGAGGCTCAGTTTTATTTTAAATATGTTGAACTGGACATATACATAAAGGCAGAAAGCAGGAGCTAGAAAATAAAGGATGACATCTAAAAGGTGTGAACCAGGCTGCCACATCTATGGGGGCCCTTGAGAGCAGCCCTGGACACACTCAGCATGCATACTCTACGTTGGGTGCTCGGCTCCTCCACATGTGTCTTACATTCCTAACAGGCTATAAGCATCTTAATGGCAGAGAACTTGGTATATTGTTATTCCACATGTCTCACTGTACATAGTACAGGAAGCACGGAACTGAAGCCTTCCTTGGCTGCACACAGAGCCAGGCAATGTCTGCCAGTTGCAGAGCCCCACAGATTTGCCTCACCCTCAACATTTGTTTTCATGGCAACAAAAGCTAAGCTGGCTCAGGGCCATAGGGCATGGGGGTCCTGCCAACTGCCCCCTTCCCTTAGGAGGACAACACAACTTCTCCACATAGACTGACTGGGCAGAAAAGGAGTCTCCTCTGGGATTTAAATCCTCCTACTATTTTCTCAACTCGGAAAATGGTGACTAGCTCAAACAACAAAGCCATTCTCCAAACATCTTCCCTTACAAGGATTACAAGACCTGAAACCATGATCGGAAGAAGAGCTTTGACAGACAGGGGACTCTGAGAATCCTGAAGGAGGCTTCTAAGTGAGTCTCTGACCACAAACTCATCTACCTTCAGAGGTCAATGCCCACCTCTGATTTCCAACTACATATGCTTCGTGTGCTCTCTGGACCCTGGTTCACACTCCCACAATCTGCCGTCCCATACTCCTGCAATGGGAAGTGCAGGACCTGCATCTCTCTTTCAAGGCATGTCATGAGGGCTGAGCAGACAAGTTGGCAGGTAGTCACTGATATATTCCTCAAATAAAGGGATGCATTCAATGTCTATAGGGTTTTTGTCAGTTAGGCACATATTAAAGGTAACGTCTATCTCTTTTCCATTTGTCTTAAATGGGAATCAACAAAAATGAACAGGGGTAAGAATGCATAACAAGTGTCCAGACCTCCATTCACTATGGGGTGCCACGAATCTCTGGATCATCAAGTGAGATGGTTGTTGTGACTTACCCTACCTCTTCTTCATATCATCAGGAAGCAAAAGCAGAGAGCCTGAGCTCTGGAACAGACCTCAGCAACAATATTCTCTGTTCATACATGTGCCTATGTCCCCAGAGCCCACTAGTTGGAAACCTTCCACACACCTGCAGGCTACCTGGCCCCATCATGTGGAAAAGCTCCCGTTCTCTGGATGTGCTCTGCTGACCAGATATCTGGTCAGGCCTGCTCTTGCAGAGGGAGCTGGCACAGACTCAGCACCAGGCCACATGCATAGAGGCTCGAGGGGGAATCCTGCACTTGTACCCTTCTCTGGTGAGGCAGTTGCGATTTCGTATTTCTGGGCACTTTGCCCAATAACCTGACATACTGGGAGCGGAGCAGGGGCACAGCTGGCTCCAAGAAGGGTGCCTACCTTGGGAATTTCTGGTGGAGGGACCCAGGAGAAACAACCAAGCCTGAAGGGAATTTGGCAGCAACTGAAAAGCAAGTAAGCCTTGTGCATAAAGTAGACAAACGCCTTTTTTTAAAAAGTTCCCAACTCACTGCTGCAAAAAGTCTACCCAAACATCAGGAACTCCTTGGCAATGATGAATGGTATGGTATTTTGCATTTCACAATATTAATAACAAGCTTTACATATTTTCTCCCAAAGCCCTGTCGTAAACCTTCATCCCTTTCCTCCTGGGGATTTCTGAGGTCTTGCCCTGGTCTCTCCAGTTGGCGCAGAGATGTGGCCATTCAAAAGAACAGGAACTCTTGGCCCCTTCCCTCCTGCATACCACACCCTCACCCCACCCCACAATTATCCCTAGGCCTAGAGTCCAAGGCAAAAGACAAGGGAAGTTGAGGAAAACTTCAATGCAAAGGTTTGTTGCCTGCCTACCCCCACCTCCCTAAAAACTTCAGATCAGCTTAATATCCCTTCTACAAGGTAGTTCTATCCTTGAAGGGTCAGCTTCTACTCCCAATTCCAACTGCCTTTTGTCCACTACATTCATAACATTCTGACACACCTGATAATCTAAACATAGGCCACTACTTAGGCTCTGCTCTCCCAACATTTCTCTTCTTAAATTTACTTCTTTCTTTATGAAATTTATTGTAGCCATTACAATAAATAGGAAAACAAAGAAAAAAGGAAATAAAACGACCTCATGTTTCAACCCTGCCCTACCCCCCATATTAACTATGATATTTTTGTCGAGTCTTCCTGCTGTTTTCATCAGGATCAGATAGTGTGAGTTCCCCAGCTCTGTGGCTTACTAATTGTGTGACCCTGGGTAACTTATTTACTTCATCTCTCTAAGCCCAGCTTCCTGGCTAGCGTGACAATGGGGGTGGAAGCTGATTGCGGACGCTCTGCTCATTTCCATTGCATACGCTTTCCAAGAAACTCTTAGACTAAGATCAATGACCAGATCAGTCAATGAGGAAGTAAGATTCAATTTATAAAAATTCACGTGACATACAGCTTTTCAGAAATATAGTTGTCATGTCCCAGGAGGTAGGTCATTAGAAGAATGGAATGGTTGTTCTGTTGGGGGGTTTTCCCTTCCATTTTTTACCATTTATTCAGGAGGTTTTATGTATGTATCTTTTTTTTATTTAGGTAATATTAATGTAACATAAAATTAATCAGTAAAGTGTACTATTCAGAGACATTTAGTTCAATCATAATGTTAAAAACCATCACCTCTAACTAGTTCCAAAACACTTTTTACTACCTTAAATAAAAACCCTGTACCCATTAGCAGTCCATGGAATGCTCTCACTCCATCACTTCCTGCTTCAGCAGCTGAGTAGGGAGCACAGCCCCAGCACTCAGGCAGCAGAAATGCACAGAGTTGAAAGGGTTGAGAACAATCACAAAGCTGCCATTTATCATGTTCCTATGTTCCAGGAACTCGGCTAGGCTCATTGCAATTTTTCTCTCCTATTCTCAATTAACTTACAACACAAAATTCTAATCCCCAATCTACAGATAAGGAAAGTTAGGCTCAGAAAAGTTAAAAGAGCTAGTAATGTAGACAAATGGGGTCCAAGACCCAGGTCTTCTACATTTGAACTCCACACCCAAATCCTAGAGCAGTGACCAGATTCTTTGTACATAATTGCTGGCCATTCCATTCAGTACCCCAGCAGAACTGTAGACTATCTACCTGGTTTTCTTAAACTTCTCTTCTGTAGGGTTAACAAGGGGGACCTATTCTGACCTTCCCCACTCACAGCAATCATGACAGAGTAAGACAAGAAAACTATGGAAACTCATGACATATTTGGCCAGTGTGCCAAAGTAAAGTGAAGGCAAATGGGGGTGGGGAGACAGTGGACAGGCAGGGTACAGGATGGACTTGATGCATAGGAGATCTGAATGAGGGACCTGAGTTTATGGTGCCCTTAGAGTATACTCTAATTATTCTTGAAACATCATCACCCACTGTTGTATAAATGACTCCTCATATCAATCACACAAAATAGATATACTCATTTTATGGATGAGGAAAATAAAATCCAAGTAACCTACCCAAAACAACATAGCCAGTCAATACTAAGAGTGAACTATCTGAATCCACATCAGCCCAACTCCCAAACCCATGCTTTTTCCACCCTGCTAAGCTACCTTCCTCACCAAGAGTCCAAGCACCTATGATAGTACGAGATTTTGAGGACACCCATGAAAACCTTTTCTAGAACCTCCAGGAAGATGATTTTATTCAGCAATTGGTGAATTGCTGAATAAAATCTGATGGCAATTGCTTACAGTTATTAAACCATCTAAGAATCCAAACCAATTTCATTTGTATAGGTAGGAATTTTTCAGGGTACATGTAGTTCAAACTGAAAGGAGGATCAGAGAAACAGAAGTCATTCTGTAGAATATTGCTTATAAAAATGGCCACATCAAGTCATCCCATCTATGTTTCAACACTCTTTCGCACTGTGACTTTGCCTCTCCTTCCATCAAGAAGTGGAGTCTGTTTCCTTCCCTCCTGGAGCTTTGCTGGCATGCAACTTCTTTTGACCAATTCAATACAGCAAAAGAGATGCTATATGACTTGTCAGTTCAATTTCAAGAGGTTGTGCAGTTATTGCTCTTGTCTTCTTGGAAGATTTCTGCTATCATATAAAGAAGTTCAGTCTGGTCTTCTGGTAGATTAAAGGCACCCACCTGAAAGCCAGCAAGAACCACTAGACATGTATGAGTGAGTGAAGCCATCTTAACCTGTCAAGCCTCTCTCAAGCTGTCAAATGACAGTAGCTAGATGAGTGACTTCAGATGAGAGCAACAGCAAAACTGCCTAGCTGATCCCAAGCCAAATCGGTGATCCACAGAATTGTGAGCAAATAAACAGTTGTCATTTTAAAGCCACCAAGCTTTGGGGTGTACTTGTTACACAGCAAAGGATAACTGATACAACTTCCCTCTACTTCTAAGGAATGCTTTCTTCACCTACTCCTCTTGGCAGTGCCCACCTATCTATGCAGCTGAGGTTATCAGGAGGTTCTTACTCCTGTATTCTGTATATATATATATGCAGTGTATCCTACAGGCCCAGAATTGTGCTGTGATATTCATAGATACTGAGGAATCTACTCTCAAAGAACTCACAGAATGCAGATGTCAATAGACCAAAACCCCAAACGGTGATAATACGAGGCAGAATGTAAGGTGTGCAGTCTAGTAAGCACCACAGCATGTTACTGGGTGGACAGATGTGTGAATAAATGGGCAACATGGAGCAAAAAGGTTTGGGGGCGGGCCGCGGTGGCTCAGCGGGCAAAGTGCTTGCCTGCTATGCCGGAGGACCTCGGTTCGATTCCCGGCCCCAGCCCATGTAACAAAAACGGAGAAACAGAATACAATAAAACAAGAAAATGTTTAAAAAAAAAAAAAAAAAAAAGGTTTGGGATACAATTTCCCAAATCACTTTAGAGGATCACTCCAAAGCACAAACCCATGGCTTCTGAGAATTGGGGTGGCATCAAGGGTATGAAAACTGCAGGAGATTATGAAGCATGTCTTAGGCAAGGCAGCTAGTGGTATTCAAGCTGTGAGACTCTACAAAAATCCTAAGCCTGGAACCAGAGAACACATACAGTTTCAACTGCATAAAGAGGAACCAAGCCCAAGGGCTTAATAAGAGACATAAAAATGGGAGGGGTTAGAGCCTGCTTTTATTGATCTACAACTTCTCTCTGTATACTCAAGAACAAAATATCTTTTCTCATATATGAAGCTGGTGGTCACAGTCAACAACTCCCTGTTGTCTTCTAAAATAATAATTCAAAACTCAGACATTCAAGGGCCCTCCATGGTCTGGTACTGAAGTCAGATCTGAGGTTCTAGTACTAGCACCACCACTTATTCAGCAGCTGTGTGACCCTAGCGAAAACACTTCACATCTCTGAGCCTCAGTTTCTTAATCCATAGAACTGGGATTCTGCATACACAGACATGTGGTTGTTATGAAAATGAAAGGGACATAACAGATGGAATGTGCCCAATATGGTATTTAGTAAACAGTGTTTATTGACTGAATGAAAAACTCCTTCCCAGGGGTTCACCACACTCCACCATACTCAAGAAAGAAAAATACCATCAGAGAAAAGTTTGTGATTTACAAAAAAGGAGCCAAAGTTTTCTTGGGATAAAGGCACATCTTGAAGCTTGAAATTTTTGGTTAAAGACAAAAGTGAAGAACTAGAGCCCTATGTCAATTTTTGTCTGCTTGTTTGTTTTCATTTTTGTTGTTACTGCCAATCTCAAGTACATCTTCTGAACAACTGGACAGTCAACTAAGACTCTCAAGGTATTTTCTGAGAAGGGAATTACTAAAATACTTTTGGTTGAGTTTTAATCAAGTCAATCTTCCTCTCTGTGTCACAAATGGAATTTACCTCTTCTACTGTTCCTACTTCAAAGCAGTTCTCACCTCCTTCTCCAGTTTCTTAAGAGGAAGAAAAGCTCTCCAATCCTAATTTCATGAGACCTACACCAGCAAGGCTGTGCTCTCACATCCATGCCAAGCCAGAGTTCCAAAGAGAATTATCCTCCATCTCTTCTACTGCCTGGTTCACTACTGACAGGAAAGTTAATCTGCTGTTGTTCAAAACTCCTCCCTTCTCTCTCTCTCATACATATACCCTCACTTCCTAGACTGATATGAGAAATTGAAGTACTGAACTAAATCCCCATCCATACCATTGATTGTAGCAGTATTTTAATGAACATGAGGCACCAGGGAGATATAGGGAAATCCTCTCCAAGTAAAAGTAGAGACATTGCCCCTCCATCAGTCCCTAGGATTCACTGCACTGATAGTTGTAGACTGTCTATACATATCAATCCCTATCCAACTGGAGGCCACAGCTGGTAGAAGCTAAATCTGCTAAAATGTCAACCACTGGCTCAGTAGTAAAAAGACAGCCTCCTTCATAATATGAGATCTTACCTTATAGAGAGAGTCTGCACCAGTAAACCAAGCCCATCTTCCCTTACCCTATCTTTCCAACATCACAAAAACCCCAAGCTTAGTAGAGTGGATAGGTTCCCAATTTCAAGGCATGAGATTCCCCACAATCGCTGACACTTTCATCCAAATATTTGCAGAGTCCTCATAAATGGAAGGAAAATAACATTTATTAAGTGTCTCAATGTGCCAAGCCTTCTCAAAATTTTCATCCCACAACATCACTATAAGGCATTATTTCCATATTACACATAAGTAAATTGAGGCTCATAGAGCCTATGATCACATAGCCAATAAGATCCATGCGACTCAAAAGCCCACAACTTCCACCCAAGAGTCAACATTTAGGGTTGTAGTCTCTTAGTGTGTACTCTAAATATATCTGCCTGTATTTGGGTGTCCATCTACTCAAGGACAGAGTCTGTGTCTTTGTCATTGGTTTCCCACAGCTCCCAGCACAGTGTCATGTGCTCAGCAATAGAGTTGACAATGATGACTAACGGGGCTGCCTCCGTTGAGTCCTCTTTCCATTAGAGGCCCACTAAGACCTAATCCAAATGAAAGGATATGTAGACTAAGTTGCACATTCTTCAAAGTGGTACCTTTTCTATAATATTTAACATACTATGCTATCATTACAGGAGTTCAGACCATAATGAAAAGACATTAGAGAAAGCAGAGAGAATGTCAGACAATCAGGAGACATTCAGAGAGGTAGTCAAAGAGTCACCCTTTCAATGAGCTCATGCTTCACCTAAGAAAGTAGGTAGCATCATTAATCTTCTCTCCAGGGTGTTTTCCATATTTTTCAAATCTGGCTGAGTTCTGATTCAAGCACCCCACCCCCACCCCCACCCCCACACTGTACCACCTCAGAAGCTCCCTTAAAGCTACTGCAAATATGATTCTCCTTGATCTCCTTGTCCTTCCTTGAACTCTCCCACATTCTCCATAAACCCAAGTTCCCATGACTTAGACAAGGCAGAGACTCAGTTGCCAATAGCAACCAAATTCTAGTGTTTCAAATCCAACTTCACTTTGATGGGCTTGTAGGAATGGAAGTCAAGGAGAGGCCAGGGCCAAGTTGCGTTTGTATCTGATGCATTCACTTAATCATCATGCCTTATGCTCATGTAACACTTCAACTTTTTTAAAGGGCTTTTCACTATCATCTCATCATCTCTTATTCTCACTGCATTTCTTGAGGTGAATGGCAATGTCCTCAGGCAGAAAGCAACTCTGCAGGTGTTTTGTCCCTCTCTACCAGCCTCAGCATCTTTGGAAACCAAAGACTTTCAGCAAAAGAAGAGCAAGAATAAGACCTTTCTAATACAGAGACTACAGAATCATTTAGCCTTAGAGATGGGTAAGGCCTTAACAGCTCTCTCTATACATTTCTCGCACTTGGCAGGGCTGTCCTTCACAGCAGTGCTGTCCGATAGAACTTTCTTCAAAGATGGAAATGTGCATATCTGCAGTGTCCAATATGGTACACGTGGCCACTGATCTCTAAAAATATGGCTAATGTGACTATGAAGCTAAATTTTCCATTTTATTTAATTTTAACTGATTTAAATTTTAATAACCACATGTAGCTAGTGGTTACTATATGGAACAATGAAGCTCTATAGTGTTCAAACCAGACTTCTCTGCAATGGTAATTTACTACCTCAGTTCACTCTGTGGTGTCCCACAGACCAAAGAGATGAATGGTGTTTTACAGAGTATACGTGGCATATGCATCCATGAAAGAATCACATGAAGAAAAGGCTAATTGGATTAACTTTTGCATATAATATGGATGTTAATCATTTCAATAACAAAATGCCTAAAAATTCTTAGCAATTGAGCAGGCTGAAAATCAGAGGAGTCCCTAAAAACTGTCTAGTTCAAGTACTTCATTTTACAGATGAGAAAACGGGCTTGCTAAACCTTTCTCCTCAGATTATACCTGATACATTCCCTGTGTTCTCTAGGGAATCCAATGTTGCTCCCATACTTGCTCCCAAAAGGTTTCTAACAACCTTCCCAATTATTCTCTACCTATGCATATTATAGGGTAAGTGACACACTGAGTGGAAGAAATTACAACCATCACCCATACCGTCAGCAAGCAGAGTCCTCTCCTCAGTGACTTCACAAAGACCTGTAAGTGGGGAGTCAACTGTAGGAAAAGAGCAATGCAGGACCCCATGAGGCACCGAGTTCATTCTCTGTTCCTCCCACACTCCATTGTTACTTGTCCAGTGGCCTCTTTAGAAAGTCCCTGAATTTAGACATTCAAGAAGCATCTGTTTTCCTCTCATATTAGTTTAGATCAATGGTATAAGGTTTAAATTTGGGGATTCTAGGCAAAAATTCCATTCAAAGTCTTCTAAAAAAACATTTCCTCTCTTTTTTTTAAAGCTGGAAATTAAGAAAAATGGAAATGTATGTCAGACTAATTTTTGCTCGTATTATTTAGAGATCTTTGGTCATCTTGCTAAGGAGAAATATTTATGATATACGATCATTCATTCATCAAGTGTTCAGCACTTATTGACCACTTTCTATCCAGTCGCTGTACTTGACCTATCATTATCATATAGAGGAGACAAGTAACATTCACCCACTCAATATTTATTGACCCCCTATCAGGCAGACAAAGTATCTTTCAGTGTACACAATAATAATATAAACTCAGATAGTACAAGTTTTTTAGAGAACATAAAAGCAGTAGAGTATGAAGGGTGGGATGGTGGTGGGGGGGTGTTATTTTAGCTAGAGTGGTCAGGAAAGGCCATTCGAGTTGATATTTGAGCTAAAGCAAAGGAAAGGATGAGGGAAGACATCCAGGCAGAAGGAACAGAATGTATACAGGCCCTGAGATGAGAATGTGTTTGACATGTTTAAGGCTGGTAAGGCCAGAGTGAAGTGAACCAGTGGGAAGTGGTAGGAGAAGTCTGAAAACAGCAGGTTCAAATTATGTAAGGCCTCACAGACCAAGGTGAGAGGTCTGGACGCTATTCTTAATGCAATGGGAAGTCACCGGCAGTTTTAAGTATGAAAGAGAGATGATTAAATTTATGAATACAAATATGCACAATACAATTATAGATAAAATAGTCACAATACAAGCCAAATGATTGCAAAGTAGACCATTATGAAGTATCATAGGAGCTATACTAATAAAAAAGCATACACAGCAGGAATAGGATCAAGAAAGACTAGGCTTCTTGGGGCGATGGAAGCATAGACCATAACAGCAGGCATAAAAGTGTACAAGTGTGAAACAACATGTATGAAACAGGTGGCAAGTTTGAGGGTCCACTGCATGAAGGCTGAGTAGGTCAAAGTCAACAGTGGGATCTTATACACTAGCTTTTAGAAATGAATTTTATTTTGTAGGCCAGTGGTTCTCAACCTTGGCTCTTAAAATACAGGTCCTCAGGAGGGTGCAACGGTGGTTCAGTGGTAGAATTCTCATCTGTCATGTGGGAGACCCAGGTTCAATTCCCAGTGCATGCACATCTCTCCTGCCTCTGCACTCCCCCGCACTCCTCCCCACCCCTAAAAAAATATATAGGTCCTCAGGCCTCACACCAGACCACTCAGATCAGAATTCTGGAGAGTGAGAAGGTAAGGGTGCGGAACAAGCAGGTATTGTTATATTTCAAAGTTTTTTTTTGGGTGATGGTATTAGACGACTACTCCCGGGCTGGACACCTCCTGGCCATGCATTCACATTTCTCACCTACAGCCTTGCCATGAGGGGCCCTGAAGTGTTTTAGACAAGCAGTGACATTTATTTTCCTAAAGATTTCTAAAAATTCTAAAGATCTTAGAATACAGTATTTTAAAGTATAATATATTCAGGCAATGATAACAAAGTAATTGCATGCATTTGCATTTAGAGTTCTGAACAATGTTACAATGAGTTATAAGTTTCCATTCTCTCTGACCTCTGGTTCTTCAGTCTGTGATAATACAGAGTTCACAGATTTTAGAACCAGAATGGTATCGTAGGGAGCACCTTTACTTTACTAATAAAAATAAACAGGCCAGGAACAGTGGATGACAAGGCAAAGGTTACCCAGGGTTAGAAGCAAAGACAGAATCTGAGCTCTTTCTACCACTCCACACTACTTTTTTTCTAATACTCAAATAGGAAAGCCATCCTAATTTCTCTACCTGGCCTTCTGGCCCAATACTGAGTAGATAGAGAAAGAACACTTAACAGTGAAATATAAAAGAATAAAATGAAGGAAAATAAAAGCCCAAACTAATCAAATATGGTTTTTGGCATGTAGAACTTTATTTTTCAGGATTTACCTTTAGTTAACAACCTCTAGAGTTATTGCTGCTTCTGAGGCTTTATTTTGATAGTTCCAAAGGCTTCTGTAAATTGTGAGCTTGCTCATTTTAAGAAAAGTTTGCTTTTCTTAAAAACTACAGGTTTTGTTCAAGACAAATATCTCAGGTTGTGGACCCATATCTTTCTCAAGCTTCCAGAAGATGGAAGAGTTTTTGGAACAAGAGACACAGTCAACTGCGTCTTTACCCAAATTGCAGGAGACATTTGTAGGACAGAATTCCCGGCTCTATTCTAGAATCAAACACCTGAGTATTTTTTGAGTCGGCACTTAAAAATACCTTTCCAAAAATGAAGGTTTAGAATATGCTGCTTGTTTTAAAGGTAAGCCAGGCACATGTAGCAGCAGTGCCATCTGCACTCATTTTGCTGCTTTTGAGCGCTGGATCCAAGATTCATGCAGCAGTAATGGCCAACAATGTGGTTCTTCTCCATTTCTTGATGAAATCTTTCACTTTACTTTCCCCGTACAAGTTGGAGGAAGTGCACTGATTTTTTAAATGCCGTGAATTCATGTGAAGCAGAGGTAAAGGGAAGGGATGTCTCAGGCAAGGTCACTGTTCAATCTGAGCACTACAGGGACTGACTGTAAATTTAAATGTGAGCTCGGCGGCTACTTCAAAAACAGTGTTTCTTGCTGCTCACGATGATCACTGAAGAGGTTGGGTCCCTGCTGGACTGTGTGTTAATCAGCAGGGGCTATGATGAAAGCTGAAATGGCTCCCTGCAGCAAGCAAATGTTGCAACTAAGTAAACAGAGCTTGGCCAAGGTTGGGTCAAGCACACTTAGAAGCTAATCCTCAGGCACTAAAAATAGGTCAGGTGGACCATGAGCAATCCTACATATAGGGAAAGGAGGGCAGAGCTTCAAAGTTGGCATAGAGCCAACTTCAGCTGTAGGTGAGAAATATGAGTACATGGCCAGGAGATGGTAATTTCTGACTTTAAAGGGAAAAGGTTCATTGCGACAATCATTAGCATGCTTTCTTAAGCCAGAAATCCTCTGAAAGTATCTTGAGACCTTCTCAGAATAGATCCAGAACTCTACATCTATCTGGATTGGAGCTCAGGGCTCCCAGAACTGGGATATCTTTCTAATGTGTGAAACTATATTTTGGAGTCCTTTAAGTCCTCAGGTTTTAGTTTTTCTTGAGTAACTTATTTTGATTTAAACTCCCAAAAGGACATCACTAGTCTACGCTATCTAGTTTTTCTATAGCCTCTCTATGTCTTTTTTATTGATGTATCCAACTTTTCCCAACCCAAGCAAAAGTCTCAAAATAATTCAGTGTCCTGTGGTAGTATTTATACATTTCTTCTTATATCTTATATAATTTTTCCTTATTTTTTTATGCAGCTCTAATTCCAGAACCTATCACATGCTTTAGAACCTATTTTGCTCTCCTCCATATTTTCTGGAGTATATATCGATAAAGAACACCAACAAAAATATATTTAATGTCATTGATAGATTTACGCTATGAGAGGCATGACTATGGGATGCAATAGATGAGGACATTTTTCTCCAAGGTGTTTTCACATCATTTGCAAGGTGATTTACCAAAGCAAATACTTTATTATTCCTTCTCTGTAAGACTTCACATATGCCATGCGTGCCTGTTCTTCTATTCTGAATGCTTCTGAAAACACAAAAGCTGGCTCAACAAAATCAGCACATTACCCATAATTCCGTCATTGCGTGAGTGACCAAGCCCTGCAGGAGCCGCTTGCTCTTTGTGGATCATTTCAATTACCATGTTCATGTTCTTGCTTTCAAGAGATTTGCCAAGAGTATCTTCCAGACTCATGGTTGAAGCTCACATAAAATCTAGACAATTCATATTTCCAAGTCCTAGGTGTAGCACACCAGGAGAACACATTGCTCTTTGTATTCCTTTCTAATCTTCAAACATCATCATATCTATGAATTTCATTTTTTAATGCAGTTAGACAGACTTCAGATTGTTTGCATGTGTCTCCTGTGTTAGTCCTACTGAGGATGCTGCCATTTCAGAAGCAGAAGCAGGAGGAATTAGGGATTTGGAGCACTAGAAGGAGGTACCAGTATAGTATTATCTCCATCACGGAACACATTTCACTCACAAAGGGTTGTTTAATGTCCACGGACACTTCCCACATTTGAAGATGTATTCAGTCATACCCATCTCATTTAGACACACATACTTCATTTCATGGCATTTGGAAGTCATGTTTCCTCATTTCCCTTGAAATAACCTGCAGTGAAGAAGGGATTCCATGTGAATGAAGGAGGTTCCATTTTGCTAAGGAGAAAAAGGACAAATTGTAGTTAGTGCCTCTCTAGTTTCTAAACAACCTTATCCATCACATATAAATCTAACAATGGCCCCTTCAGAGGGCACTAAGTAGTATTCCAGCTCTGAAAGTCCCAGCTCAGGAGTCAGGCTGGGTATGTGCTTTGCTTCAAAGAATGAATTCATGAGAATTCAAATATGATTTACATACATTATGGAAATGACACTGGCCCAAAACAGACTATAATATTGAGTTCAGTTAAATATAAACTCTTACCTTTCAGTAAGAACACATCTCTTTTTCCCTTTGTGGATCTCAAAGTGAAAGGTCATAAGGATCTGGGTTCCAGCTTCCTTCCATTTCCCACAGCTTCACACTGGCTGGTACTCCTGCCTCTCCTGACCACATAAGGCAGTGAGCTCCTTGCTTTTTAACTCTCCACAGGTTCCAGCGACTGTCCACTCCACCAAGAATTTTAAGGCCTAGTTAGGAGGACTGGAATTTGTCCTCCAACCTGTGGAGCAAAATTCAACAAGAAGAAGCCTACAAAGAAGGCACTGAATTTTTCTTTCTCCCAGCCCCACTGTGGAAACTGCCTGCCCTTTCAAAAAGCAGAAACGCATGTAGCTGTCACATATGAGAGTTGTGCCTGGCATCAGTCAAAATCATCTGTCACCATGGGCAGTTTTATATTAGACATTGTTCTTCTGCATCACTTTCAGAGATGATTAGAGGGAGCAGAACACAGGTTCTAAGAGTTGAATACCAAACCTTGAACTCTTCATTTTGTTCTAAAATGAAACAATTTCTCAATCCAATTTATCATCTTTAGGCCACTTTCTGAGTTATTTTCTGACTTTCAACCCATGAGGACTCCCAGAAATGGGGAGGAAGTTAGACTGTATTTATACCTGTGGTTCTGGTCTTCAGAGCTGCTTAAAGCTAAAAGAATTAGATGACTGGTGGTCTTGTAAGCCTTGTATTATGGATGCCCACAAGCCTGCAGAATGAAATGCTTTGGGAGGTAAGCAAATGGCTCTTGCCTCTGGGAGCAAAGTCTGAAATCATAGGACTGGTATCTGTGACAATACAGACATTTTCAGTGAAGCACAAGAGGTCATGTGAGATTCACATGTTTCTGTGATGCAGATGCACTACCCATTAGATGCAAATGACCTACCTTGGCCCGCAAGGTTAAAGCATTAAATTGGAAACCAAAGGCAAGGAAGAAAAGAAGAAAGGGAAGTGCTAAGGAGGGAAAATAGCCTTAGGGAAGGTGGCAGAGGGAGGAAGGAGGGATGAGGGCAGAGGTGGGACAGAATAGAGCTGGACAGTTGATTTCAGACCATATGTTATTAAGTACAGTTTACAGTTCATTTCAGTTCCAACTACTGTCATACCATTGCCCACTCTCCCAAAGGAATTTCTGGAGCTATCCAAAAGTAAAAACAATTATACATTCTGTTAACTGAGTCCTGGTAAATAGGACTAATTCCTCACAATGATTATAAATATTAGCATTCACCACAAAGTAAAATCATTGCCCTATAACACCTGGAGTGTCAAATTTATTTGAATGTCAACTGTGTCCAGTATCTACATTACTTCTTACATAGTCAGTGAGCCTCCCAGACTTTCAAAGAACCAATATTACACTTATCTTCCTGTTCAGTCCTGGGGAAGGTTGTAAAATACAATATTATATAGCATTTTAAAGCTCACAAAGCAATTTTCCTTGATGCCCATATTAACCTTGTAACCCTCTTGTAAAAAGGAGAAGGAAGCTCAGCGACTGGGCCAGGATCCTAGGATGCAACCTATTATACCACACTACCTCTGTTGCCAACAAGGAGAAAGAATAGGGTAGCAGTGGTAGCTACAGAAATTCTTCAATGGCAGAACTGTCTCTTGTCCCACCTTCCACTTAATGCGATGCCCCTTACTTTGAGGACAGATAGCCAGAAAAATTCAATATTTTTCTGCCTATTGGCCCAGAAAAAGCAGCAGTTCTCTTGCACAGCACTCACTGCAAAAACCAACGTGGGTCGTTAAGCAGTTTCTCTTCTCTCCTTCTTCCACTCATACTGAATGAAGCAAGCCCACATCCCATTCATGTTTTCACAAAATCAACAAAGCACATTCCCTGCCACGCTTCTTCATGTCCTCTTCCCAATACATACCTCTCCTACTCCTAATGATCATTTTAGCCAGATATCTTCTGCATAAAAATGTGAGGATCCCAGAGATCCTGCCTGTGATTTCCCCATCCTGCCTCTTGTAGGGATGGCACTGCCCAAAGGCAGCCTTCTGATTTCCCATAATGCTCAAGATGCTCAAGGGTTTGATGAGCTACCTCCATCCAGGTGACCAAAAGCTTCCCAATAGTGAATCTGCCCATGCACAGTACTTGTCAGAATTGCATTATGGATGACAAGGACAGGTTTTTTATTATGATTAGAACCACAGTATTATTCACAGTACTGAAGACACAGAGAGACATAGAAACATACAGTTGTACAAACATTTCTTTCCCCTGAATGCACCTTGAAGAATAAGGGGTCCAAGGTATGCCAAATTAAATTTCTTGTTCACTTTGATTTGATTTCTGCCTCTAGCACCTTCTCCATCTCAGTCCAGCTTTGAATTCTACTTTGCTGGAAATCTTTCTGAGGCCCAAGCCTCTATCTCCCAAAGACACTTCCACACCTCAGTTTAAAATGAGGGCATAAAAGTCCCCTTGGGGGAATGGTGAGAAAGGGGGAAAATTCAACTTCCCCAAGTGGAGAATTCTTGATATTCTCACAAGCAGTGGGGACAACCAAAGCAATAGGCTAAGCTCCGAGTCTTGGGGTTTGTTCATATGAAACTTAACCCCACAAAGGATAGGTCAAGTCTACTTAAAATCTAGGCCTAAGAGGCACCCCCAAGAGACCCTCTTTTGTTGCTCTGACGTGGCCTCTCTCTCTCAGCCAACACGACAAGCAAACTCACTGCCCTCCCCATCTCTTTGTGGGACATGACTCCCAGCGGTGTGGATCTTCCTGGCAATGTGGGACAGAAATCCTAGAATGAGCTGTGACTCACACCAAGGGATTAAGAAAACCTTCTCCACCAAAAGGGGGAAGAGTGAAATAAAACAAAAGAAAGTGTCAATGGCTGAGAGATTCTAAACAGAGTCCAGAGGTTAACCTGGAGGTTACTGTTATGTATTAAATAGATATCATCTTTTTAGTTAAGGCCTAACAGAGAGGCTAGAGGGAACTGACTGAAAATGTAGAGCTGTTCCAGTAGCCATGTCTCTTGAAGATGATTGTATAATGATACAGCTTTCACAATGTGACTGTGTGATTGTGAAAACCTTGTGTCTGATGCTTCTTTTATCTACCTTATGGACAGATGAGTAAAATATATGGATAAAAATAAAAAAATAATAGAAGGAACAAATGTTAAAATAAATTTAGTAGATTGAAAAGTTAGTGATCAATGAAAGGGAGGGGTAAAGGGTATGGTATGTATGAATTTTTTTTCTGTTTTCTTTTTATTTCTTCTTCTGAATTGATGCAATTGTTCTAAGAAATGATCCTGATGATGAATATACAACTATGTGATAAAAAAAGAATGTTCATATTGTATGTTGATTGGTTTTCTTAATAAAAATTTAAAAAATAAAAAAATTAAAGAAAAATGATATGCTACATGAATTCTTCTGTAATTTTCTTTTTTGGTCAATTTTATGTTTGGAAGATTTATTCACATTGTAGTTTGTTTTCACTGCTATATAGTATTCCACTATATAAATAAACTACAATGATGGATATTAAAAAAAGAAAGAAAGAAAATAAAATGAGTGCCTAAACACCCAGTCCAGAAGGAAATAATGCTAAATTGTCAGGCAATAGTTCATTATTTCATCAACTAACCACTTCTCCCCATTCACCCAACAAGCAGTGTGTGTTCATTTCACCTTTAGCATTGCCCTAAAGGTTAAAGAGATACCTGCCATCAGAGGGCTTATCACACAGTAAAGAAATGAACTCTTGTACAACTAGATGTACAGAGAAGCAAAAATGTGAATAAATGACTTTAAAAGTACAGAATTCAAAAAGGAAAAAAAAGTATATACCAATGGTCAGGGAGGTAAAGCATGAACCGTGTACTGATGGAAGGACTGTATTTGAGCAGGTGGAGATGAGTTCAGAAGATGTGTTGATAAGTACGGGGATAGTCTGGGTAAAGGTGTGGAATTTTCCGAGGACTGTGAGGAGAGCTCATCTGATAAAAGAATGAGCTTTGACTGTACAGGGTGGGCTTGGTCAGTGATAAGGTTGTGAAAGCAACCTTTGTGAATACACCTGATCCTGTAGGGATCGAGCCCAGACAAAAAGGAGCCATTAAGGATCTCTAAGCACTTGTGAAGTTTGACTAAGTGGTATTCAGGGAAGCCAGATCTGGTTGGGTGTGCGTGATGGAATGGGGGAGTGGGGAGGTGGGGAGAGTAAGGTTGGCAAGGAAGCCCTGGCTGGGAGCCAAGTTAAGAAGACAGCCTCCAGGGTGAGTTTTATTCCTCCACTATCAGCAGCCTTGCAAAAGCCAAGTGAATCCCCATCTATCGCTGTAACGTCCGTCAGACTGTGCAATCAATACAGCCATCCCGGACATGGCGTGGAGAGGAGTACCCTGGCTGGCCTCCAGCCCTCCCTTCCCATTAATGTGATGAGTCGCAGAGGGCATGTCAGGAGGAGCTTTCTGTGAATTCCAGGAACAGAGATCCCCTCCAGACAAAAATCCCCAATAGGCTAATGAGAGCTCAAGAGTGCTTTACAAATCAACCCATGAATGCTTCTTAAGGACAATGGTCTGTTCAAAGAGGACAGAATCACCACCTCAGTTCAGAGCTAACTTCTTTTCAATGTAGCTCTTCCATAGGACTAGACCTGGCGTCTAAGAGGTAAGAAAACAATCCTCAGCTCAGGCACTGCTTAATGCCAGAGGCTGCCAGACCAGGTGATTATCATCTCCCCCATTAGACTGGGAGTTTTCCAAGAGGGGTGTTCTGACCCTTCCATCAGACTCCTTCCAGCCACCAGCCACAAAGCCACAAAGCTGAAGGAAGAGCTGTAACACACCCTCACCTTCTCAATCTTTCCCCATTTGGCCAAAAAAACTCTGCTTGGAACCTCAAGGAGCAGTGGGAGGGATGCAGGTAACAAAGAGGGGCAAAACCCAGAGTGGGGAGGTGGAATCATTTTGAAGTCTACAAGGCATAACTCCAAATGTTTCATTAGGCCTTCCTCAGAGAAATATGAACAGAAGAAAGGGAGCTCCTAGAAACAGAGGGATGGTTGACTCCTTTGGTTTTCCTTTTCCTTGAGAAATGCTTTGAACACAGTCACAGGAAGCTCCCATAGGCTCCTCACCACAGCCATCACTGCTTGGTGATAGACCAGCCTGAGCAACAGGCCTCAGAAAGACAACTGGGGCAGGGAAAACCAGAGGGGGAAGGTACAGACATGGACCTTCCCGAATGCAGCCAAGGCAAAGGGGAGAAAAGGCATACTCTCCACATCCTCTTTTATTGAATTGGAAGTCCAGAATTTGCCAGAAATAGCTGTTACACAGGACAGTCCAGAAGGAAAATGACCCTCCAACAGATTATTTTCCTTTATGGCAAACACTGTAATTTGAAAACTATAACTTTCACTTCCTCTATTTCTGAAGAAGGTGCAAGTGGATGATCGGCTTGAACTAAAATTAAACTCCCTCTGTGTATAACTCCTTCATAGTATTCATACAATGAATCTGACCCATGCTTGGTGTGGAAAGGTTTTATTAACAAAACTATGTATCTCAGCCCACTCCCATGGGGATTCATGGCTCCTGCCCAAGGGACATTTTGGCTATGGCTATGCTTCCCCAAATACTGGCCCTGATTAATAGCTTATGACAAACACATTCACAGATTCTATGAGAAACTCTTGGCTGGCTTTGGGTACTAATTATGAAGCAAAGTTGAAAGTGAGAAGCAGATTTGTCTACACATGCAAACACCTCTAGACTTGGGGTCATGAGACCTGGGATCTTATCCTTGACAAACTACTATCCCATGTGATGAATGCCACTTGCCTTTTGGCCTCAGTTTCCTCATCTATAGAATGAGATTACTGGCCTAGCACAGTTCACAGTTCTCTTCCAGCTCTGACTTCCTGTGATTGTTATAGACATTTAAAAATATCTCCAGGGACAGAAAACCCACAATATTGTTTAGCCACAAGACTGGACTAATGATATCTAATATCTCTAAGTTCTGAAAGTCTGTGATTCTATTACATATATTTTTAAATGTGCAAAGATTACTAAAAATATTTTACAAAAAACAAAGCAGAGAAACCGTCTTTAAATGCTTATTTTTAAAAGAACACAAATTTAAAAGTCCAAAATAAAATCTCTAGCCTTTCTGTGTACACACAGAGTAAATGGGTAAAAGGAAAACATCAAAGAAGGGCAAAGACTTATGGTTACCAGAACTTTTTTTCCTGACTGAAACAAGACATGACAATTATGGAAACATTATACCACAGTCTAAACTTCATGTCACCATTATACCATTTGTCACTGGGTACAGGGTGAACCCAGGACCCCTACATATGAACAGTACTAAGCGAAAAAGATTAATTCTTCTCAAGGACAATTCTCTGTCCTGAGCTTTCCCCAGAATAGCAGGGCACCATCTCAAGATACTTAAGAACTTGCATAGGGCAATCAGGGCTTCAGCAGGTACCCAGTTTGGGCATGTTACTACGATGCAAAACCTGCCATCCAAATTGGAGTCATTCTGTTTAACAGGACATGGATTATGGACTAATTCAAGTCACAATGGAGGTACAACAAGGGGCACAATCAAGGACAGGAAGGTGAGATTCGTCACAAAATACTTAGTTAAGTCTGGTTATGGAAGAATAGGGATGGGGAAGAGTTGAGGTTAGGTAATCAAGCACTGGCAAGGTTTCATCAGGCCCAAAATTTAAGTAGAGGATCTCATTTAACATTCAGAGGTAAACTAAGCCCATCAAGGGCCAGGAATGAGTGCTGGTACACAAAAGGTGCTCAATTGTACTTATGGTTGAATGGAAACTTACAAAGGAGGTATTGCTCCGGTGAGGTTTGTTTGCTGGACAATAATTTATATTCAGGACAACTTAGACTTCCAAGTCAGTCCCAAGAGATGGTTTGGAGGGGAGGGTAATTCTCTGATCTTAAAGACGCCTTGATCTGGTCCCCTAGGAAGGACTCTATTTCATCCACCACTCAGGGCATCACTGATGGAAAGGAGCTATATTATCTCCATGGATTAGGGTTTGGCCAGAGAGTCAATGTCCTCCATAGTTTAAGTGTGATGGGGGCCCTTGGAAAATGGATCCTTATCCATCTTAGGAAACGCCACCTTAGCAGCATCTCAAGTCCAGCTGTCTTATGATCTTAGAAAATCTGAAAGATTTCTGGTTTCCAGAAGTTGTTGGACACAAACAAAAGGCCTTCCACAGAGTAATTAAAATAAGCAAGCAATTCAAAATGTTAATAAAAGGAAAAACTGTGTGTGAGAGAAGGGGGTATATGGAAATGTCTGCATGACTTTTCCGAAAAGCTCTAACTGCTCTAATTTTTTTTTTAAGCAAGGAATTAAAGACGCTGGGTGTCTAATTCCTGAGCACTCAGATGAGACCAATGTGAAGAACCCCAACAAATGGGCAAAAACCAGCCTGTATTCAGAGAACTGTTTCTCTAATTGTAAAAAGAACTGGCATTAGACAAAGCAACAACCATTTTCAGTTGAACTTTGCATGAAAATGTATCTAAACTGAAACAAGGTATTGTGTTCTTTAAATTCCATCTCTTATGGTATATCCTTTTTCTACTAGAGAGAATAGTTAACCAGTACATACTGTGATTCTATTAATGTTTTTTATTTGGAGAAATATATCTAAATACAGTCTGTGAGTCAGCGGATTTTATATTTGTACACTTTCTGGACCTCTGATTCTGTCCAGGTCTCTCTTAGTCATTCATAAAACTGCCAAGAGTCAAGCCACTTATTCAATACAATCAAACTCAGGTAGTACTAGTCAATTGGTGGCACCTCCAAATGTTAATGCATGGATATAGACCCACACATATACATGGTCACCCAATTAGCGACAAAGGTGACATGACAGTGCAGTGGAAAAAATACAATCTTTTCAACAAATGACTCTAGGCCAACTGTATGGCAAAACAGGGGGGAAAGCTCTCCCTCAACATACACAAAAAGCACTTTCAAATGGATCACTGATCTAATTGTAAAAAAGTAAAACAATAAAGCTTTTAGTAAAAACCGTAGGGTAAACAAAGATTTCTTAAACAGGATACAAAAGCACTAAAACTATAAAAGAGAAAAGGGGATAAATTGAACTTTAATAAAATTAACAACGTATGTTCATCCAAATATACGCCAAAAAAAGCATGAAGAGGTAAGCCACAGACTGGAAGAAGATATTCACAGTACATAAATCCACAAAGGGCTCATTTCCAGAATAAATAAATATCTACAACTTATTAAGAAAAAGACAGATAATTCAATAGCAAAGACTGGGAAAAATACTGGAAGATCCACTTTTCCAAAAAAAAATATCCAAATAGCCAATAATAAACATACGAATAGGTTCTTAACTTCATTAGTCATCAAGGAAATACAAATGAAAACCAACAGTGTGACACTACCACATATCTACCAGAATGGCTAAAATGGAAAGGACAATCCCAAGTACTGGCAAAGATATGGAGCAACTGGATGTCTCCTACCCGCTGGTGGAGAAGTACATTTTTACAACCTCTTTGGGAAACTGGCAGTTCTCAGACAGAGTATTTCTTTAAGTTGAACATATTCATGCCCTACAGCTCAGTAATTCCTCTTAGATATATACTCTACAAAACAGGATACATGTATTCATCAATAGACATATACAAGAATTGCACATAACAGCTTTATTCATAATAGACCCAAACTGGAAACAGCCCAAATACCTACACCATAAAATGGATAAACAAGTTGTGGTATATTTATATACTAGACTAGAATACTACATGGCAATGAGAATGACATACAATTGTTAAACACAACATGGATTAATCTCATAAATACAATGTTGAACAAAAGAGGATAGACACAAAATAATAGATAGTTAGACTTCACTTAGATACTAAGTTTCAAAGCAAGCAAATTAATCTATGGTGCTGAAAGTCATGATCGAAATTACCCTTGAGAAGAGGGATTAGTGAACAGAAGGGACCCGGGGCACAGTGTTTTGAGTGGTGGTAAGGTTCCGTTTCTTCATCTAGATGCTGTTATTCACGTGTGACCACTGGCTGAAATTCATTGATCTCTACACATATGGTTTGTGTAATTTTCTGTATGTATGTTATACTTGAGTAAAAAGTTTACAATAAAAAAAAAAAGCCATAAAGTCTACATGGAAAAAAGACTATGAAAACGGCCTTGTGGATCCAA
This sequence comes from Tamandua tetradactyla, assembly GCF_023851605.1. NCBI lineage: Eukaryota > Metazoa > Chordata > Mammalia > Pilosa > Myrmecophagidae > Tamandua > Tamandua tetradactyla. The sequence goes on from NC_135336.1 coordinate 20,996,514, forward strand.
ATTTATTAATGACAGCAAAATGTATATTCTCTAGTGTTCAGGTTATTCTGTTCTAAAATAAAATTTGCCTTTTTTATTTGTTTAGGATATATGCCCCACTTTCAGGAAGAACTTGAAGCCATTGGCTTATTTATTGAACAAATACAGAGTAGAGGCTTTTTAGTCTTCGTTGGAAGCTTTTAGGACATCAAAATCGTTAAATTTTATTTGGTTTACTTTTATCTTTCTTTCCCATGGTAATATATATGGTTTTAGAAATACCATTTCTCTTGGCTAACACCCTCTAATGAAGATTAACAAGCCTACATATTTACATAACGAGCATGCAAATTAAGCTGAGCAGAACACAGTCCACCAAACCAGAACCTTTGGAAAGCTTCAGCCAGCAGCTTTAGTTCAGGTCTAACCTCTTCATGTTCATTGGAAAGGGAAGATAGGGAAGAATTATCTCAGTAACCCAAGCCAAGAAACACAGCCATGCTCTTCAGGAAAAAGGAGCCACAGAGATCAAGTCTGCCTCTAATGGGACAATGCCTGGTTAGCCAGAAAGAGCTGATGTTTTACTACCCTGAAGTGTGTGCTGGCTTTTACTCCCTGTGGAAGAAAGCTTTTCCAGGGGAGATGGGATCATTCTATCTCATTCCCCAGACTTACAGTTGCATAACACTTTATGCCTTACTAAGTTTTCTAGATACTAATATCATCTGATTCTCTCACTAACCCTAGAAAATGAAATAGAGAAGTTTATCACTATCCCTTTTTTGTTGGTGAATGAACTGAGGTTCGACAGCTAAGGCACTTTTTAAAGCCACACAGCTGGTAAGTGACAAAGCAAGGATAGAGCATATTCAGGTACAGTGATCTGTTGTCCCCTGTACTAGACAGTCTTCTGGTTCTCTCAAAGCCTACTATGAGACTGAGAACACAATTCTAAGACTTAAAAAAATTAGGCTAGGATTATTAGACATTGGGCAGCAGGCAAGCTGGAAACTGTCAAAGCCCCAAGTCTGTTCACCTTCAGGATCCTACATTACAGAGGCACTGGGATGAGGAAGGTGGCATGGACAGGAATTAGGACTGGGGACTATTTGCTGTTGAGTGCAGCAGGGGTTTGAATGCTTCAATCTGACTCTACTACAGAAAGGTTATTAGCAATGGTGGAAACATCTGCCACCTGGGCAAGCTTTCCTGCAGACATGGAATGACACGTGTGGGTTTGAGACTAGTTCTAAAATCTATTCATGGACATGGTAGGTTTGGATTCTGCCAGAGATGGCATGTTGTCAACACTAAGCGGCATAGAGTGCACTAGCTTTGGAGTTTGATAGACCTGTCTCTGAATCCCAGCTCTATTTCTCACTAACTGTGTCCCCAAAGGAAGTTAAAATAGCCATTTTCATTAGGATCATGGTGAAAACTAATGGAATAATATATGTAAATTCCTGGCAAACAAAAGGCAATAAATGCGTTAGTGTCTTCTTAACTCCCTTTCCCTAAGTCCCCACCTTAAAAAAAGAGAGCTTTTATTTGGGTGAGATTTTTAAAACAAATGACAAGAAGAGTTTGAGTCTTCCCTGCCAGCTGGAATGAAATAAAAACGTAAATCATTTAAGTTCATACTTTATAGGATAATCATATATGAATATATAATAACCTTCTTACATGGCCTGATTTAAGACTCCTGCTCTATTTTTTTTTTTTTTTCTTTTTCACCTGGAAGAAATCTGATTAGCTCAGTACCTTCTTCATTTCCTCGAACAGAAATTTCAAAAATCCTCCCCTTAATTTGAATACGTGATTAACATGACAAAAACATATCACCTGTAGGTAGAATCCAGCTCCCAGTGTTTTCTCTGGGACTGATGTTGCCAAATACTGCCTGAAAAAGAAGATGAGTATATGATTTACAGGTTAACTCCAAATACTCCCCAGACCAATTCCTTAGGTGACACAGAGAAACTTAGAGAAGGGATTTTATATCTAACTGTCTCTGACTTTTCATTTAAAAGCAAATACAGTCTTTTCAAAATTTTAAGGTGTTCTTAGATAAAGATATTTTGCTGTTACCTCAAACTCCATGAAAACCCCCTACCCACAGTGGGACCCTCTTCCCACTGACCTATTTCTGTCCATGACTGCAAATTCTTGAAATCTCAGAAACAAGGAAAGGTGTCCATTTAAACCATTCGGCTGAGTATTTAAAAATGCAGGAATCATTTCCACTGCATTCCTGATGGTCTACCTCCGACTAAACACTGCCAGTATTGGGAGTCAACAACTTATCTGCTTTATTATTTCCATTCCTGATTAACTCCTCACATAAATTCAGTCAGGACATTTCCCCTATGTCTTTTCCCCATTCACTAATCCTAGCTCTGCTCTCAAGAGCAATAGAGGGATAAACTGGAAGTAAGCAATATGGAATGCAGCTATAATGTTTGGACACACCTTTTCTGCTCTGAATTAAGCAGTCAATTAAAAAAAAACATTTGCTGAGGGCCAATTATGTGCCTTGAAAAAGTGCTAAGTCTGGAGAGCTAAATAATGCATGGCATTTACACACAGTACCTACACACAAGACTACACTACTCCCTTAGAACATTCTGGGCATGACCTGGCTGCCAGACCAGTTACCCTCTCCCTCTTCCATATGTCTAACAGCTTTCTGATGTTTCTATTAAAATGTAACACCCTCCCAGGAAAAGTAACACACTGAAACAAACCCAGAATATGGGAGCAAAAACGGATGAGTGATTCTGTGGATTATACCCATATTAATTTCCTGGTTTTAACATTGCACTATAGCTATGTAAGATGTTAACAGTGATTGAGGCTGGGTGATGGGTGCACGTGAACTCCCTGTGCATGTCTTTGCAACTTCCTGTGGCTCTATAATTACTACAAAATAAAAAGTTTTTTTTTAATGGATTGATGAAATGCCATTGGCAAAATCTGATGAAAGAACAATTCAAAGTCTAATAAAAGGCCCAAATTAGGATGAGTCCCCTCTGAAAGTGAGCACAAGAGAACAAGATCAGGAACTGCCAGATAAAAGTCCACACCTGCCTTTTCCCCTGGAGGTAAGACCCCTTCCTATAAGGACAACTCAGAGCTCCATAATCTCAATCTGCGGGACCTGCCCTTCTCTTCACTCTTACTCTGGAGCCCCTGGATGGGCAAAGCCTGTTTCCATGCTCCCTGACCCCTGGAGGGGCTGCATGGGGTAGAAATGAGGGTTGGAAACTATCAGGCTCTAGGGTCAAAATGCTGGCCCACCACTTACCAGCTGTGGGACCCTGCACATATTATTTGCCCACCTCGGATCTCTATTAAACAGAAACGGTGAAAGCCCTATTACCAGATAGGGTCACGGGACAAGTCATCAAAATAATTCATATAAAGCACAAGGTACACTTCCAGCATCGACCAAGTCATGGTCTTAGAGTATAATGCATGATAGATCTGAGGCTTCCAGGACACACTCTTATTCCGTTTTTCAATATCAGATAGAACATTTGCCTCTTCTGACCTTCTGGTACTTCTGGTACTTCTGGTACTTCTCCTGCTGGTCATGGCATCTCAGATTTCCACTACTGCAATCCAGCACTTCTCAAGTCTATAGTAAAGGATCAGTTTGGGTTTATTTTGTTTTGCTTTTTCTTTTTTATTCTAACCTGTCATAGAACAGTATTTTTGTAAAATAAAATAAAATGTCTTGAGAAATACAATTTTAAAAGCAAAATATAACCCCTATTTTTTTTTTTTTAGATTCAGTGGACATAAAATTACTCTGATAACTACTATAAAAGTTTCTAATTTATTTCTTTCAATTTCTTTACTTCTCATTAGAGACTGACAATGAACAGTTGGCAGAGCAGGGCTGGTCCACTGACCATACTTAAGGTAGTACTGCTCCAGCTCACACTGATACCTTCCCTTCTCCAAGCTCCCAATAGCCTTATAGTCAGGTAAAGGCAACTGAGCACTTACAGCTCTATTTTTTGCACAATGATTGTAATTCCCCAGCTACAATGCATGTTCTTTGAGTGCCAAGGTCATATCCACTTTGTCCAACACAGAACAAAGTACCTCATAAGGGTTCAAATCCTTAGATATTATTAGCAGGCATATTATTTACTTTTACCTTTTCACAATTTAGACAACTCGACAGTGCATTCTTGAACACCTACCTGATTAAAACATTTTGCCCCTTTAGCATCCTTCCCTATTTGCCTGCCTTCCATCTATTTCTGTGTCTTTTTCACAGCCTGCTTAATCTCCATTTAACTGAAACTCACCAGATATAAACATTGATCCTCTTCCACTGAGGGTAGAAATAGGACAAATTGTAGATATCCCATTCATCAGAAAAACTGGCTTCTGGCCAACCAGATAAACATTCAAGGAAATGAAGTGCCTATGTCAATACACTGTCAGTCCCATCATTGTTTCTTTCTAATATTGGGCACTTGATAGCTGCTCAATAAACATTTGTGTAAACTGAGTAGCATGCTGGCTATGTTTCAGTGAGTGCAAGTGACATCTTCAGGTATGTCACACTGATGGTAACGGCAGCTGTGACCAAAAGAGGGGCAAGGAGTGACAATGTGATAGGAAGGAAATGGGGGAGCAGGGCATTTAGACCAGTGGTTTTCCACCCTGGCTGCATAGTGTAAACACCCGGGAAACTTTAAAAAAATACTTACTTACACTTGCATCCCAGCCCCAGAGGTTTTTCTGATGTAATTGGTCTAGGGTGAGGTTTGAGCCTCAGTACTTTTAAAGTAACCCAAATGATTTCAGTGTGCAGGTAGAATGAAAAACTGTGGACTTAGTACATCCTCCTATCTATATTGGTATTTAGCAGATGTTCCTTAAATATTTGTTAATGAGACTGTCAATTAATTTATCAATCACTGGATTAATCAACGGTTGAGAACGAGTCTGGGGAAAACGTGGAGGGGTCTGAGGAGACAGGCTAAAATGTCTGAATCTTCTCCCAAGATCAAGTCATAAGCTCTAGCAGTTGAGAGAAGGGCATGCTTATCTCACGAAACACTGGTTACTCCATCCTCACCTTTTTAAACCAGGAAATTCTCGGGCTTTCTTGAGAAAGAACCCAGAAGTTCCCACAAATACTAATGGCTTCAACTCATACAGGAAGGGAACATGTTATCTCATCTATTCCATGTTTATTCAATATTTGCTCTTCAACTGTTTTACAGACAGTCCACGAGTCCAGGATACTATCTCCAACTTTCAGAGGACTGAGGCTTGAGAACACAGTACAGAGTGACTGGTGTGTAAAAAGCCTAGTAAATAGATACTGTTGTAATAATGAAGAAGAGCAAGAGAAAGGGGGTGAGGTGGAAAGGAGGAGGAAGCAGGGTGTAGGACTCAAAGGGCTGCTGGCAACCCACTGTGGGCAGGCACAGTGACACACAGGATTAGGCAGTGTCCAGTGTCCATGTGGAGGGGACAGGAAACAGTTTAGCAAAGCTCTGAGTTCTCTGCAGGGAATATGCACCTGGGGCTGCCCCAGTTTCTGACTTCAGGTGGCTCCCTTAGTAGCTGCTGCAGTTGCTGCTATTTTTAGCTGGAACAGTGGGGCCTCTCCCCAACCTCCTCTTCCAACCTCAGAGGAGCAGCTGAACTTGCCATTCTCCCTCTGGACCCTGAACCTCCCACTCTTCCCGGGGACTTACACTAAGTCAATTTGGGATGCTATGCGTGGATGTTTTGAAGGAGACAAACACAGGATAATCAGGAATCAGTTATGAAATTCAACACTGTTTTTAAGCCAGAAAAAGAATAAAAAGAAAATATAATAAGCCAGAAACAGCATTCCCTCTTACCCTGAAACCAAGACTCTCTCCATGTCTCCCTTCCCTGCCTACTGCCTATCAATGGCAAGGCATCGCACCACTCGGATTAGTGAGCATTTCTTGATATGTGTCTGTCTCTCCACTAAAGTGGAGCAGGACTTTCTGGGTACGCTTGTTTCTGGCACTTTGAGAGATTCTCTGAGATTTCTCTCATATAATTCTTACAACCCATGAGCTAAATACAAGACCCGCTCAGGGTCACACAGCTCACAACCAGCAGGGCTGGGATTCAAACCTGGTATTCTGCGGCTTCACAGCTCAGAGTTTCCTCTTCCCCTGAAAGTAGAATTTCACACTCCTGTCACCAAAATGGATAATTTGTCTTTCAGACTACAAGCTTCCCATGGCAGGGATCCTGAAGCTCCATTCAACTGGTTCCTCTCACTGGATTCAATAACTGTGTGGACTGACTGAACCACCAGTTCCCAGAAAAGAAAGAGGAAAACATATTCACCATCCACATGCCTGTGAGATAAAGAAATATGTGCCTTCTAAAGCTATATCAGCTGCTTAGGTGGCTGGCAAAAGGGAGGAGGGAAACATATAGCCAGGAGATGAATTATGCACCATCCCAGAATCCATAATAACATTTCCAAATCCCAGAAGCACCTCTCAATTGTAGGAATTCTGAGAACATTATTCTTTCCTTCATTATCCAACAGATACTTATTGAACACCTACATACTGGGTGCTGGGACAGGAAAGTGAGCCAAATGGTCACAGCTCCTATTCCCATAAGCTAACAGCTATAAGGGGGACAACCCTGAGATTTAGGGGCATTTGAGGGATAACATCATCTCCTGACATACTACCTTTAATTTAGAGCTCAGGCACTTCTGTGGGAGGAGGAGGAGAAGGCGGGGTAAAGGAAACCAAACTTGTTGCTATGCAACCATAAGGACTTATTCTTAGCCAGAGCTGGGAGAGCAGCTTTGCAACAGGAGTGGGTGGGGGGTGGAGATGGAAATAGGGGGAGGCTGGAGGAGGACAGAATGGGGGACAAAGTGGCCCGCAGAGAGCACCAGGGCTACAAACACAGGCCTCTGCCCCATGGAGTGCCTCATAAATGGACACTCCAAAGAATCATGCTCACAAGGTTGTCAGAATATTTGGGACAGCCCAGGGAACCATTTAGAGAGCCTCCTGTCCAGCTGCAAAAACCCTTTTTCTTAGGCCTGAAATTAACCTTCAGTGATTATAAACAAGTCTGTACTGAATACCAAAAAGGGACAAAGAGTAGCATAAAGTCTGTATGTTTCCTGCCTGGAGGAATATAATAATCTACCAGGGGAATAAGACACACACAGAGAAACAGTTTATCAACATGTATTTATATGCACCTTCTCCACATTCATTCAGCATTGTAAGGGATGCTGTGGGGGTGGAGACATCCTGAACTAAACGAGTACATGTGCTGGCTTGGGGACAGTGAGGACAGCGCTGTGCTGATACCACCTGCCCAGGACCTGGGAGGTCTAAGAATCAGACCTGGTTCTGCCATTCGCCATCTCTGATATGCTTGTAGCATGTCACTCAACATCTCTGGGCCTCAGTTTCCTGATTTCTAAAACAAGAGATTTAAACTAATAAATCCTTTCAGTTCTGTTATTTCCTAAGTCTTCACCATCATAAACATTATAGGATTTCAGTGAGAAAAGAATTGAGTACCAAACAGAATATTCAGGAAGGGCCACATGGAAGGGGCAGAATTTGAGGGATGAAGTAGGAGAGGAGGACTAATGTACACTGAGGGACTGTTATGTACCTTTACCTAAAGAATATTTTCCTACTTCTACAGTTGTTAAAAAACGAGTCACAGGAGATTGAATAACTTGCTCAAAATTAACAGCTAATAAGCAGCAGAATTGAGGTTCAATCCCAGATCCACTTGGCCCCAAAGCCTCTGCACTTTTCACTGGACCACACTGCCTCTCAAAGACATCTAAGCTTCAGATAAGAAACAGGGCACCGTGAGGACTCAGGAAGCAGAGTGGACAAAGATACTGACACGTTGAAAAATTACCAGCATTCACAAGGGAAGCTTCCTAGGGGTAAGGGCTGGGCTGTGACTGAAAGGAAGGTGTGCCCAGAGGAAAGAAAGAAAGAAAGAACCAGGCAGTCACTAATGATTCACCACACACCAATATCCTACACTGTGCTAAGTGCTACCAAAAAAAAGTATGTAAAACATCCTTCCCCTGAATTAATTTGCAACCAAAAAAGTGCCCAAAGACAGAGTATAAAAATATATTATTAAATAAATAAATCATAAAACAGTTTAAATGGGGGAACTGCTACTGACTCAGTAGACAGAGGAGATTCCATGAAGGAAGGGGATTGGATTTGGTCCTTAAAGGATTCAGGGAGAGGATAGGAGGGGGGAGGGAAGAGAGGTAAGGATATTTGGGACAAGAAAAATATCAGCCATAGGCAAAAAAGCAGGTAACATGCACCATGGAAGGCCACTTTTCTTAAAAGACAGAACTGGTAGGAAGCCTTAGTGGGTGGAGTGGAGTCTGAACCTTAACCAGAAATCTATGAAAAACTATCAACAGTTTTTGAGCAGGGGAAAGACAAGGTTAAAAGAGAAGTTAAAGAAAAGGAAACCAGCAGTACTCAGAGAGTCAAGGAATGGACTGATAAGTGTGAAATGAAGAGTTTGAACTAGGGGCAGCATTGGGGTTGGAAAGGAAGGGCTAATTTCCTGGATGTTTCAAAGGATGAACAGGCAAAACTGATGACTAGGGAGCTGGAGAAGGTGTATATTAGTCATGGTCAGCCGAGAAACAGAACCGACAGGGTGTGTGTGTGTGTGTGTGTGTGTGTGTGTGTGCGCGCATATATGTGTGCATGTGCATAAACACTGAGATTTATTATAGGGATTGGCTCAGGTGACCTTGAGGATTGGCAAGTTTGAATTCCATATGGCAGGCTGTAAGCTGGGAACCCTGATGAAGGTGGTTGGCTGAAGTAGAGATAGAGATCCTTCTTTCTGACTGCTAAAATCATCAGTTCTCCTATTAATGCCTTCAACTGATTGGAACAGACTTCTCTCATTGCTGAAGGCCATCTCCTTTGTTGACTGTAGATGTAATCAGCCATAGATGCAGTCAAATGATTAATGATTTAAAATCATGAAATACCCTCCCAACAATCAGGCCAGTGCTTGCTTGACTAAACTGGACACCATACCCTGGCTAAGATGACATGTGAACTTAACCATCACAAGGTGGAAATCAAAGTTAACTCCAAGCTTCAAACCAAGAGAATGATGGTGCCATATTGTAGAGAAGCCCAGCAAAAAAATAAAATTTGGGGAAAGTATGGTAATGATGTTGATCAATTCCATTTTAAACACTAACATTCCTCTAAATATTAAAATGAAATAACAGGCATCACAAGCTCAGGAAAAGGAAATCTGATGGGAAGCACCTATCCCTGCTCCTTGGGCCCCTAGGGGAGGCAGGACAGTTGCTTTGTGGGTTAAGAACTGTATGTTCTGAGCTCACATAGTTACTGAATTTAGGTCATAAGTGCTTTACTACTATGCCAGTTTACCCATAGAGAGATTTCAATTCCTTGCTTTATCTGAAATGGTGGCCTTAGGGGTCATGTGGTGATATTGGAGCTATGTTTATTCCCAAGCAGTTTGTGTGTACCTGATCTCAGCAGTGCATGAATAACCTCACTTGTTCTGTGGGGTGGCCATAGGCTCTACTGCACTAGTGACTTGTTCACAGTCACCTATTCCTGGGACTCCTTATGACAACAATATCCTGCATGGCCTTCTTTTAGATACTCACCTAGGTTTTAATAGTTTGAATATTGAAGCCCAATCTTGTTACCTATCCAGAGCTTTACAAAATCTGTGTTTTCACCAAAGTATGCACCACTAGTAATACATTTTTTTTCTTTTTCCTTTTCTTTTTTTACTATTATTATTATTTTTATTTTTTTCTCTATATTAACATTCTATATCTTTTTCTGTTGTTTTGCTAGTTCTTTTCCTAAATCAATGCAAATATACTAAGAAATGATGATCATGCATCTATGTGATGATGTTAAGAATTACTGATTGCATATGTAGAATGGAATGATTTCTAAACATTGTGTTAATTTCTTTTTTTTCTTTAATTAATAAAAAAAAGAACAGACATCATGAACTACATTTTCAGGAGAGAATGTCAATGTGTTTGTGTGTTAGCACTTGAATAAAAGTGAAAATAAAATTAAAAAAAAATAAAAAAATAAAAAAAAGAACTGTATGTTCTAGTAGAGAAGTCACAAGGAGAATAGAAACAGGACTCTAGAGCCAACCCTTAATTATTCCCATCAAAATAGCAAGTGCAGCTTTCAAACAGGCTCAAGCCTAAAAGAATTAAGGCCACTTCCCTCTCCAAATAGGAATTCCATCTGTATTCAGTGAGCGGTCACCCAGCTTTTGTCAGCAAAAGCTGACAAAATGTTGATCATTTTTCCCCTAAGGCTGGGTTTGGGGCACCTCAAACTGAGTTCTATCTTGAAAGTAAGTTCTGATAGATATAAATCAGAGAGAGATTATAACTGCTTATTTCTGGAAACTGTTCTAGGAATGCATCCCAGAGCCTCCAATAGATCACCTCCATCTGCCTGTCACTGGCAGTTGAAATTCTACCATTACAGATTAATTTCTTTAATGTGCATCTTTTAAATCATTTTATCCTATGAGGAATAACCTTTGAGTTGTTACCAATCATAAGTATCAAGAGTGCGCTGCCTAAGGGAGCAAGAGCTTTGATGGCAGGCATTTTGGAACTGGAATCACTGGCCCTATTTTGGTGAGCTGTTGAAAAGAGTCTGTGACCAGAGGGGTAGGGGATCTAGAAGGGCAAATTTTACAGTTTCACCAGGGATCAGCCCTGATTATGATGTGAGGGGTCACAGAAGAGTTCAATCATACCCTACTGTCTGGAATTACCAATATAGGGACTTGGGAGAAAGTAGTCAGGGGGTTAGAACATTTCCAGAGGGTATCAAAGTATGACAGAGAAGCCATCTCCTGTCATGGAAGCAAAATAAGGAGTCTTGGTACACTAAGAGAGACTGAACATAGAAACTAGAAAGAACTTCCAGCTGATGCAGAAATTCTCTCTTGTCGCTCACCCATACTTTTCTCTGCCCCTACCATTTTCCTGAAATGGTTCCCTCTAAGATGATCCATGATTTCCTAACATCCAAACCCTAGGGTTCTACCCAATCCTCAACAGATGTCCATGCTAATGCCCATTTAAAAAGGATTTCAATACCTTTTTTTGAAATCCCTGAGTGAGGGAACCCCAACTGTCCTGATTTTCCTACCAGATCTCTGACCACTCTCACATTCCTCCTCACCATATCCTATGCCTCGTCCCTCTCTCCTCTCTGCACTCAGCCACCCTGTCCCTAACAAGGCAGAGGGACTACTGTCCAGCAGTTCACAGCAAAGCAAGAAGAAGTGCTTCAGAAGAGTCTCTAAAGTACAGGCCGAGCATAGAAAGAGATGCACAATAAACTGCAGGAAGTTAATGCATTAAAATGTTGACCAGCGTCACTCCAAAGGATCAAGTCACAGGAAGCCACAACAGACAAAGGTAGCATCACATAATCAACATATAGACTCTATGTACACCTACTCAGCATGCCTTCTGCAGAGAAACAACTTAAAGGAAGTGTCATAAACCTCTGAGTCCCTTGCCTCCTCAATACTCTGGTCGTTCGTATCCAAGGAGATGCTCTCACACATGGAACACATCATTGGAGGATTTTAAAGGGAGAGGATTTGGGCCTCATAGATGGAATTCAAGAGGAAAGTTCATCTTCTTAGCCATGAAGGACCTTGTCTCCTCCCAGTTAGTCTCCCCAATCCCTCCTGCTGCAGGGCCTCCAGCATCTTCCATGATTCTGCCCTTGCCCTACCTATACATAGTCACATCTTGAGGACTGACTCTGTCATCTCAAATTTGATGAACAATATCAGAAAACATGATGCTCCCAACCTCTGGGCTCCCTAACATTAATGTCCTTCCTCCTGCACTTATACCCCACCTCCCATCCCCCAGCAGAAGTACCATGGAGGTGAAGATAACATTCTCCCCCAACAAGTGGGCAGCTCTCTAAGGATCTAAGCCTCTAAGCCATGACTAAGAATCACACATCAGGACCTTGACTCTTCCTCCCTCTGTCCCCACCACTCCCCTTCAGCATCCAGTGGAAAGCTCTGCCCATATGGGTACCCCCAGTTCATATGGGGGACTGATTCATATACAAAGAGAATCAACAGGCCCCAGGAACTTCATAAAAGGAAATGTACATAAACTGGTGGGAGAGAAGACAAGGGAGGGAAAGAACTTTAGTGAATCCTTTGTGACCTCACAGCTTTCTTATATCCTAACTCAGTCACCCTTTTCTTTTTTTTTCTTTTTTTATTTTTGGGGTCGGGGGGTGCATGGTCTGGGAATCGAACCCGGGTCTCCTGCATCAAAGGCGAACATTCTACCAAGGAACCACCCATGCATCCTCAGTCATCCTTTTAATATTTTGCCCTGACACTGATCACTGAGATTCATCCTTTGATCTGCTCTTCCATCTCTGCCCAGAGAATATGAAACATAGAGATCTGTCAGATATCCTAAGCACCAGGACCCATGCAAGATGGTTACTAAGGCTACTCTACTTTGGCATAAGTGCTTTTGGGTGATACCATTCATGGAGTAGATCGCACAGGCACCTTCCCCTTCCCCTTCCTTCAGGCAGACCTGGCTGACTTCCAGGTTGGGGGGAGCTATGAATGGTTTGACAGAGGGATTAGAAAAGAGCAAGTCCCTCAAAAGGCCAGCTAAATCGTTGTCTAATGGATGATCCTACAGGAGAGAGGATTTTGCACTTCTGATTAAATGCTAGTTTCCACTAAACCCAGAGGTGGTGATAAGGGGGAGGGAGAAGGCTGCAGTAGGGCAGAGGAGGCACAAATTGTGAGAGGGGACTCCTGAAAACATAGTACAATGGCAGGGTATCCTCCTAGACCGGGCTCTTAAAAAATACCTTGATGGGTGGTCCATGGTGGCTCAGGAGACAGAATTCTCGCCTGATATGCTAGAAACCCAGGTTCGATTCCCGGTGCCTGCCCATCCAAAAACAAAAAAAACAAAAAAAAAACTTGACATACCAGCCTGCTGAGGCCACTGGGCAATGTCCTGGGCCTTGGGCTCTGACCAGGGCAGTTCTGACCTCCCTTGTTCTTTGCATTTACTCTCCAGAATCACAAAAACATAAAACTGTACAGAAGACCCTTGGGTCAAGCATCCATGCCCTATTGTGGTTCACAGAAGACTGTGCCCTCCACCCTGCCCTCTGACATGCCATTTACCTTAGTTTACCTGGGCTGCTATGACACATATCACAGGCTGGTTGGCTTAGCAATAGGAATTTATTATCTAACAGTTTTGGAGGGTAGAAGTCCCATATCAAGGTATCACCAGGCCATGTTTTTTTCCCAGATTCTGTAGCATTCTAGCTTGCCACAATTCTTGGGGTTCCTCGACTTATAAAGCATTTCTGCCTCTGTCACATAGTGCTATGCATCTCTTTTCAGGCTTCCAATGACAGCATCTGAATTTCCTCTGCTTATAAGAACCTCAGCCATATTGGATTAAAGAACACCCTAGTTCAATTAGGCCCCATCCAAATAGGATTTTCCAAGGTCCTATTTACAAATGAGATCTCACCCACAGGATTAGGGGTTAGGACTTGAATATGTCTCTGTAGATGTTGATGTCATTCAACCTACACACAACTACATTCACAACCACATTCACAACTGCTGCTAAGGCCATCTCAGTTATCACTCTGCCTCTAACACAAACCTGGAGGGTCATTTTTAGCCCTTTCCCTTCTCTAGACCTCACTCTTCCCATTTCTAAGAAGAGAGCTCTCCTTCTCCTCTTCTGACTTCTAATATCTGTGGAAATGGTAAAAATAAAATGGAAATGTGCCTGTGAGGATTTCTTGGAAAAACTCTTTTAAGAAGCGGTTGGTGCCAGCATCCCCACTAACTGGAGGCCTGTGTGCTAAGGGCAGTCCCCAGTTTTCCCCCACGGTCCTGGTCTCATTCTGAGAGATGGAACAGCAATCCAGGACAAGTTGTCTGTTTCAATTTGTTAAAAGCTGCTGGAATGCAACATACCAGAAATGGATTGGCTTTTACAGAAGGGATTTATTAGGTTACAAAGGTACACTTCTAAGGCCATGAAAATGTCCAAATTAAGGCATCAACAAGAGGATACTTTCACTCAAGAAAGACCAATTGTATATGGGTTCCTCTTTCACAGGGGAAGGCACATGGCCACGTGGGGATTTATTCTCTCTTTCAGCTTCTATTTCCAAACAGCTCCCTCATTTCATTTCCAGTGGCTTTCTCTCTAAGTGGATCCTCATTTATCTTCTCTGAGGCAAACCCTGGATTTCATCTCTTAGCTTAGCATCTCCATACATCTTAGTCCTGGTTTCATCTTTCTGCTCTCTGTGGCAGCTCTTTTAAGGACTCCAGTAAACTAATTAAGACTGACCTTTAATGGGCAGGGTCACATCTCCTTCTAATAAAAAGGTCCTACCCATAACTGGGTGGGTCACATCTCCATGGAAAAACCTAATCAAAAGGTCTCACCCAAACAATAGGTCTGCCCCGATAAGACCAGATTAGGATAGAAAGCACATGGCACTTCTGGGGTACATAACAGTTTCAAACCAGCATAATATCCCACAGTCATTTCTCCTTTTCATTCATATCCGTACTGCTCCTCCACAAAATACTCTACTGTACTCAGAATGAGCTCTCTGTTCATCAAGAATCCCACCTCTATGCCTCTGCTCCCACCATTACTGCTGAACATCTCACATATGTTCCCACTGCCAGGCCAACTGGGCTCATCCTTTCCCAACTACCACATCCAATGGCACTCTCTCTCTACTCCTGAAAAATATCATTATCATGATTTTCTTGGTGGCCCTTAGCATCTAGAACAGTATGTCACACAGTAGGTGCTTATTTTAGAAATTTTTTGGTTTGTTCCATTTTTTATTCACCATTCAGCAAAACCAGGCCACTCGAGTCTCCAGGTATTCAAGCATGTCCCTCCAGAATGAGAGTCCAAATGCCCCATGTCCTTTGCTGTGTCAGCCTGGCCCTCTCTTCCTCTTTCAAGTTGCCCAAACTCTCACAGCTGCTCCACCCCACCAACCCTTCCTCCTACTCATCCAAGATGACTTGCTCTCCCACCTCTGATATCATTAAGCCATATTTTCACCATGGGTGTCTCCTGAATTTCTTGTGAAGCACAAATAAGGTGCAATTTTAAAGCAGCATCACCAGCATTTTAAAAATATTTATAATTTTTTTTTGTATGCTGTATGGCGGGGGTCACATTTCATTATTTTTCCATGTGAGTATCCCATTATTGCAGCATCATTTGTTGAATTTTTGTTTGTTTGATTTGTGTAGGTTTGTTTTGCTTGTTCATTTGTTTTTTGGGAAGTACATGGACCAAGAATCGAACCCAGGTCTCCCACATGGCAGATGAGAATTCTACCACTGAACTACCCTTGCACCCACCCACCCCACCAGCTTTCTTAAACACTCTAGCACATGCACATCCGTGATCATATTTTCCCAGGTCACACCCTGCAGCAGGAATCTGTGCCCAGGGTTAGGACTCTAGGATCTCATGGCTGCTTTGAACCTCTACCCAGAATTTCTGGGCCCCTAAAAGACAATAAGTTTCCTGACAGGAAATTGGTATTGTCTCTCCCTGAGGATACTCTAAAGATCAACAAATTCTACCCTCCTCCCAGAGGTCAAGTAAATATCAGTCAACCCCACCTTTCTTCCTAGGCTCCCAGAATATTTGTCTCATGTCACAGCAAGGGAGTGGGCTTTGCTAGGAGACAGGTCAGAGTTCAAATTCTCATTCCATTCACACTAGGTGACTTTGGACAATTAAGTGAAATTCAATCTGCATTTACTGATTTCCTACAAATGTCCTAGGGAGCTTGGGGTTCTTACAGTGTGGCACTGAGACCAACAGCATCAGCCTCACCTGGAAACTTGTTAGAAATTAAATCTTGAGTCTATCCCAGACCTGCTGAATCGGAAACTCAGGGGTTAGAGCTCGCAATCCATGTTTTAACAAGTCCTACAGGTGACTGTGATATAGACTTAAGTTTGAGAACAACTGCTATAGACCCTAGGGATGCAAACACAAAACAAAACAAAAAAACAAAAAAGACAAGCCCACAATTTAGAACAGCAGTTATCAATCACCTGGGGAGCTTTTAAAATAAAGCCTGGGCTCCATCTCAGACAAACCTTGAGATATGTCTAAGAGCAGGAAAATAATCACATGCTGCATGTAAAGACTGAACAAGAAGTGAACAAAGGGAAGATCAGGGCAAGTGGCTTCACTATTCTGCGTCTCTGTTTTCTTGTTTGTAAAAATGGGAACTATAATGTTCCTTCTACAGGCCTGTTGTGACAATGACATGAGATGATACACAGGAAATGCTCCATCCATGTTTGTTCCCTCCCTTCCCCAGCCTGGCACCCTCTGCTGGTCCCCATGTTGACTTTGAGCTTAGCAGCTGGGCTGATGCATTTGGAAGGTCCCCTGATACTAGTCCATCATCAACTCCCTTCCCACCAAGGAAAAACCACGGCTGTTCATAACTTGTGACAACAGTTTTCTTCAGTAACCATCTATCTCCCCATTCCCAGTGTCTTGAGAAATGATCTGGGTTCTTGGGAACCAAAAAGTTCCCAGAGGGGAGTCACAGCACAGACCCTAATTTCCCAACTCTTCCAAAGAATAGCTCTTTAAGACAACTTGACAAAAGTCTACTGAGCTACACTAGGAAAACAATGTCCTATCTCTTTCACTGCCTCTCTCTGTGATAAGGAGCCCTCCCTGTTTCAGAACTCTCATCGTTCAGTTCCCCTCCTCCAGCAACTTCTGAACTTAGGTCCATAGAAAACTTGGCAAAAGTCCCAAATTTGCCTACCCCTCAATAAGGCACAGGAGTCAATATGCAAAAGAGGGACGGAAGTGCCCTGGACCTCCCACAATGCCACAAATCCACAGGCAATACCCAAACCTGCCTGAACATGGAGATGAGGGCTGTTCTTCTGTGCTTGCCCCAGTGTATGCTAAAAAACACTCTTGGTCTCCTCTTTGAGAACGGCCTTCACTGTCATTTAAAAAAAAAAACACAAGCAAACTGTGTCATTACTTAATAGACAAACCTTGCTTTTTTAAAAAAATTAAAAACACTATCACTCAGCTTGCCCAGATATGGTTTTCTCTTTCCCCAGATTTGGTTCCAAAATGAAGCTGGACTATTTCCAAAACTCAAATTAGCATTCAAAGAACCAAGTTTTGTCACCATTAAGAATAAGCAAAAAAATAAAAATACGCTGCATAACCAGACTGGAAAACAATTCCCAGATGAAAGCATAAGTGGTATCCGCAGAATCAGTTCCCCTCAGGGGGCCCCTGTGAAAGGATTACCCCTTCATGTGATATCAGTCAGTCATGTCATTTATCAGGTGCCTCAGAAACCAACCTCCCATACTAAATAAGAGGCAGCAGAGAGGGTCACAGAGAGAGCAGAATGGATAGGATTCAGAAAAAAGAGATTAGACACTCCAGAAGCAGGAATTAGAACAGTTCTCCAAAGAAGTGGGGTTTGCAGGGAGAGAAATTATATCATCAGAAGCCAAGGTTGGCCTAGCCCTCTGCCTCTGTCCCACAGAACTCCCATAGAATAATTCAGAGCATAGGACAGGAGAAACAGTTTCAGAGCAACAGAAAAAATAAAGGTAGCTCTCATCTCCCATCACCCCCTTCTCTGAGCCACTAGAGACCAATTTCTTCCAAGATGCCACAAAGCCACCCTCATCTGGCCCCATCACCTTTTCCCTTCCTTTCCTAAGTCCTGCCACATGCAAAATAAGACCTCTACCCAGGCTGGCCAGTGAAGAAAAAGATATTTTCTCCATGGCTCTGCATTTTCATTCAGCCTTTAAAAGCTCAGGCCAGGCAGGGAGCCCAGTTGTGCGGCGTCTCGTAGCTCACCTCCTCCAGTGCTGGCAGCTGGCTCTTCTCCTCAAACCAGATTTCTCACAGGCTCGAGTGCCAGACACTGCACTCTGGAAGTGCTGGATTGAGCTGCCCTCACAGCCCTTCATAAAACATGGCCAAAAACCGAGCCTTACCAAAGCACAGCTTTACTCAAGAAGGAACATAAGG
Source organism: Tamandua tetradactyla (assembly GCF_023851605.1). Lineage (NCBI taxonomy): Eukaryota > Metazoa > Chordata > Mammalia > Pilosa > Myrmecophagidae > Tamandua > Tamandua tetradactyla. The sequence goes on from NC_135336.1 coordinate 21,014,713, forward strand.
CTGGAGCTCCAACTGGGTAGAAGGAGGGCTGCAGGGAGAAGGAGATGAATGTAATTTATAAGGCACTCAGTCATCTGCACAAATGGTGGAAAGAGGTACTGGATGATCAAAATAATGGATAATCAATAATCCAGAATAATGGACAGTTTCCAGATTGTTAGGATACAGTTTGGAGTAGCAGAGTTGCCTTCATAAGGATATATTTGTTCAAAAATAAATTTGCATTTAAGATTAAGCATGGTAGAAAATATCCAGATGGAAAGAAGAAGCCAGGTGGGGATTTTTAATATATTTATTGTGTATTATATTTAACATATAATACACGCCCAGAAATAATCAAGAATTGGCTCTGTATGGAAGACACATGAGAAATTAGAGCTAAAAGACATCATCCAGTCACCCATTTTACAGATGGGAAAAAATAGGGCCCAGGGAAGTTGAAAGTATTCCCTCATATCATGCAGCCAGTTGGCAGAAGAACCATAACTAGACCTAGTTGTCACCTAGTCCCTCGAGGCTGCTCAACAGCCTGCTTCTTTAATAATCAAGTTTTCCTGCACATGAGTCACCCTCATGTACCACTGCAATCACCCTGATATCACAGCTGCCATTTATGGACCTAGGCTTAGTGCTGAAAGGATTCATAACTCGCTGCTCAATTGTTTGAAATTACAGCATGGTCTCTGATATCAGCATCTTATGTTCAAATCCATTGCTGCTTTCGATTTCACCAACTTCAATTTAGGTGGACCTTTTGATTTGTTTTTTCCAAAACTCTTTGACATCTTACACCTAACTTTGTGTTCACCAAACCCTGTGAGTTGAGGTAGAGGATGGATTATGATGCTTATTTCATGCACTTCCTGAAGAACTCACCCATATGCAAACAGTTGGCAAGTAGGGACTGGGAGACTGTAGCCGAGCCTCCTGATGCCCAGACTGAAGCTCTCTCTCCAGAGCAGGTTGAAAGCAAATATAAAAAGCTAAAATTCACAAGGAGCTTCAGGAGCAAGACTCACAAGGACCCGTCTGTTAAACTACAGACAAAAAGAGAATATAGGGGTCTGGAGCAGATTATTCCATTTCACACTTCAGTAATAACTGTTTTTTCTTCTTCTTCCCTTTTTTTTTTATTAAAGTATATCTTTCATACAGTAAAGTGCACAAGTCTGAAGGGAACTACTCAATGAATTTCTGCATCTGTATACACTAATATAACCACCACCCACATAAAGAGAGAACATTTATAACTACCCAGAAGGCTCCCTCATGTCTTTTTCCAACTCAAAAATAACTATTATTCTGATCTCTATGACCACAAGTTAGTTTTGCTTATTCCTGAACTTCATATAAATGGAAAAACATAATAGGCATTCTTTTACATCTGGCTTCTTTTGCTCAACATTCTGTTTGTGAGATTCCTTTATGTTGTTAGTGTACCTGTGCTTTATTCTTTCTCCTGGCTGTATAGCATCCTACTGCATCAATTTACAAAAATGTATTTATCAGTTGTACTGTTGATGGACATTTTAGTTGTTTTAAGTTTTGGTCTGCTATGAGTAAAACTGCCATGATCATTCCTGTATATGTTTTCTTAAACATAAATACTCCTCTCTGTGCAGTATATATAAGTGTAGAAATGTGGAGTTATGAGATATACATGGTAGATATCACCAAATATTTTTTCCAAAGTTTTCAAATAAATGCACCAGCAAAGAGGAGTTCCAGGTGCTCCACATCCTTACCAACACTTGGTGTTATTGATAGACGCCCCCTTAAAGTATTCCTGGAGAACAGGGTTCTCTAGGTATGTCTCCAGAAAACTAATTCCAGTCTTTAGCAGCTCTTTTTCTTTTTAACTCTAACAATTTTACTTCTTGAACAGAGTAATCCATACAACACTTACAGATCACACTGAGAGCAGAGCACTGTCTTCCCCTATACTAAATATCCAGGGATTTCTCTACCTTCTCCCTCATAGACAGACATCACTAGAATATCTGCAGGACAGACCACCTTTGTCCTAGGAAATATTGAAGGGTGAAAAAATATATACTCAAGATGGCTCAATCAGGAACTTTAATTTACAAAAATTATTAGTCAATCAATTCTGATCTCTTTGTGCACAGGCCTGGAGAAAGCTATTTTCTCTGCTGCTAAAAGGTTATTTCTATATCCTCAGTGGCAAAGCTTAACCTGTAAATAGTCACTGTGACTATTTACAAGTGAGTCACTATTTGTTTCATTTGTTTTTATATGATTTGGCAAATGTTACTCAATTACCAAACAGTCAGCACACATTTATAAAGCACATATTCTAAACCAGTCATTGAGCAAGGCATTCTGGATATCACAAAGACAATCAACAGGTTTCCTTTGACGGGGCAGTATCCTTGGGTAAATCACATGGAATACCGACATCTGCTTTCTCACTTTACCCACCCAATCTCTTTCACAAAAAAATGAAAAAAAATATCAAATAGCCTTTGCCTTGAAAAGGAAAAGAAGTCCTAGGAAAGGCTTCTGTGCTGGTTTGAAAGGATGTATGTCCCCTAGAAAAGCCATGTTTTAATCAAAATCCCATTTCATAAAGGTAGAATAATCCCTATTCAATACTGTATGTTTGAAACTGTAATCAGATAATCTCCCTGGAAGTGTGATTTAATCAAGAGTAGCTATTAAACTGGATTAGGTGACAACATGTGTCCACCCATTTGGGTGGGTCTTGATAAGTTTCTCAAGTCCTATAAAAGAGGAAACATTTTGGAGAATGAAAGAGATTTCAGAGAGAGCAGAGCAGAATGAAACAGCCACAAGAAGGAGAGTCCACCAGCCAGCGACCTTTGGAGATGAAGAAGAAAAATGCCTCCTGGGGAGCTTCATGAAACAGCACGCCAGGAGAAGAAGCTAGCAGATGATGCCATGTTTGCCATGTGCCCTTCCAGATGAGAGAGGAGCCCTGATCATGTTCACCATGTGCCTTTACAGATGAGAAACTCGGACTGTGTTCACCATGTGCCCTTCCACTTGAGAGAGAAACCCTGAACTTCATCGGCCTTCTTGAACCAAGATATCTTTCCCTGGATGCCTTAGATTGGACATTTCTACAGACTTGTTTTAACTGGGACATTTTCTTGGCCTTAGACCTGTACACTAGTAACTTATTAAATTCCCCTTTTTAAAAGCTATTCCATTTCTGGTATATTGCATTCCGGCAGCAAGGAAACTAGAACAGCTTCCAAGAGAATGAAAATGGAAAAGAGAACAGCCCCACTCATAGGGTCATGGTGTAAGAGTGAATAAATAGCTGAAGGTGAGGTGATCATTGTAGACTGGTCTTCTTTTAAAAGAGAAGGCCAAGCTCTACTTTCTCCCTTTCCTCCCCCTACCTCTTCCCACCAACACCTTCCTTCTCCCTAACCAGCTGCTCCCTCTTGATGCCACAGCCCAAGTGTTTGAGGCAGAGAGTACTGTCCATAACACACCTCATCACAAGTACAATGTCCAAGGCATGACATATTCCCTGACCTTAAAGAACCTATCAATGGTGATCATCAAATTCAGGGTAGAGTCTAGAGGAGGAGTCATTATGGACTGGCATGGATAGACCCTGAGCTGAGTCTTACAGTAGGTAGGACTTAAGGCAGAGCAGTGGAGCAATGATGCAGAGTGCTCTGCTCTCGAGAAGAGCAAAGGACAAGAGCAGGAAGAAGCATGAGCCCTTGGGGTATGTGAAAAAAGCACAAGCTTATCTAAGTGGCCTCCCATGCCACTATGACATTGGAACACCATGTAGCTACCACTTTTGAGTATGGCCTGACTCCCTCACTTGAAAAGCTGCCTGAGCACTGTGACTAAATTTCAGGGACTTTCTTAGGAATTCCCTCATGAGAGCACTCCAGATAAGGCGGTGCAGTTTTGCTCATCAGCACCATCACCCAAATTAATTATCCACATTCTTTAATTTCCCAATTTCCTGGTTTGACTCTCTATATGTCAAATGCAAATGACTGAAGACAATTTGATGGCTTTTCTGGATTGGAAAGCTACTTCTACTCCTGTGTAGAGATCTAACCAAATGGACAGTGCAGCTAGCACATGGCAGGTGGGGGGTTGTATAGGGAACAAGCAAGTGAGAGTCAGATTCATGAGGTAACTCTAGACCCCAGGGCCCTGCAGTACAAGTTGAAGAGAGTACAGGCAGTGTCTGAGTAGGAAGCACGTGGGACACCTCAGTCCCTTACCAGAGCTGCTCACATGAAAACATGGTCTTGGATCACAATGCTCCCTTCCACCAAGCTTACTTCCTTCTTCAGACATTTTTTGGCCTAAAGCAAAAGGGTTTCTGGACTCTATCTACAGTCTTATCCTATCCTGAGAGACCATCTATTCTTCTAGTCATTTGGTTTAAATTTTCATTTAGTTTTCCTGCTTCCTTGTATTGTTAACTCCAAGGGAACACCTCCCCTCTGTATAAGACAACAGTAAAACTACCTTTAAGTGGCCAATCAGTAAAATCAGTAAAACTTTATTTCATTTCAGGCTTCTGTCCTCATCAGGGTTAATCATCTAAATAAACTTTGTAAGAAATGCATCTTTTTTATTCTGTTACAATAAATAAAACATAAAATTTACATTAGTGACATTTACATTTCAATGTTGGGCAACCATCACCACCATCTAGCTCCAGAAGTTTTTCATCACTCCAAAAGGAAGCCCCGACCCATTAGCAGTCACTCCCCATTCCTTCCTCCCAACAGGCCCTGGCAACCACTAATCTGATTTCTGTCTCTACGGATTTGCCAAATCTGGATATTTCTTATAAAAGTAACCATATGATATATGGTCTTTTGTGTCTGGCTTCTTCCACTTAGCATAATGTTTTCAAGGTCCATCCATGTTATAGCATGTATCAGTATTCCACTCCTTTTTAATGATGAATTGTATGATATGTCACAATTTTTGTTCATTCATTAGTTGATGGGCATTGGCACAGTTCCCACTTTTAGCTATTGTGAGCAGTGCTGCTATGTACATTCATGTACAAAGTTTTTATCTGAAAACCTGAAGAAATGTATCTTTTTCAGGGACAAACATCTCTTAATATTAAAGGGGGTGAAACGCAGCCACCAGTTAAACAAACATTACAGTAGTTGAAAGCATCTATGTCTCAGTTCAGTCTTCTGATTTTCTTTTCATCAACTGATCTTATTCCATTCATAAATTTGACTACAGACATAATGAAACAACTTGAGAAAAGTTAGAGTGTGACATATTAGTAAGTGCTTCTCGAGGGCAGGGGCTTGGTTTACTCATTATTTTCCTAGCACCTACCATAGACCTGCCACCCATAAAAGTACCTAATATATATTAATAGAGGGAAAATATGAATGCAGGAAGGAAATAACTGAGTAATTTGAAACATATCATATACATCAAAGGCATAACTCCTTAAGGGACATAAGATAATTGAGATGTTTAGCCTAGAAAACTGCGTAATAAGAGTAATAAAATAAGTGAAGCAGAAAGGAAAACATTTGCGGCACAAGGATCAACCAATACCAAGTGAAGGTGCATTGAAAAGTATAACGCATTGTCAAATAGACACATGGTAATAATAACTGCTGCCCTCAATTAACTGAAGGACTTCAAGTAGAAATGAAATTATATAGTCTGTATTACTCTAGAGGGCTGAGTTAAGATCAATGCGCGTAAGTTAAAGAAAGCTGGATTTCAATTACATAAAATAATCCACCAACAATTAGGTATAACAATAAAATAAGTTATCTTAAGTAGTCATGAGCACCAAGTCACTGAACATATGGTTGACCACTACTTAGAGATCGGCTAGAAGCAATTTCTGCCTCAAGTGGAAAGTTAAACTAAATGGATTCTAAGATCCCATCCATAAATAAAATCCTACTAATCTAGAACTCTGTGATCAAAGAAGGATAAGATCAAGCAAGGCAAACTTCTTAGAAGAGGTTTAGAGTCAGTTTGTAAAGTGGTGATATGGAATTGAAAAATCACTCTGTGTAATTTGAAAGGGACTCCTTACGGTCCAGTAGCATCATTCTCAGAACCATCTATTTAGAGTAAATTGGGGCTTTCCTAAATGGATAGATTGTCCTACCCTGAATCAAACTGAAATGGGAAAATCTTATCAGATATTTAACAAGTTGATGAAATATGGAGAGGCCATAGAGTTGAAAACTAAAGGAAGCCAAAAACAAGGCAAGTCTAGCCCACAAGTCTGTAACCAATTTGAAACTTGTGAATGGTGGTCTCTAAACTGCCACCATAAAAGCACCCATCCTAGAAGCCTTGAGCTCTTGTCATTATTGAGCCAGGGGTCATTATTTTATGAATTGTGTATTGTAGCTGAGCCAAACGGACAACAGCCTCTTCTTTCATTTTGCTTGGATAATGTCCAAATCCAAGTCACTTTACTATGACTTAAAGAATATTGTGCCCATCTGTTCACAATCAATGGAAATAACTGAGGAGTGGAATGTGCCAGCGACTCTTGGACCATCCTGTAGAAGTGGGTCAGGGGTCTTCTTGGCCATTTGCCATGTGACAACACTTCTCTCATCTGTGAACATATGGACTTGATGAAACTATCACTTGAAGAACATGGCACAGCAGAGTTTGGGCCATTCCATTTCCACAAGATAATTTATGTAAGTTACAGCAAGGGAATAGTCTTTACATATTGTGTTACATCATCAGACATTCTTGCAAGCATGCAATTTTGTGTTACCTCTCTTAGGAGAACCTGGCTTTGTGCCCAAAATTAGAAAGGGAAAGTTATGATTAGATGTTACCCTTGTCTAACATCCTGGGGGAAGCAAATCACCTCAAAGGAGAGAAGAAGTAATTAGCTTCTGTTATCTGCCCCCATAGTCTACCTCTATTGTTTACCTCTCTTAAGATAGAACAGTGGTAGGGAGGAGGTAGGCCCTCAAATATTTGCTCAGACTTCTGAAACAATGCAATGGTTGAAGGAGATAAACCTCAATAATAGTGACTGAAAAAACAGGTAGGGTAATTTCAAATTTTTACTTAACATAATTTTGAGTAAAAAATAAAGGGACTGTATTCATTTGCAAGTTGCCAGAATGTGATATACCAGAACGGGAAAAGCTTTTAAAAAGGGGAATTCAATAAGTTACAAGTTTACAATTCTAAGCCTATAAAAAATGTCCAAACTAAGGCATCCATGGAAAGATACCTTAACTTAAAGAAGGCCGATGGGTCAGGAACAGCTTTGTCAAGTGGGTAGTCACATGGCTGGCATCTGCTAGTCCTTTGCTCCTGGGCTCTGTAATTTCAGCCTCTGTTCTTGTGGGGGTTCCTCACTTTGCTTCTCCAGGGCTGGCTTTCAACTCTTGGCTTCCCTTGACTATGTTCTGGCTTGCTTAACATCTCATGACAACATCTGCTGGGCTCCAAGCATCTCCAAACATCTGTGTCTCTGTTCTCCAAGTGTTGGCATCTGTGCCAGCTCTGCTCTGAAGTTTCTGTCAGCTCTATCATTTTCTGTCATGTCTTACTCGCTCCAAAATGTTTCTTCTTCTAAAGGATTCCAGTAAACTAATCAGGACCCACCTGGAATGGGTGGAGTCACATCTCCATCTAATCAAAAGGTCATACCCACAATCGGCTGTCACATCTCTGTGGAGATAATCTAATCAAAATTTCCCAACCTACAGTATTGAATTAGGATTAAAAGAAATGGATGTTCCCACAAGATTGGATCAGGATTAAAACATGGCTTTTCTGGGGTACATAATACTTTCAAACCAGTATAGGGACCTTGCTGAAAAGTCCTTCTGGGTGATAACTGCCTTTTCAAGTTTAGCATTTTTCATGCATGACTATGGAAAAAAAGTATATTTGTGGCCTGGCAAAGGAAAGGAAGTCTCTCCTAAAATCTTAGCCAGAAATTCCCAAAACCATAATCTTCTTTTAAAACATTTCTATACTGAACAAAAAGGTAAATTAAGAAGACAGAAGAGGTATTACCAAAGGGCAAACTGGAGTTGGGAGGCAGTGTTTAAAGGTGTTAAGACTTTTGGTGTGAGCTGGTAGAGTCATCTCGTTTCCCCCCACACACCTGCCTTACTGAGTCATGACCCAAACCAAGATGGGGCTTCTAAAATGTGGGCCATCTCTGCTCCTGAGTCTGAAGAAACACCTGGACAGCACAGCCCAGTCTTAATTAAACAGAGGGCCTGATGGCTCTAATTGTGGGTTATCCAGGTTCTTGAATCTCTTCATCTCTTCTCCCAAGTATTTTCCTTCTCACAGGGCAATTTGTGGCAAGGAGTAGAAGAAAGTCACTTTGCTTTTTGTAAGCATTTGAGTTGAAAGCATTTCTAGGAAAGGGGGATTATGTTGTAAGTTTAAAATGAGGTATTTGTGTTTCCTCTGAATTTCAATTATTCAGGTCCTCGATGCCCTTGACTACCCTTAGCCTCTCTTGTATGCCCAAGAATAATTAAGAGTGGGCCTGGACAGTGGTGTCTGCCAGCATTGCCAGGAACACCACACACAACCCTCTGCCCACCCCATCACAGCTTCCTCTCCGTTGTCTGGGAGTTCAAGGTCTTCTGCTTTGAGAACTCAACACACCATCTCCAACCATGTGCCCCCATGACACTGTTATCACAATACTAGCATATTTAAGTCACATCATGTGTATCTGTCTTTTCTTACAATAAAGAACTGACAATGTGAAATAACAGAACAAAGCAGGAGATTTGCCATCAGAGATCCTGAATTCAAGACTTGCCTTCTCCTTGCTAGCTTGGCAATGGGTAATTCTCTTCACCTGGGTGAGCTTCACCTTCCTCATCTGTAAAAGTGTGAAGATAATCTTTGTCCTACCTATCTCAGAGGCTATTGTGAATTTCATATGAGATAACTGAGGTGAAAGTATCTTGGAAATTGAAAACACCTTGTTTCTTTTGTTTTTGGTACAGAGACTATGTCTTTTTTTTATATTCCAGAGTCTAAACTATGGTTGCACCCCCTCTGAAGGTTTCAGCACAATTATGGTTTAAATGTCAGTGAATGGCCCCCTTGTCCCTACAATGCTAAACACAGACCTTCTCCCAAGCTTTAACTACCTATACTCAGAAGTAAAGCTTCCATGCACATCATTATAAAAAGGCTCTTGAGTTTGGCCTTGTGCACTCTGGACAAGGGGGAGTATTACAGATCCAACCCACAGAACCTGCTGAAGGATGCGGTAGCAGGCAAAGCAGTCCTGACCCTCCACCAGAACCAAGGTTGCACTGATACATCCAGCCCTCTGCCTAGAAGGCAAATTCCCCCACCATGACATCCAGGAATTTTTTATCTTTCTCTTTAGCACTGCCACCTGCAGAACTTCCATCACAACCACTGCAACCAAACTCCCAGGCACCCCTCACTTCACCATTTGGCAAGATAAAGGGCAAAAATTCTCTGGCTAGAACATGTTTTTAGAATCATGACTTAAAGCTCTAATTGCCCAACTAAGAGCACTCAGTAGACCAAAGGGAGACAATGCTATGTGACATCTCAAGCCACTAATTGCCCATCTTCCCTGTGGCAATGTGTGCTGACAGTGTCCTGTCTTCTTCCCTGAGAATCTGCTAACAGGTCTGTCTGTGATTACTAGCACTTGAACTGATACTAATGTGCTCTGCATCTTCAATAGGTGACACCTATAAGCAGCTTCTTTGTTTTATAACAAAGCAAATTCAATAATTAATGGCCTTATGGAGAATTCCAATCCATGGTCTCTTTTAACAGGTCTCCAAAGGCATCCACAAAGTATAAAAACACTTCAAGTAGAAATAAATCACCATTTTTTGCACTTTATCATACAACCAAGTGGCATGGGCCCCAGAATCCACTTTTCCCTAATGGTCTGATAAGAGGTAAGTAATAGTTGAGTGCTCATGAGTAACTTGTGCAATATTTTACAAACATGAAAGAAAATTAAATACCAGAGTGCTGTGGAGGCAGCAGTGATCTCACAAAAAGATCTGAAATGATCTCTCCCCTCCTGTTACCCAAACCTATCCTGCTTTAAATATCTAACACAAGCTGGTATTATTCCATGAGCCTTTCTCTGATCATTCCAGCCTAGCAAGATTAATTGATTCATTCAATCATTTATTCAACATTTATTTATTGAGCATCTACTATGTACCAGGCACTGTACTAACTTCCAGGGATATAACAACATAAACAGTCAAAATCTCTGTCTGGTGGCTCCATTTTCTGATTTATTAATGCACGCAGTGTTTATATCCTACAGCAAATACAACCTCTTACAGGAACTCATATCACTCTTTACAATATAATTATGAATGTCTTTTTACGCAGCTTTGAACTAAAAGCATTTCTGTTTTATTTTATGGTCTGCTAAGAGAAGGTGCTGAGTAAATAAACACTTGTCGAATACATATGGAATTATGTTATATATATAATGCACGTAACTTTATATATATTATATATAATATTTAATTTTTTCCTGTCCAGATTGTAAGTTTATTCAAAGTGTCCCTCTGTTGACATTTCTTTATCTTCTACAGCATCCAACACAGTGCTGGGTACATGGCTCATCCTCAGCACAAATATAACAGTTGAATTGAATAATTCTGTCAGCAGTTGGAGTTTCTCTTCCATGTCAATCCTGTTCATCATACTCTTGATTTAGAAAATAGGAAGGCTAAGGCCAACAGAACAACACAGTCAACCCTAAACCCCCTAAAATCTCTCTCAACATACTGGCTAAGCTTTCTCCCTAGCCACAGCATTGTGTTTATAAGGGAGGAATGGTTGTATTTCATCCGTGAAGACTGACATGAGCCACCTGAGCATAGCAAGAAGCAAATCAGAATGAAACTGTAGCAGCAGTCTGACTTTGGACAGCAAAACCACTCATGGAAACAGCCATCACATGCTTACACAGGATCTGCCTGCCAAAGACCATGAGCTCAAGAATCAGAAGCACATACCCATCAGGGGTACAGCTGCAACCAAAACCAAGCCATGAAGACAGAAATCCTGGGCATCCTCATTACTCTAGGTATACACATTCGCTGTCATTTGGTTTAGTCTCTTTAAATTCATCTTCTGAAACAGCCAGCTTTACTCTGACAACTCTTAGGGAATGCCACAGCTAAGAAAGTCAATGAAATAGAGTTGCCCTCTGGGGAAGCAGACCAACATCTTTTACTACCCTAGGTGATAGCCAGGGAATTGATGATGCTCTCTCAAATCCTACAGTCATCTCTAAGTCCTTCCACTTATGTTACCAATGAACCCATCGTTAACATTGACAAAGCACACCCAGTCAGCAACCCAGGAATGGCATCAGGATGACTATACGTCACCTAGCGAGAGTTCGAAGTTACAGACATCCTCATAGATATCTTAGAATTTAAAATAGTAAAATTTAAGGGACTTACCCTAAAACCCATCTTCCCCATTCCTCAAATTAGAAACTACCCTAGAACCTTTCAAATCAACATTAAATGACCAACCAAAAAATTAAATCCCCTTTTCTTTCTCAGTCTTCCTAGACTTTGCTTTAGAAGATCTAAGAGACCTGATCCCTGCTCATGCTGTGACCAGCCTAGAGGTATTCCTGTCTCTTTCCCCATCCTCATGATCCAGGATGGATCCTGAAAGACACGTGCACTGGAAGCCAGTAATAGCATTTAGTCATGCAAAGCAGTAAGCTGACTTCATTTTCCTCAATAAATATTTCATTGAGATTCAGAGAAATAAGAGAAACCTTATTCATGAGATTTATGTTTGTCTTAATGATTCACAACATAATTTGTTCCAATTAAATATTTATTTTTATATCTTCTTGGGTCTGTAAACTTCTGTCCATTCATCACAGAGTCTTCACATCATCAGTCCCCTTACAGATGTGAATATGTTGGGAACATCCTCATTCTTCTCCATCATGGGAACTTTTCCTTTTCAGCTCTGTCTTACTGAGGATTCACTGATCGCTCAAGCACATCTGGGCCACAGTTGCTCTGCCACTGACATATCCCCCAGGGCCCTACCATTGAGTCTCCACTCCTGCTTCCTTTCACGTCACATCTCTCAACCATTTATGCACCCTTGAAGCTCACTCCACTCAGATATCTCTCCCAGACAAAATCACAGAGAAACAATCTGTGGATCAATGGGGGTGGGAGACCAGGGCATTGTAGAATGGTGACAAGAACACTGGGGATGGGACAAAAAGATCTGAGTTCAAGTTCCAGTGTCACTATTTCATGGATATATAACCCCAAGACAGTCACTTATCTAGCCATTTCTCACTTGTAAAATGGGGAAATAGACATTATTGGAAGAATCAAATGAAATGATGGATGTGCTTTATAAACTGTAAAAATTATAACTATCTACCGGGATAGTTATGGCAATTAAATGAGATTATTTCTAGTGTTTAGTACTAACACAGCATGTAATAAATACTTGAATAAGATTTACTATATAAATACGAAAATTTTGCTTATTCTTATTAGAGCTCAATAACTATTAATTTAGGCTTCATTCCTGCCTAATTTATATGTTGCCTAAGTGAATGATTCCAATTACTCCCTTACATAGATGTAATATTCCGGACCTATATCAGTGGCAGAGGGTTTCTGTGTATGTATGTGTGTGTGGCATTTTTAAACTACTCACATCTATATACATCTTTACAGTCTCCTCAAAAAATTCTCTCCCACTGACAGAAGGCCTACTCAAAAATGTAGAATCCTCACTCAGGCACTACAGTTTCCCTAGATTCTAAGAAAAGCATTACCTGTTTCCTTCACAGGGGGGAGAGTCTAGAGTACCCCCATTCTCTCAGCCCCAATTGCAGCCCCTATTAAGTGGTAGCCAGTACTGTCTGCCATCTGTGGTCCCTCTGTCCTGTCTCCCCAGAAGAGAGTCTGACCACTCAGTCTCTCTAAAATGGATTTCCTGTACAGATGGAAGTATGCCCTGCATCCCCACAGAATGTTTCATGGGCCCAGAAAATTCAGTACCTACCCTCATGGTAGGCATTTTCTTCTGCCTTCCTCCCCACCCCATGCCAGCCTTGGATAATACTTGAGTTGAAGCAGGCTATGTCTGGGAGGGGAGAATGAAACTTAAGGGGATTTTACCTTTTACATTAATTAAATGTCATTTCTAAAATTTCTAAATCCCTGGCACTGTGAGAAAGATTTACTATACAAAGCAAAAAGGGCTTCCGAAATGTAATTTAAAAGACTTATAACAATGGCTTTGTACCATGTACTATTAGAGCTAATTTCATTACTGAGAAACTAAAATCCAATGTTCAGTAACTTGGTGAGTGCCCCAATCCATAGTTTCAGAAAGAATGGTGCCAAAAACCCTCTCATCCACAATACTAAGTTAAGTACTTCTCTCTTCCAGAAAGCCATCTCAGAATATCCCCCACCAAGTCTGAGTCTTTCCATTCACTCTAGACACCACCCACCCAGTTAAACACACAAACACACTCGCTGTATTAAAGTCCATATACACTGTAGAGACCCAAGGAAACTGAAATCAACACAAATTAATGCTGGCTGCATTAACTCTCAAAAAAAGATCTACAAACTGAAATAAGCCCAAAGAAATGAAAGAACTGTTCTAGCCACTGAGGCCTAGGGTGAGCAATGGTCTAGAGAGGGAGCACTTTCTTAACACCTTTCAAACTACACCAATTATGCCTTCTCCAGAAATGACTTTTAGGAAATGTTTTAATTATTTAATTATCAAATAATTTGCTGATTCATCACCCCCTACATGCTCAAGGAAAAACCACGATTGTTTCTTCTTTTCCATAAAAGAAACTTCCAGTATAGTCCCCAGTTTAGGGCAGCAGCTCAACCAAATATACTTGTGCACATACAAGCTAGTCCCTGCTCTGCTCCCTCTGAGCTGTTGCAGATCAGAATGAAGCTTCCAACATCTAAAATATGATATTTCATGCTCCACTTTGCCAATTCAGTAGGTGATTGGGGATTGAGAGGTAGAGCAAGAGAGACCTCCAAAGAGTCCTGGTGGATCAGCAGATGTTAACCTGGACACCAAATGGGATAGAGGAAACTCTGCTTAAATAAAAAGAGGCCTGAGGTCACCATCATATATACTTCGATGGCCAGAGATGACCCCAAGATGTTACTGAACAGTCTAACATCTAACTTTGATTCTAAATATCCAGGGAATGGGTATTCTTATCATAGCCTCTATATGGAGGAGTGCAGAGAACATTATTTACAACTAAAAAAAAAAAAAAAAAACTAGGTTAGAATACTGCTCCACCCTTATATGAATTGAATGACTTGAACAAAGCACTTAACTCCTATGGGCTTCAGTTTCCTTATATGTAAAATAGGAACTGTATTATTGTAAGGGTTGGGATAAACACCTAAGTCAGTTCCTGGCATGTAGGAAGTCAAGAAAAGTTAAACTAAATTATAATATAACCTTATCAATAGCCATCTTCTCTGGGTTATTTTTCCAGTAGAAGCACATAGATGTGTATTATATCTATGTACTATTTTTGCTGGCCCCTCAATAACTAATAAAAATCTACTGAGAGACTACCAGCTGGAACAAAAGATATGGCCTCTAATCATGACCAGAGAAGTTATCTGTCTAATGGAAGAGAGTTGAGCCATTGTCTTTGGTCTTATAAATATAACGTCCAGGCCAAATAAGCTAACATAACCATAAGAATATTCTAAAACATCACTATCATTGTAAGAAAAATCTGCACTATACCCTTCATTTGGACACAGCAGAGAAGTTTTAAGCCACCAAAGTTGTTTCTTTGTAGCCAGTATCCTGGAGAATAGATCTTATCTTTAAAAATGATTCCCCATACTGGTAGACAATCCTGTCTTTCACACTGAAAAGGTTCCTGGAACCAGGGTCTGTTTCTGAAAACCAATTTAAATTTATGAAGCTGCTGGTATTTATGATCAAATGGAAGTACATCGGTTGAAACAAAGACCTACATTCCCAAGATAACTGACCATTCATTTATTAGTTGTTGCCCCTAGCTAACACCCAAACCAAAAGCTGCCCCCTTGGTCAGCCTCCCATTAGGAACCCTGGTCATTCAGAAGCACCATGTCAGAGCAGGGAAAAAAAGGAAAAGCAAACAGCATTAAATCAAGGGACATGCTCTCTATAGCCAAGGTCAACACCCAGGAGGGGCAACAGGGTTTGGACAGTGGCGGAAGGACTCCACCCTTATAACACTTTGAACAGAAGCTCTCTTCCAACTGGAGGCACAGAACTGCTAATCTGATGCACACCCAAAACAGAGACGTGGGTAAAAATAAAATTACGACTGTTCCCATGAGAAGGCCAGGAAGAGAACATATTGAAACAATCACAGCCTGAAGTCCTGCCTAACACCAATGCTGTTAAGTGACTTCAGCCAGGGACAGGAAAGAATTTATCAAGTTACTACTCTTGCTAAAAATCTCCCAATGTTTCCATAGACTACTAAATAAAATCCAAAATCTCTGGCATGGAACATAAAGCATACCCAGAACAATTCCAGCTTTCTCTCTCAATATCCAAAATTCCCATCATACAACCCTACTATTTCCCAAACTCCCCAAACTTTCCCAGTCTGCACCTTTTCTCTCTTGCCCTCTACCATCTCCATAAAGCCATCCTTCAAAGCTTTTCAAAGCCAAGTCTACAGCTGAAATTATCTTCTTCTCTGCACCCCTGGTATTTTCCAACTAAGTAATTTTTTCTACTCTATGTTCCAAGAAGGCAAAGATTCTGCCTGTCTTATTCAATCTTATAATAGTATCTGCACAGAGTGGGTATTCATTAACTATTTTTAAAATTAATGAATACTACCTCAGTGTCAAGATGTTTTTTCTGTAACTTACATTTCCTAGACCTCACCAGACAAGAAGTCCCCATTAACAGAGACAATTCAAATTTCACAGGCTTTGATCTGACTTTCTTTCTCATGTGGCATCTGAGCCCCTGAAAAGTCTCATTCCATTATGTCCATCCCATTATCTCCATTCTATTAGGGGCACATCTCCACTGTGCTCACCCGTGTCCACAAAGCATTCTGTATCAACCTCACCTGCCTTCTTCTCCTTCTACTGAAGGCTGCTGCTGTTGCTGGAGGAGACCTAATGTGCCCTGAAAACATCAGCATCTGACCCAGGATGCTGGCTCCAGGGCTCTCACACACCAACACTCCAAGTGTCAAACAGTCTAAGTTCCTTGGAGTCCTCACTACACCAGGATCAAGAGAATGTTCCTCTTCTCCACTCTGTGTTCACAAGATCAGCATCATCTGTCCCCATACACCACACAGAACCTTTATGAGCACCAATAACTTCTGCACAGTGCTCTTCTATGCAGGGATCAGTCACAAGTCCACATGGTTGCCTGGAGATGAACATCTAGGAAAGAGTGCATGTGGTCCCTCCAAAACCCATTTTCCCCTTCATCCCATTCAAATCCATCAAACAAACAGGCACCAATGGGCTGCTGGCCTCTCCGATGAAATGCCAAGATATGTCCAAATGCCCACAGGGACCACAGCATAAACTAAAGCTACTCTTTTCTACCTCTGACATAACCTCTCTTCCAGTCTTCTGCTTCAGGCCTCATCCCTCATCCCTGTTCGAGGTTGCGAGAGAGAAGTACCACCTTTTCTATTCAAAGAAAGAAGCCCTCTATCTTCCTTAATGTTTCAGCCCAGAGCTTATTTTCTTCCCTTCCAGCCCCTCAGAGGACCTCACTGCCTCAGGCCCTCATTCTTCCTGGTTTTAGAGCACACAGTATTTCACCACTGGCTTTGGATCTTTCTCTCCTAAAAGGTCGGTAAGAATGAATTTCAGCATTTACTGCACAGGACCTGAAGATTTATCAATGCTGTAGTCTTCTAATGCCTGTCAATTAATGCGTCCATTATTCTAGGATGGGTCATTTAAGCCCTTCATCTATGTAATGAAGAAGGGACGCCAGTGAGAGAGGAAGCACCTTGAGCCTGGCTAGCTGAGCCAGAGGGAGACAGTAGGGAACTACCCAGGGCTCTGCCAACCCCGTCTCAGATGCAAACCAGTTCAGCCACCTGGCAAGTAGCCTCAAGGTAAGGGGGCAGGGTCTTAATAGGAGCTGCTGGTGGCTCCACTCCTGTAGAAAACACTTCCAGTCACAATCCAGCAAGCAGAACAACCCAAGGCTGGAGTTTTCCCCCAGCCTTACACCAAACTTCAAGACATGAGGAAGGTGGTCTTTGATTCCCTCCCTTCCCCTATCAACTTTTGAATGTCCTCTCTCAAAGCCTAGATACTTCAAATGCACATTTTGTCTCCCCCACCCCATCAAACTCTGCCCTCCTAAGCTTCCAGGCCCCAGATCCCTTCTTGATTATTCCACCATCCTCTTCTCATCTAAGTTAGGCTTTAAAGAACTGTGGTCACGCAAACCAATAGCTTTCACTGATGGTATTTAAGGATGAAATGGCATGTAGGTGATAAAAGAGACACCTAAGTGTACTCGCAACTCACTTTCATGCCACTTATCCTTATTCTCCCCAAAACCCAGGGATATTCAATTGCTGTAACCAAAAATATCAGCTCATGCACATTTTCAATCTGCTTGGCATACCTTCTTTGGATAGCTTCTTTGAGAGGCTTTTGAGAGCTAGCAACCTATATAAAGTAATCGATAAGAGAACCTCTAAAATGAGATGAGGTTAAGCCATCGATATGGGATACGGCAAAGAGGGAAGAAAGACAGATCCTGAACCTATAGAAGGTTAGTGTGCCAGGATTGGACATTTTCTCCTCTAGTGGATGCTGAGAAGGGGCCAGTCAAGAATAAGGGGTAGAAAGTTTCCCCCTCTGGGACCTCTTGCCCCAAATGGAAGGTTTCTGAAAGGCAGAGAGCAAGCCAGCCCTCAGAAAAGACTGTATTTGATACCCTCATACCTCCTTCTTCAGTATTCCCCTGCTCCTAGGTACCAAGGGGAAATATCTTGGAGCAAAAGAGCTTTCCGCATGCTGGAAAGGTGGCACCCATGTCCTTGGGATATGGAAGGATTTATAAGCCTTAAAATGGGGTGGTGTAATGGTGGCTCATGGCAGAATTCTCGCCTGCCAGGCCGGAGACCTGAGTTCAATTTCCAGTACTTGCCCATACAAAAAAAAAAAAAAGTAAGTCCATTTATAAGCCTTAAAATGAAGTTGTTTTCAAAGCTATAACTCACCTCTTCAGGATCACTTGGAAAAATGCACCTCAACCAGTGAACCTTATGAATACATCTTATGCATTTATAAAGTA
Organism: Tamandua tetradactyla; assembly: GCF_023851605.1. Lineage (NCBI taxonomy): Eukaryota > Metazoa > Chordata > Mammalia > Pilosa > Myrmecophagidae > Tamandua > Tamandua tetradactyla. The sequence continues at coordinate 21,033,076 of NC_135336.1, forward strand.
AGTAATTTGTAAGGTGATCAAGTTTCCTGAATAAATTTTCAATAAGGCCATTCTTTCTACCACAGAATTTTATTCTGAATATCGTTTATTAAATAAATTTATTAAATTTTGGTCACCAAGTATGATAAATTTTTATACTTTTTAAGTTATAATGTAGTTTCAAGAACATGTCTCCTGTATTTCTGAATTCCTTCTGTTAGGGTTTTGCTATATATATACCTACATCATTCAGAGCATGTATGTCCCCAAATAGGCCAAGTACCACTTCTCAATCCTTAACCCTGAACACAGAACCTAACAGACATAGGTGATTGACTTCTCAGTGGCCATTTTCCCCCTTCTTATTTGCTTATGGAAACTAGGTTTTTGATGAGGAATCAAGTTGGGATCCTTCTGATCCCATAGGTTAAATGCTGATTACATTACACTAATCATGGAAATCATAATCCTTTTCTAGTGTCTTGTTTAGAGATTATAATAGAATTATGTCCTCTGAGACATGGGGAGAAGTCTGCTGAAGGACATCTGGGAAAGGTTTTCCTACAGAGACTTATGTGAATGCAAGCATGAAGAAATGGGGTCTTTCAGTTGTTGGGAGTTCTGTCTGTGACATATTGACTTGTGTCCACTATCTTGAGTCCACAAGGATGGTATACTGGATGGATGCAAAGAACTGAGATCCTGAGATCACCATTTCTTATAACTGGGTTAGGTGATTAGCACCAACCTTCCCACTGAGAACCACTGCTTTTGTTTTTAATCTTCTTTAAGATGTTAGAGAGATAACAAGGTAAAAAAAAATTACTAACTAAAAACCTAGGAGAAGATAATACAAAGGGGTAAGACAAGAACAGAAAGAAGATTTTATCCTGAGAGCATGTACTAATCTGCAAGAAATAACAATAAAACTAAGCTGTGCTTTTGGCAGTCAGGAGGGATGAGCGGAATAGAAGTCCAAGTTCAGAGCCTGTCCAAGGAGGGGATTCTGATCCACAAAACATTCCCCTAGGCTTGGTGCTCCCCATGGAAGAAGGCTTCATCCTCAAGGTAAAGCTAACCTAGAAATAAACCAGTTCTCATGCATACTTGAAACCCAGCTGCCTGTAACCTGGGTCCAAGGAACATTAAGCATTCAACTTGAGTTAAGGAAGAACTGGACTGATAATATCACCAAGAACCTGGCTAAAGAAAATGAAAATTATTGCAGGAAAAAGTTATCATTCTAGGCTTCAAATTATTCTCACTAAAATTTTTCAAGAATAATGACGAAGACAATCAAAGGTTGAATGAGACCCTCAAGAAAAAAAGACACCATAAGCAAGAACCATTAGAAATAGGAGACTAGATAAAAAGATCCACAAAGACTTAAGATACTGGAATTATCACATAGACTATAAAATATGCTTAATATGTTCAAAGAAATAAAAGACAAACTTGAACGTTTTTGAATGAAACGAAAACTAAAAAGAAAGTGATGTGAAAAACAATTAAATAGGGACTCTAGTGCTAAAAAAATACAATTGAAATTAAGACTGATAACAGATTTAATTGCAGATTAGACACAGGTGAATAGGAATTAATAAACTGGAAGATAAGAGGAAACTATCTGGAATGCAACATAGAGAGATAAAATTATGAAAAATATTGAGGTAACGATAAGTGGTATAGGAGAGACAGCGAGACATTTCAACCTACAATCAATTTGTATCCCAAAAGAAGAGAATAGAAACAGAGACAATAGCTGAGAATTTTCCAAACAGGATGAAATGCAATGATCTATAAATGAAAGAAGTCTAACCAACCAAGCAGACTAAATAAGAAAGAATCTGGTGGTCATGTTGAACCTCTGATTAAACTGTCTAACCTCTGTACTTCTTGTTAAGAGAAGCAGGAGAAGAAGAAGCAAGAGGGGCAGGAGGAGAAAAAGAAGAGGAAGAGGAGAAATGTATTTAGCATTTAGGCCTTTTTGAGTTTGGGTTCAGTTATCTGCAATCAAAAGCATCCTAAATGATCTTCAGAGTGATTTACTGAATGCCTTCTGTACAGTGTACATTGATTTCAGGTTTGTTAATTTCCCACAAAGCCTCATGAGGTAGTATGCATCAGTCAAGACAGGCTTTGTAGGCTATGGATACAAGCAACCTCAAAAATCTCAGTAGCTTAAAAGAAAAGATGATTATTTTTTACTAATACCACATGTCCAAAATAATTCAGCTAAGGGCTATGCTCACGACAGCCACTCAGTGTTCCAGGCTTATGGAGGCTTTCTCCAAACAGTTTCTACTATCAGTGAAAGAGTGTGAAGAGAATGAGATAAATTACATATTGGCTTTGAAAGCTTCCATTTGGAAATTAAACACCTGACTTCTCCCCACATTTCACCAGCTAGAGCAAGAGTCACATTAGCTATATTTAACTTCAAAGATGGGGAAGTACAACGTGCCGGAAAGTATAGAGCTGGAAGTATTAATTGAATGGCAATACTGACTTCCATAAATAGATATTTTTTTAATTCTTCAAATGAGGAAGCTGAGGCTCAGAGAGGTGTTTAACACTTGTTAGATGAATGATCCAAGAATGTACTAATTAATATATCTTCCTGAAGGAGATATTATCTAATATGACTACTTCTCATTTGGTGATGAAGGTAGTGAGAAAAGTGATGGGTGCAATAATATGATCTCTAAGAAGTCATCCAGAGTGCCCAGCTGGGTCTCATCCTGGTCTATTCCAGAATCATGCCCAGGGACGAGTATGGGACCAAGAAAGTTCTGGGACAAACATCCCAGCCCTCCCCTTTGTTCTTGTTGCTAACAATAGCCTTCCTACAAGGCTAAGATTGGACGGCTGTTGGCCAAACAGAGAGAGAATGTGAGTGCGTGCGCTGGGAGCATACACCATTTCATATATTCCAGGTGTTCAAAATGTGGCTAAAAGTGGGGAAATGAGCCCACATAATAAGACTGGCCATGCCAACTTTCTTCACTTTGATCTTTAAAGGTTCAGAAAGCTTGTCAAGGCAAAGGAGACCCAAACTGAGAGAGCACTCAACTCATCATATCCAAACATGGCAAAAGAGGCCAACTTCCTCTCTTAGGGCCCCAAGGCCCTCCTATGAGCTAGATTTTCCAGCCTGTAATGGGAGGAGCGTTCCCCACTTCATCCCACATCTACTGGCAACACTGTTCACACCACAACACCACCACCACCCCCACATTTATATTCCTATCTGTTGGCCCCTTGGCTGTCTATCCTGCAACATGTGTGCTAGCTCTGCCAAGCCAGTCCAGGATCTTTCAGACATAGCAGCATCTGTCAGAGATTCTCTCCCTGTGGCAGGGAAGAAGTCAATACCACGATTCCTATTTATTTATGTGTTGGTTTATTCCTTCCCTGGGATGAGGCAGCAGTTAAAGGGGAGTGGGAGAGACAGAAGGAAGGCCTAGAAATGAGGCTGTGGTGGGCCAAAGATTGGCAGAAGAAATGTCTCTATAATTTCAACTGCTTTCCAACCACACTGTCTCTAACTAAGCCCCCTGGGTGAAAGGTCTGTGGATGCAAGTTTGTAACCTTAATTATGTCTCGAAGAATTTGGCTGTGTTCATCCTGAAATTTCCAGCAGAAAAAAAAATGTGGTTTCCATTACAGTGTCACTGAGGGACTTGCACCGGGGTTGGGATCATTAAAATAAAAACATTGATGAGTAAGCCATGGCATTTTGTCTCCAAAACTTACGTTCTTCCTCCACCCCAAGCCCTGTACTTTATTTTGAGACAGGCTTAAAATAGTCTGTAAAATATGGAGCTCATTATCCCATATAACAGATTTCATTTAGCATGAATGTAGATTAAAAGCCCCATGTCAATTCCTCCTTCTAGCCTGAGTTTAAGGAAGACACTCCTCTGCTTTCACCCTGTGCTGGATTCTTTAGAGCACAATTCTGTAATAGATTGCAAGAGCCAGGAGGTGCCATTTACAATTTCATCAGCTTATTTTTTTATGATAATAACAAGGGAGGATGGAGAAAGAAATATAATCTTGCTTTTTGGGCTTCTTAGAAATTTTGTCTGGAGCCTTACAAACTGAATCCAAACTAGACACCCCTCAAACCCACACATTCTCCAGTCTGCCCATTCTTACACATACAATGACAGCATCAGGGCTGCTGGCAAGCTAAGAGGGGCAGAATTAGGCTGAAAGATAAGCACAGGGGAGTATAATGGAAAGAGAGTTTGGTTGGAGTTTTCTGTCTTGCCTTCACATCTAGGATCAACCAATAACTAGCTAGATGACTTTGGAAAGTAAAATCACTTCTTTAGGTCTCAGTTTCCTCATCTGTAAAATGAAAGGTCTCTTTCCAACTCTGACTTTCTTTTATGTTTTTGCTAAACAATTATGGAGGCAAAGAGACTAAGAAATAAAACCTCTTCTTCACTTACCACTACTATTGACCCAATATCACCTTATGAGGGAGAAAATTCACTTTTTATCTGATCAAATTCCAGCCCTCTCTGATTACACCTTTCCCTTGAATCTCCAGAGCATTTGCATCACCTTTTCTCTCACCCTGAATACCCTTTCCCTCACTCAATACAAATCACTAAAGAGTCAATACACACAAGGTCAGTGTGCTTAAAAATAAGTATGTATTGTTTGCTTGAATTTCAGTCTTTAATGCATTCCATGCACAAGCGTCATCTCCTCTCCAAAGGTTTCCCACAGGGCCCAACAGAAGACTTTGCCTAAGAGGAGAGAGGACAGAGCTCTTGATTGCATTGACAAGCCTGTGGTTCCTTCACTCATTATTGACAGACTCCTGTGGCTGAGTCTTTGGAAACACATTCAGTGGTAGAGGATTCAGATAATAGACCTCCCCTTTGATCCTATATTCAGAGAGGACTCTGAATCCCTTCTCTGAATTCCCTCAGCTATCTTATGTATCCTATGAGAATAACACCCTTACATCAAAGACTTGTTGGGAGATTTGAATGAAGTAGGTAAGGCCCTATCCAGGGTCTTGAACTATCCCACTCCTGTTTCAGCCCATGACATTGCCTGTTTTTTTCCTAAGAATATCATGGCCACTGAACTGCCCTCCTTCCCTTTTCCCTTTTCCTACTTAAAAACAGCTTTCTAATTAACTCCTTCTTCCTTCTTTCCAATAGAGGATGAAATGCCTCTCCTCCAAACTATCACTTACATCTGCACTCTTTATCAACTTGTCCCTACCTACTCCAGGTCACTCCTATGCCTTTACAGCACTTATCTTAAGTTGTTATAAATTCAACTGTTTTTCTTGTATATTGTCTGCCTCACTCACTGGAATGTAAACTTCATGAAGACTTCATGCCTTATCCATGCTGTATTCCCAGCAAATAGCACAGTGCCTGGAACATTTTGGTACTCAATGAATTTTATTGAATGGCTTAATAAATCCATTGTGTTCATATTTTCAAATTTCTCTCTGTCACTGCCCATCCCACTCCAGCCTCATACTCATTCAGGTCTCCCTTCTTTAACAAAACCATCAAATGACCCTATTGTCCTACCAACCACCATTCTATTTTTATCCTGCATTTTCTGACATATTTCTCAAACAAACAATATGTGCTTGCTGCTGCCTCACTTCACCACTTCCTCCCACTGCAATCTGGTTTCTCCTCATCAAGTGTTGCTGAAACAATGCTGTAAGCAGTCACCGATGCCTTCTGTCACCAAATGCCTCAACACTGCCCCATCTCCCTGTAGATAGGGAACCCTAACTATCCCTTCTTCCTTGATCCCATTAATTTATTGTGTCCTGGTTCTCCTCCCACCTTTAGAAACACCCTCTCCATCTCTTTTATACTGTCTCCATGTCCACATTTTCTAAGATCAGTCTGTACAAGTCTTCTCCTTTCTCCCTAATATTCTGTTTAGCCTGAGTTAAGATTAGTTTCACTCTCACTTCTAAGCAGATGATTCAAAATCTCCAACCCTAATTTATATATGAACTATCAGATCCACTGAGAAGACTTACTTCTCCAACTACCCCTCTGTGATCATATTCAGAATGTATGTAATTTACTTACCAATTGTAAAATATTTTTTATGCCTCTAAGTTTCTTTTTTTTTGCATTCCCAGGCCTACTGCCAGGTTCAAGGGTATTGCTCAGTACATAGATTTTTTTCATTGAATACAGCTGTCCTGCTATCATTTGCATACAATGTCAAGTCCTTAACTTGATATGTAAGACCTTTCACTAAGTTGCCAAAAATCTCTCTCTCCAACCTTAACTCTTTTCACACAGATACTCAAAACAGACCGGCTTAGCCACTGTTTCCCAAGCATGTTTGGTACTCTCCAACTCATCCTTATATTCCCACTGTCTGTCCACCTGTCCGAAATCCACTCATTCTTTCTCCTCATAATTAAGTACTACTGAAGCTTAACTTGATTTTCTTCTTGTTATTCTACATGACGTTATTTATCGTGTGGTTGTTATTGTCCGTTTCCTCCACTAGACTATAAAGCTTCATGAAGTCAAGAACATGCTCTGTAATCTCAGAACCATGAAAAGGGTATAGCACATAGCAGGTTCTCAAAATATATTTGTTGAATGAATGATAATTTCCTCTTCAATTCAAACCCAATTATCTCTCCCTCTTGTAGCACTCATTTAGCAATTCAAGATGAAATAATATCTTGTGGCATTATACAGTTATATTTTATAGGTATATATTTTGTAGGTATTATAGGAATTGTACATAGAACCATGGACTATCAGAGCTAGAAGGGATCCTCCTTATAAATCATCACCTTTGATAGAGGGGACAACAGAGACTCAGAGGGGTTACTAATGGTTCTTGGTCTTTCTTGAGCTGAATTTCAGGGGCTTGAACTGTATGCTTCATGATGGCAGGAGCCTGACCTCCTACCCCTAAATGCTCCCTGTTGTCACTGTACTATTTGTTGTGATACCATTACTACTACTACTAACAATAAAAATAACATGCATTGCTTTGACAATTTCTTTGATAACAAACTCCCTCCTTCTACAAGGTGAAGAGCAATCCCATCACTTACACTGGAAATCCAGTTGGCTTTCTGATCATTCAGGACTTCCCCACTGCTCCTTGGTGCTCAGGTGTCACCAAATATGCCACAACAGAAGAACAGGTCCCAGGAGGCCACATCACAACCAGGGAAGTGCTGCTTTATTGTTCTTATGTCATGGTAACCTTCACCCCACTGGATTGAAACATCATACTGGGACCTCACAGAGCAACTATCAGTATCCTTCCCCCAAGACCTGGCCTAGATACAACTTGTATAGTGATCTCACACCACAGACAAGACACTCCAGTGATGCACTCCAGTATCTGCTGACAGGGGAAGTGGGCAGACAACCTAGTTCAACATAAGAGAGAAAGAACAGGGCCTCCCCACCTGTATGGCAGATGGTACAGAACAGAACTCATTCCAGACGTAAGTTGGGGGTCCTGGATACTAATTTCTCCCTTAGCAATCCTGTGACTTTAGCATAGTACTTAACCTTTCTGAGACTATTACCTATGTGGGCAGTGGGAGCCTATGCAGCCAATCTCAGAGAGAAGAAACAGGTCCATAAGGGTTAAGAAATTTGGAATGGTCAAATGTTGCCGTTCTCTTTTGTTCTTCTTAACAATGCTGAGATAATCAGTACCTTTCCTTTGTTCCCTGGAGAGTTCAGGCAGGCTGGTAGCCAAAATTATTTATTAGGTTTCCTATTAGGATACAGCCTTGAACTCATTGTCTAGGCGAGAATACAAAGGGGTGGTGGGGACAAAAGGTCTGTTCTCAAGGAAGCTCCATTCTCAAAGGACAGAAAGGGCCCCCAGAATCAACAAAGCTCCCTAAAAGCTACAGAAATCTGGACGCACAAGCACACACTTACTGAGCACTAACTCCCATCAGATACTGGTCTAAGCCCTTCACACATACTAACTCCTTTAACATCCCAACCACAGGAGCACAGGGTGAACCACAGAGCACTGACTCGGCACCTAAGTGCTCTCATGGCTCTGAACAGAAGCAGGTATGATAAATCAGGGGAGCTTTACTGGAGGAAATAGGGGTTAAGAAATTTAGAAAGGGAAGGATTAACTGTAAGAAGGGGAGGTATCAGGCATTTCAGGAGGAAGCCCAGGAAAATATGAAGTTTGCTGGGAAGGCTCTGATGTGAAGCAATGGGGAATTTTTCTATGATGGTGTTTTAAGTGGTGCTATATTCACACCATATATTACACAGAGGCCTGGCCCCTTTAGGAAAGTAATCTTGTGCTAAAAGCCAATTGAATAACTATAATGGACATATATATTTGGGACTTCAAAAGCAAAGCTAAAGTACTTTCTGTATGTTATATGAATATTCAGCTCAAACTGGGAGGTGATTACAATCTAAACTCCTCTAATTAGAAAAGCCCCAGCATTGGAGGATCATATATTTCCCTTTTCATATATCCACTGTGTACTTTCCTCTTCTTTTCCCAATGTCCATAGGAAGAAAGATTGGCACAAAGAAACCACGTATCATGCTGGGAGCATTAGTCCTAACTGGACATACATATGCAACAGTTAAGAAGAGCAGGGCATGGCATGCCAAGGTGGGTAATCCAAAGTGATGCCAGGCCAGAGACCAAACATGAACAGATGGTCCCAAGCAGAGACAAGTCTGGCCCAGTCAGGGATCAGAATGGAAAGTAGCCACCAAGCTAAAGTCAGGGCATCTGGCCATGATGGGAAACCAAGGTCCAAGAAGAGGGTGGCAAACTAAAGATGAGACCAAAGAGGAGAGAAGCACGAAGATCAGGCTGCCCTGATAACCAAGGCCCTGAGGTCCAGCTGCCTCTTGTCCCTTCATTGACCCTGGGCAGAATCAATTCTTGAACTAAAATCTTTAGTAGAGTGGATGGTTGAGGCAACAGGGAACAGCTGCTCAGAGAGAGGTGAACTTTAGTGGAAAACACAAGCAGATCCCTGGCCAAAGGGGAGCCCAGCACCACGAAATCTTCAGGACTTTATTCCCCTCATCTCCCATCTGTCCTGAAGAGAGAAAGGGATTTCTTTCTTTAATTCAAGCAGGATATGGATGGTGCCAACTGTCATAGTCACACTAAGTAACTAAGTAAGGACAGGTTTGTTTGTTGCTGCTGTTTTCATTTTGTCCTGAACTTGTGCATCAGGACTTACAATTGAAACATTTTACACCATAGCTGGTATTCAGAGCTTGAATTCTTGATCTCAATCACAGTTTAAGAGACCTATCTAGAACTGCTGCTACCTCTTTAGGCCTAAGTTCCTGTCTCACTCTTACCACACTCGTGTTCAGAAACAAGTGAATTGACCCTGTTCAGACCAAAAGCTGCCAGCTTTCTTAGATGCCAACTACCTCCCTGGAGATTTTTTTTTAAATATTTTTTATCGATAAATCTTCACACACACACATATATTCAATATATGGTGTACAATCACTGGCTCACAATATCACATGGTTGTGCATTCATCACCATGATCATTTTTTAGAACATTTGCATCACTCCAGAAAAAGAAATAAAAAAGAAAAAATTCATACATACCATACCCCTACCACTCCCTCTCATTGATCACTAGTATTTCCATCTACCCAATTTATTTTACCCTTTGTCCCCCCTATTATTTATTTATTCTTTATCCATATTTTTTAACTCATCTGTCCATACCCTGGATAAAAGCATCAGGCACAAGGTTTTCACAATCCCACGGTCACACTGTAAAAGCTATATCGTCATACAATTGTCTTCAAGAATCAAGGCTAGTGGAACACAGCTCAACATTTTCAGGTACTTCCCTCCAGCCACTCCAATACATCATAAACTAAAAAGGGACATCTATATAATGCATAAGAATAAACTCCAGGATAACCTCTCTACTGTTTGAAATCTCTCAGTCACTAAAACTTTATTTTGCCTCATTTCTCTCTTCACCCTTTTGGTCAGGAAGGCTTTCTCAGTTCCTTGATGCTGGGTCCTGGCCTATGCCAGGATTTCTCTCCCACGTTGCCAGGGAGATTTACATCTCTGGGAGTTATGTCCCACGTAGGAAGAGGGCAGTAACTTTACCTTATGTTGAACTAGGTTGTCTGCCTACTTCCCCTGTCAGCAGATACTGGAGTGCATCACTGGAGTGTCTTGTCTGTGGTGTGAGATCACTATACAAGAGACCACATCTGAACAATGAAAGAGATTCTCTGGGGGTGACTCTTAGGTCTAATTTTAAATAGGCTTAGCCTATCCTTTGCAGGAATAAGTTTCATAGGAGCAAACCCCAAGATCAAGGGCTCAGCCTACTGATTTGATTGTCCCCACTGCTTGTGAGAATAACAGAAATTCTCCAAATGGGGTAATTGCATATTTTCTCCTTTCTCTCCAGTCTCCTAAGGGGACCTTACAAATAATTCTTTATTCACTACCCAAATTACTCTGGGATATACTGGGGCATCACACTAATCTGAACAAACCAGCAAGATCTCACACCCTATTCAAGATTCCCTGGAGGTTTCTGACATCAACAGAGATAAGCCTGGATTCCTTATCTTCAAAGGCCACGGCAGCCAGAATGGATAGCGACAAAGAGATCTGGGGCCAATCTTGGGATTCACATGTAAATTTCTTTCTGAGAATATGAAGAAAACTCAAGGTTTAGTTAGGTATTAATAGAAAATGTTTGTGGTTAAAGTCTCTGAAGAAAGTTGCATGAATTACTACTGACAGACTGTGTCCTTTAAATTTTTGTTTGTTAGTACATTCCTGTTTATTTCTGTATTTCTTTTACTCATATAGTAATTGATTTTTTCGTTTACTTTGTTATTTTGCTCAAAAGTTATTTTTGTCTTTGCATTCTGGTATTCACATTATAGGATGACAACTAGCTTTTCTCAACACTGGCTGCCATTAGAATCACCTGCACAGCTCTTAACAAATACCAATGCCCCAGTGTCTTCCCAGAGATTCTGACTTAATGGGTATGGGGTCTGGGAAGGGACTGGGTAGTGCTCGCTAAAAGCTCCCAGATGACTGTAATGTACATATAGGATTCAGACCCAGTTGGCTTCTGGTCCATAATCTAAAATATTTTGGGTAGCTACCGGGTTATGGATAGAGCTCCCAAGAAGAAATTAGCAGCCTCTATAAGACCAATGTTGTAAATTCAACATATCACTTAAGTTTTCCAGATGTCATTTTTGCACTTCTACCACCATTTTCACCATATCTGCCTACCTTCTCCTATAATGTTATTTTCTTGATATTGTTTCAAATCGATTCCATTTGTTACCTAAATTTGTTTTCAAAAAACTAGTGGATTGTGACTAATGGTAAGGTGAATAAAAAAGGCAGGAGCAAAAGAAGACTGTGGCTCCTGAGAGGAAAAGGTACCCAGAACTAGAGGACAGAGACATCAAAGAGGGGCAGACCCAGGGCTGGACACCTAGGATCCAAGGGGCTAAGAAGATGGGCCTGGAGGAAAAGGTAGGCTCAGGCTTAGAGGAAAGGGAATGAAAGTTTGGGGATGGGACTGGAAAGGAACAGAGGAATGCCAAGGAATGGGATTGCAAGGAACATGAGGCTGTTCTTTCAAAGGGTCATTAGGGACTCAGAGAGGGGTAGACATAAAAAGGCATGAGAACCAACAGCTGCGGGGATTGGGAGACTAAAAGAGGCAGAGGTCTGGGGTCTGAGATTAAGGCAGGTCAGAGTGTGAGGACCAGGCAGGGCTGCTGGCAGGGTTAAAGGAAGATGGGAGGTAGAAATACAGAGGGAAGAGCTGAGGGATGGAAGGGGCAAAGGAGAGGATGCATTTGGATACCCTGGAATTGTCAGTAGATCACCCAGCAGGAGAAGGTAGTGGGCTGCACAGACTGTCTCTATAGACTCAGCTATGTACATGACCAAAAGAGAAGTTGAAGCGTCATCTGTAAATCACCTAAAATCATCTCAAGTACTACCAGTGGTGGTGGATGTTTCCACACTTTAGGAAACACTGATGCTCTAAGAGTGCTTCATTCTTCCCCTTTCACAACCAAAAGAAAAAAAAAAATCCCCACTCCACTTGTTAGGTTCCCATGGATACACTACAACTCAACAACAGAAAAAAGCAACATTATTTCTTTATATATAATTCATGTTTCTTATCTGTACCAGCCCTTTTCTTTATGAACAGAGGGAACATCTCCTTAGTCACCACCTATAAGCACAGAACACAATCAGGAGAGTTGACAAATGCCTGGCAACAAACAGATGTAAAAACAGCATCTGTTATTAATGAGAATAAATCATCAAAATAATATCTGAGCAAGATGGCAATTCATTATCATATAAATCCTTATATATTCTTAAGTACAGTCCTAAAAGACAGTATTTTTTTATTTTTTAAGTCATTTCTCTTAACTGAACAATGATGGGAGACAAAAGAATAATCTGCAATCATCATTCATACACTATTATTTCTCTGTAAAATGTATTTCCTCTTCATGACATTTTCTAATGTTTTCTTCTTGTAGGTATGTCAAATCAGATTTGTTCCCCACTTACAGCCAAGCAAATGAATCAGTCCAACACATAGCTTGTAGAATATTTCAATTTCCTGGCTTAAATTCATTGTTCCCTACTTCTTATTTTTTATTCCCTCCTCACTTTTTTGAGGCTTATGACTTTCAAGATGACATGAGGCACAGCACTGAGGATGGTGAAAACGACATAAAAATCCTAAAACACGACAATAGGGGCTAAATTCTGTTACACTGAGAGAGATCTAAAAGAATTTTGTTCACTGCTCACAATGGGAAGTTTATCAGTCATTTATTAAATATCTGTCAAGTACCTTCCATCAACTATCTCCATCTAGCATGTCACTTTAAAGTATGCAATTGAATATTCAATATTAACTGACATTAGTTGGTAGAGCAAAGTTCCTATATCCAAAAATGCTGCTTATTTATGGATGTGGGTATGTACATAGGTAATACTGGAATATTACCAATTAACCAGTAGTTGGGAACATAACCCACAGCTAAAACCCAAGGGCCTGAAAATTAGAGGCCCTACAAAATCAGGAACTGCTAGTCTAAAGCTTTGCATTAAGAAAAATCTTAGAGCTGGAAACACTACTTATAGAAGACTATAAACTTTCAAATTATAGCCACACCTGGTGATAAAATATGTGTTAAAGAACACATAATTCTGGCATCCAACTTTTACTACAAAGGCAGACAGCTTAATCCTCCAATCCATAAACGTATTAACCTGACATTTCCAAGAAAGCCTGGCACTTCTGCATGCACTAACACATTAAATTTCTCCAAATTTCTATGCTGTAGATATTACTATTATTATTATCCTCATTTTTCAGATTAACCAGTTGAGAGTCAGTTTGAGATTAAATCATTTATTCAAAGATCACTCAGAAAGTGATAGAGCCAAAACTTGAAACTAAGTTTTCAATTCATGCATTTTCTTTAAAAAATTTTAATTAATGTAGTTTATTCATTTACATCTAGTTTCTTCGTATAATTGATATCATAGGTATTGCATTAGCTTGAATCTTGTTTTAATTCACAAAAATATAAACTGTCTCTAAGCCTCTAACAATTCTTAATTAGACTCTTCTCAGTTTCTAGTTATTACATACCACCTGTTTCTGTCTTTCCCAGGCTGTTTGTAAGAGAGTGAGAATTAGCTGTCTTTGTAGAAAACTAAAATTTAAGGGTCACTTTCTTCATGCCAGGCACTAGAATAAGAATTTCACTTGTAGCTTTTCACTTAGCCCCTACAGTAAACCCTCTGAGTTGGTGCCAACTATCATCATCAACCTTTTTTCCAAAAAAAAGGAAAGGAGGCACAGAGAGGTTAAGTAATTTTCTGGAGTTCGCACACATAAGGAGATTCACACCTAGTAATCTACTCCTCCATCCTTCCCCCCACTCTAATCTGGACAGGTTTGAAGTTCTGGCTTCTTCTTACCACCCTCATCTCATCTCAAGTCTGGGCTCCCACTGACCTGTTTCTCAGAGCTAGAAAGCGCCTGCTTTCCTCATGCTGGTTTGGTTTCCTCCATCTTTGATTTCTCCCTGATAAGGGCCCTGGTACATCTGCTCTTTGCAGGTCTCTGCTTCCACCTTGTATTGACCTCCTGGGACACTTAAGACTGTTTCCCAGGGAGATGAGCTCTGCTTGGGGTGTGTAGCAGAGCTTCCCCAGGACCATTTTTTCCATCAGGGGTTTCATTTCATTCTTACCAGAGCTTCTTAAAGGAACCAAAGCTTTTAAAAATAACATTCAACATTCAAAAAAATCAATTTCTAAACAAAGTTCCTAGTGGTTTTGCCTTACAATGGAACGTCTGGATTTGTTTCACATTAACTGAAGATTTTAATCACATTAATAAATGATGATGCAATGTATTAAAGTCAGATTAACCTGAGGAATAAAACTGACTTTCACTTCCTTGCCCACAAATATTACTGGCATACAAATTCTGTACCAGCTCTATCTACACATAATACACAAAGAAAGCTGTCCTCAGGTATAAGGAAGAGAGGTATTGGGTGGAAATTAACATGTACTAAGTACCTACTATGCACCTGACGTTATGCTATGTGTTTTACATGGATGAATTAAATAATAATTCCACAACACCCCCCAGCAGATAGGCCTTGCCATGCCCACTTCATGCTGGGGAAGCAAGCTCAGAAAGCTCATATAATCAGCCTAATGTCACTGATCTGGTAAGGGGTAGAGCTGAGAATTGAGCACACATTTGTTTGCCTCCCCCTCCCCCTTGCTGCAGGGTCTCTTCTTTCTGAGCGGTCTACCAAGAGCCCTACAAGACAGGGCTTAACTTGTCTTTGACAACATTTACTGAGCTTGATGAGATCCTATAATAAAGAGATTCCCCACAGGGCTCTATGAACCCAATTCCCAGCTGGGTCACAAATGTCCCCAGGAAACAGCCTTTTGTTACTTTCCATGGGTTTGCACCTGGCCTCGGCTTCATTCTTTCTTCTGTCTCTTCTTGCTTCCCCTCTGGTCTCTGCTCCCTTCTCTCTCTGCTGTGTATGTCAGGATGTGTATGCATGTCTGTGTCTCTTGTCTATGTCTCTGTTTGTGTCTATATGTGTATATTTCTCTGTCTCTCTTGCTCTTACACACACACACACACACACTCAAGCACATGCACATGCAGGAATACCTCGATCTAGCAGCCGGAGCAATCGGAGATACCAGAGATACCACTGGTCCCAAAAGCGGTCCGTCATCCCACCCTGAACTCATCCTTCACAGCCAGTCCCCTCAGCAGTGCCTCGTCCCACCAACACCGACTTGAGGAAATCAGAATCACTCGACGCTGGGCTCATACGCAGTCTGCTCTAAGCAAATGCCTGCCTGCGAAGACAGCCACCAGTCCTCCCACACAGAGGCTGACTGTGCCGGGAGCCTGTTTCACAGCAACAAAGGAACAAGTGCAGAACAAACTGTGTGCAGACTGAGCCTGCATGGACCCAAGGGGAGGTCAGAGATGCAGGGAAGTGGAGAGTTAGGGGGACTTTTGCAAAGGGGCAAGGTTTAAGGTAGTCTTGGGAAAGAAAATCTACAGTCAAAGCCGTGTCTTGAATGTCAGTCCAGAATCTCCCGCCATCCTGCCTTCCCCTGCCTCCCAAGCCAGAGACCAGTGGCTCTTCCACTAGGATGGTGGTATAAAGCCAGAGTCACAGCCGTCCTGGACTCTGAGGCCAGGCCAGAAAACCTGGAGCTCTGTTGCCTGACCCTGTGGGGACCACAGACAGCCACCACCCTTCCACCCAAGATTGCGACACCACATGACCAGAAAAAGACCACAGACCCTTTTCTTCCTACTTCCTTTCATGGGCCCTCTGTTATAGAGAGCACATGGTCTCTAGGTCAGTCATAGGTTCAGATCCTGACTCTACCACTTACTAGTTGCCTGGACTTGCTCAAGTTACTTCAGTTCCCTAAGCCACAGCTTCTTCCTCTGCAAACTGGAGAGATTAGTATCTATCTCACAAAGGTACAATAAGGCTCACAAGAAAGGAGGAGTATAACATTTTTGGTACATCTGGCAGACAGCAGTGATCAAGCATTTGTTCCCCCTTCCTTTCTTTGTCCCTCTCCCTCTTGCCAGATATTCATTCCCCACACATCCACACATCCCATGGTTTCCTATCTCCATGCCCTTTATTCCTGTTCTCCCTGCCAGTAGCATGCCCTCCCTATCCTCCATCTCATCATAGCCAAACCCTCCTAATTTTTCCAAGGTCTAACTCAAAAGCCACAGAATCTGGGCAGCCTTTCCTGATCTTCCCTCCTCTGTATTTCTTTTTTCTTTTTCCCCATTTCACTTTCCCCTATGTATATGGCACTTCTCCATGACTTAACCATAAGCTCCATGAGGGCAGAATCTGCTTTTTAATCATCTTTGTGTCCCCCAAAGTACCTAGAGTAGTGCCTTGGACTCTGTAAGTGCTCAAGTAGTTACTAAATTAACAAATGAATAAGTTAAATCTGTGTACTCCACCCAATTTTGATTTTATTGGCAGGGAGAGGAGTGGACTGTGCAGTCCTCAGCCCCTGAGCACAGCATAAGTCCTGTGGAAGGAGGACAGGGTATCCTGTCCTTGCCCTGCTGGAAAACCATATAACAGTGACTTGGCTACCCATGCAGTGGGGCTGTGTCCCTGGTGACCAGAAGTCCTGCACACAGATGTGAAATCTGCAGGGACCCCAGGTTTGGGGAAATCTTATTCTCTAAACCTAAAAACTAGCCAATAGTCTCGTGCACATTCATCTCACATTTCGTTTCCACCTAGCCCACAACAGCAATGCCCTCTGACTGTCCTCATAGAAATACTGGCATCCTATCGAGCACCTGGCAGAAGCAGGCTTCCCTCTTCAGCTCTTCCTTGAGGTCTAGGTCTCCAAGATGAGAAGAACTGTAGAAGAACTCAGAATGGGGAACAGGCATGTCCAGAGATTGGGGAGGAAGAAGGAGAACGAACAGCAGAGCTACCATCTCCACCAGCCTGACCCTCCACCAGCACCAACACTGCATCACATTTCCTCCTTAAACAACATGGGACTGAGCAGAGGCACCACTACCCAGAAAGTTACCTCTCAAGCTCTGTTAGTATTATTTTGCTATTACCTTAAATGGACAAAACTCCAGAGTGCAGTTAACACAAGAATGCAAACCCCTCCTCCTCTCTCCAGAGAGAAGTGTGCTGACCCACAGTATTCCCTTCATGAATACCAAGAATCCATTGCTCACTTGTGTCCAGTGCTTTTTAGTTCATAAAATACTTTCACATCCATCTCCTTTGAGCCTCTTAACAACAACCCTGGGAAGACTGTAGGATGAGTACCTATTTCCTCATTCTACAGAGGAGAAAACCCATATTCCAAAACGTTAAATAACTTACTTAAGGTCAAATCACTAGTAGGTGGTAGAACTGAGAAACAAATGCATCCTTCTGTCTCTTCCCAAAGAGAATTTCTGGGGCTCTGGATTATTCCCTGGGGAACTGCTGCATCTCTTACTATGAAATGGAAGCCTTCCCAGTGGGGCAGGACCTGGGGAAATGAGGCAGCTCCCAAACAGGCATCCTCAGGAGGCCCCTCCAGGGCAATGCTGACGTGAGGCCTGAGTGTGGCTACTTATTGACTAACAAACAACCTTTTTCTAACACAACTGACTTTTTCTAACACAACTTGGGAGAAATCTGAAACGAGAGGGATGCATACACAGCCCCCAGTATGGCAGGAGACCTAGACAAAAGCAGCCTAAGGGAAGAGCATCTGACTGTTAGGACATGGTGTAAAATAAAGGTCTCTAATGCTACTATTCCATGCCCCACTATCAGGCCTTGAGAAAGAAGCTGGCCCTATTCTCTTCCCTCTAGTAATCAAGGGCAAAACATTCCACACAGCCTCATTTTCAAAGAGAGAAAGGGAATAAGGACTGTTAAAGAACAATATGGGTGCAAGTAAATCCCCCACTAAGAGCAATCCTAGTCTAAGAACATTGGCATCGCCCACTGGGTCAGGCCCAGGGAGAATCCATTCAGCCTGGGATTTTATTCAAGATCAGCTTCCACTCATCAAGCTGGGATCCTTGAAGCTCCTCAGCCCACCACCGCTCCTTTCTCCAACTCCCACAGAGCCTCATAAGCCTCACTTCAAATGTAGCCCCTCCAGAAGTTGAATGCAATGTTCCAAAAGACTGTCAGAGCTGCCACTTAGTACAATTAGAAAGGTTGGGAATATTGGCCAGGACAGGGTGCTGTTAATAGGTTTTTGTTGTTTCTTAAATAACAATTCCATGGTGCTCATTCTTTCATGATGGTGGAAGCAAGCATAGCCATTCCCGCTGGCATGCTCCCTCCAGCCCACACAGCCAGCTACAGAGATATGTTCTCCAGGGAAAAGTGTCTCGCAGCCAGCAAAAGCCCATCCACTCTAGAGGGCCAAGGCCCAGCCGATCACCAGCATCGTAGCATACATGTGTTCCTTCTTCTTAGTCGTTCCTTCTTCTTTCCTTGGCACTGTTCTTTCTCCTCCCTCCACCCACCCCAACATGAAAACACTGTGTTCCCAATCAGAGAAAGCCAGCACAAGTGTATGGAGCAGAAGGCAAGCAGCACTGAGGGAGGAGAGAACCAATCATGTCCCTAATCGTCCACACTCATCTCTCTGGGACCACAATGGCTCCCTCAGAAGCACTGGCTAGCTCCTTGGACACAGGGAGCTCTCTGAAGAGCGGAGGCCCCACAGGAAGTGGCACAGTTCCTGGTGTCTGTGAACCAGACAGAGTGAATCTACGAAATTCTCCCCCAACCCCACCCAGGAAGTGGGTCCTCCCCCCCCCCCCAGGCTGCCATTTTGTCCTGCAAGCTGTGCTTCAGTTGCAACATGAATTAAACACTTCAGCAGACACCATCCTCAGCCACCTCCTACATCGCTTCTGTCCCCTTGGCAATTAGCACCCAAATGGTGAAGAAAAGTCTGTGGCAACATTCTCAGAGACACCATCCATGCAATGGGATAGACTCCTGTAATCACTCTCCCATGAGAGCCTGGTGTCCCCAGGTGAATGCCACATTTAAGGACAGCACAGAAGACAAGCATCGCTAGAAACTGAAATTCAAGTCCACCTCTCCCAGGAGGACTTCTTCACCTAACCCCACTCATTCTCTATCACAGAGGTTCTCAAACTTTAATGGGCAGCAGAATCATCTTAGAGGGTTGGTTACCCATGCAGATAGCTAGGCCTCACTCCCAGAGGCCTGCATTTTTAACAAGCCTCCCAGATGATTCTGAAATGTTAATCTATCTGCCTGCTGTCCTCTCTTACACTCAGCACCAATTTCATTCAACTATTTTGGTTGAATTCTAAGGCGTACCTTATCTTCTTACATTCCTAATAATCCAGAAAAGAGAGAGATTCTGAGCCCCTCATTAGACTAGGGGGTCCTGGCAGGTAAAGAGACATCCCTCCTCCTCTCAAGGCTCAGTGAAGCACCCCACATGCAGGGTCCTATGGGAAGAGGTTGAGAAACCGACAGCCAGGAGGCTGACAAATCAGCCTCATTCCAGAAGTGCTCATTCTGCTGCAGTCCCACCGCACATCTGTACAATGCTTTAAATGTCACCTCAATATCAGGCCAGACAGCAGGAAGGAAAGGCAGAAGCTAATGAGCCTCACTTGCTCTGGTTTTTGTGTCACTTTCATCCTTGCTCACCTCTGACCTCCACTGAGATCTTGAACGCTCCCTGAGGCCAAGGGACATCCCCAGCCTGTGGCAGACTTTACTCAACTGGGCTGGGCTCCAATCCATATTGTGAAATTGGAGCAATTGTTCTTCACTTAGTACCTCCCTTACCCCTCTCCTCTGAGGATGTATAATTCCCTCACCGGTCAGAAGAACCCCCATGTTGCCTTGAATTCAAACCACAACACTCTACCCCTCATTCCTAGCCCATGCCTAAGAGTCAGATTCTTCCCCCTTGCTCTGCCTTACCAAAGCTCACCCATTCTGTGCCTCATTCCCTCTTAAAGTGTAGCTTCACTTCCTCTAAGGTATCAATGACAAAAGCTTTATATTAAGACCCTCGGGGAATATTCAGCTTTTATCAAAAGATAACTCCTTAGGTCAAAGGCAAGCAGTTATGAGGATGAATATTTGGAGGCCAGGAGGAGTATCTATTGTACTCGTCTCTTCCCAAAGCCTTCATAGGCATTTGTCTGTCCTGCCGGCCTGAGGAAGGCAATTTGCAGAGGCTGGGGATTCTCCCCCCATCCCTAATCCCTTCCTTTTCTACTCAGAACACAACACCAGGTTGGCTCCCTTCCCACAGCTCCTAAATTATAAAGTAGCTCTTCTTGAAGGAAAAAAAAAAAAAAGGCTAAAAACTACCTCAGAACCTGACCTAAGAGGTCCAGGTAATCCCGAGAGTTCATTTCTGTCTCCTGTATTTCTCTTTCAACTCATATCAGTGGCTCCCCCATCTCATTTCCATTCAGGGCAAACTCATTTTCCTCACCTCTCAAAAGAGATAGATGACTCCATGACCTAAAGCTATTTCAAGCCAGGGGGCCTGTTTATGGCCCTCACCCCCACCCCTGAGGTTTGCATATGTTTCTTTTAAATATTCCTCACATCTCTCAATCCTCAGAACTCACCTTCAAAAATCTAGGGAAATTTAAGTTGTCAATGGCTACATCTGAAACTTCATACCTCAACCCAGCCCATGCGGAACCCTCCTTGGGCACATTCTCTCTCTTCTCTTTTTATCTCCACCCTTCTCTTCTTCATATCATCTAAGAACTTTAAAGAGTCCCCCTTAACACAACTGCTCAGTAAAATCAGGCACCATACCGTGATGACTGGGGTTGATAATGATAAAGTGAGTTAAGGACTAAAGTTTTTTTCTACATTATGTTTTTTTTGAAAACTTATCATCTGTATATGTTCTACAGGGTAACCCACTATTAATTAAAATATTTGACTAACCTGAATGCCCTGACTCCTTTACCATCGGACTGCATAATAGGATTTGCTGTACACAGGTCCATTTGAAATCTCTCTTCCTTTGCTCTTATTTGCAAAAAGAAAATAATGGGTTAAAAGGATCACTGCTTTGATTTCTAAGCTACTAGAACAAATACCATACAATGGGTTAGCCTCACAAAAGGAATTATTGGCTCAGGGCTTCAGAGCCTAAAAGCTTGCTTCCTCCCAAGGTTAGCCAGCCATCTTTGGGCTGCCTTGGCTTTTTTGTCACATGACAATGCATATGGTGTATCTTCTCCTTTCTCTTCCGGTTCTACTGTCTTCCAGTTTCTGGCTGCTCCCTGTGGCTTCTCTCTCTGCTTGACTTTTACCCTGCTTATAGATCTCCAGGAATCCAGATTAAAACCCAACCTGTTTAGTGGGGCCATACCTTAACAGAAGTAACATCTTGAAGAAATCTTATTGAAAATGGGTCCCATCCACCAGAATGTGTACCAAGTCCAAGAAAGTGTCCGAACTAGGTGCACTTCAATCCACCATAATCACCTTATTTTTGAAAAATGAATTCTGCCTATTGTTTTAAAAAATAGTTGATTCCCATAAATTCTATACATAATCTCTTTATAATCTTGTTTATGCTGTTATGTTAATTTGAACATCTTCCAGGTGCTAGGAAAGGGCCAGAGCTCTGGAATTGGACCAAATGGATTCAAATTCCAAATCTTCTAGCCAAATAATTTTTGGCAAATGATTTAACTTCCCTGAAACTCAAATTTTTTTATCTTTTATATGAAGGTAAGATAGATCTTATCAAAAATCTTGAATAATCTAAATAAAGAATAAATGAAATAACATTTAACATTATAAAATGTTAAGCAATGTATCTAATGTATAGCAGGGGCCTAAAAAAGTTAGTGACTCACCTATAATAGGAAAAAAGTTCGGGTCAAGTTGAAATTCTCCATTCATGGGACTTAAATGGAAAAACAAACCAGTTAAAAAAAAAAAAAGCAGTTTCAACTTTGCTTAAAAGCTTTAAGCAGAGGGCGATGCAATGGTGGCTCAGCAGGCAAGACCCGGGTTCAATTCCAGGAGCCTGCCCATGCCAAAAAAAAAAAAAAAGCTTTAAGCACAGTGGACTTAAGAAGTCCCAAGTTAGAGACAAATCACTCCAAGTCCTCCAAACTTCTCTACCTACCCTTTCAGGACAGGGCAGATTCCTAGATCTTACTTTTCCAGTGATCCCCTCCCTCAAAATGGAAAAAAAAAAAAATTGCCCAATTGCCCCAACTCATTTGACTTCCTCGCTTTACCGTGGTGGTAGCTGGAAAGTTGAAAGAGAGACTCAATTATGAAAAATCCTTTGGTGATGTCCATGTGAACCACAAGCAAAACCCTCAGCACTGATGGCTTAGGAAACTGTGGCATACCCTGAAGAAGTTTCCATATAGTGAACCCCAGTGATTTGGTTTCCCTAAAAATACATCAATCCTGGCCTCAGATTAGACACAAAATATTAGACACAATAAAACAAAAAGAAAAAAATGTTTTATAGTGTTAAGGTAGGAAGGTTTTACTAAGCAAGACACCAGACTTAGCATAGGGGCTTATAGTGCATTTTTTTTAATTTCTGGAAAGATACACACATCACCTAAGCAAAATAGGTCGCTGGAAGATAGCGCTGCAAGAGGTATTTTTCACTGTATATCCTTTTACACCTTTTGAATTTTGACCCTTGAGCTCTATCACATAACTTTTTAAAAGTTACTTTAAAATGATGGAGTAAAGACTAAATTAAACTGTTCTTGCACCTCAACTGCTATGCAGTGAGAAAACCAAGCTACAGGGAAAGGCCATATACAGGAGAAGCGAGTACGGCCCAGACCTCCAACTAGTCCAAGTCCCCAGCAGCATCGACTGCCATTGGGAGTTGAGGCCATTTGGAAGCCTGCAGCCATCCCAGCACCCCACCCAACATCACATAAAGCAGAAAAACTGCCTGGAAAACCCTTAATAATAGTGAAAAATGGTAAGTCATTTTTGGTCTAATCCACTAAAGTTTGGGGTGATTTGGTACAGTGTAATAGATAATCAAAACAGGTATTAGTGCATAGAAGGCGCTAATTAAAATCACAGAACTAGATGAAAGGATCAAGGAAGTACTGAAAAGATTTCTACCTTACTTCATCTAGAAGACCAACATGTAGCCAGTCTCAAGCCATATCTATTTATCTAAGATATCTACCTAGCTTAGAATTAGAATTATAAAGACCCAGGTTGTCACACAGGATATCTAATTAAAACGCTTGCTTGAATTTTAAAAAGAAGTCAGATTTTCTCTGGCAGGAAGTAAATATATCTGATTAGGCTCCTGGCTTTGACAATGAGAGTGGTCTTTGCCGATTCATATAAATCTGCGGCTCCAAGATTTTGAAGAAAATATATTTAAAGCCTATGTACAATATACAGCATGGTAGAAAATATATTCTTGCAGCTATTTAAATTTATGGCAAAAAAAATGTCAAATGTCTAGCTAAATGTGTGAGGGGCTATATAGCTTTTTGATATTCTTCTAGGACATCCATAAGCAAAAAAAGTCTGAAGAACAATGAAGTACAGTATACCTATGCACTGGAATATTATGCAGTTATTTTAAAAAAGAATGATGAAGTATTCTGTGAACTGATATGAAAAGGTCTTCAGAATATATTGTTGGCTTAAAAATACAAGGTATAGTACAGTATATTTAGTATACTTGCTCTTGATAAGAAAGGATGGTTTCAGATTTACTTATATTTACAAAAAGAACCATTGGAAGGATTCACAAGAAACTAGTACTGATGGTTACCCATGGAAAGGAGTGGGTGGGTAGGTAGGCATAGGGGTCAGATAAAGACTTTTTAACACGGTATTAATTTTTTAACAAAGTGAATGCATTATGTTTGTGGGGTTTCTTTAAAAGTCCTCATAGCAAGAAAATAAAAGAATTGACAACATTTCAAAAATATGAACAATGTTAAAAGATAAAAGCAGCAGACAAATAGTTGCCATATTTGTAACACATCATTTTATGTGTTATAAATTTGTATTTGTAATACATTTTTTATATAATAATATAAAATTTTATAAAATAATACTGTATTTGTAATACATCATAAAAGGGTAACTACCCCTAATTATAGAGAGCATCTAATAACCAATTAGAAAAAGTTAAACTAATATAAAAATGGGTCAAGAATATGAACAGGCAATTCACAAAAGAAGAAATACAGATGAATGGTAAAAATAAAAAGATGCTGCTGACCTTTACTAGTGATCAGGGAAATGCGAATTAGAGCAATAACACCACGTCACTTTTTACCTAACAGAATGGTAAATATATATATACATGTGAGTAAAGTGCTATAACACTTATAGAAATCAATTTGGCAGTGCTCATCAACATTTTTAAAGTGCACATCATTCAACTCAGAAAGTCTATTTCTAAGACTCTCACAGAAATATCTACACTTACATATATATTGTAGTATTTTCTGCGATAGTAAAAAAAAAAAAACACAAAACCCTGGAAGTTATTTAAATGTCCAACAATAAAGGATGAGTAAGATAAATGATGATACAGACTATGTTATTCTTTGAAGCCATTAAAATGGACAAGCAGTTTTACATACAGTGACATGAAAAGATGTGCATGATAAATTGTTGTGCAGCAGACTTGCAAAATAATTTGAAATACTCTGACCCCATTTTTGTGTGAAAATAGATACAGACAGATAGATAGGTGTACATATACTATGAGTGTGTTTTTGAATGTGCATAGAAAAGGGGTTAAAACTGTTAACAGTAGTTATCTCTGAGGAATGGGGGAGGTGGTTAGAGAACTGTATTTTATAAATGTTTATTTATATTTATAGTTTTTATCCTCAGCATTTATTACTCAGGTAATTTTCAAAGCATTTAGGTATCTAGTCAAACTGAAGTAGAAGGTCAGATCTCTTTTGGAAAATGGGGTTGTCCCTTGGGGCAGGATAGAAATTTCTTCTCCACCTCCCCACTCACAGAATCCGGAATGTGAGATGGTCCCCAGAGAACCCACAGGTCATAATTACCAACTCTACAGACTTATCCACCTGCCCAAGTAGCTGCAAATGAAGTTCCATCTCTAGGTCATAAGAAAATACTATTAATCCTTCACTTTGCTCCACAACCCTTACTTATCACAAGTCTGAATAGTCTCTTTTGAAATCAAAGAGAATTCAGTAAGAACCTCAATACTTCTCACCCCATTCATTTATCGCCACTTAGACACCTTACTGGACTTTGGCCAGTGATGATCCACATTCAGTAGTTTCAACATTCCCACTTGAAACTACACTTCCACTCAAATTCCAATTCTAAGGGGCAGTGACTGTCCAGAGCTTGGTGTTGAAGATCCTGAGGCCACAAGCAGGATGCTTGGGGAAAGAGTAGCATGGTCAATTAGTGATATCTGCCAAAGGCAAAGGGAGACTAGCCTTGCTGCACATGCTTTCAAGTCTGTCATCCCTGCCCTTGTAAAATGGGCTGACTCACTAACACTTAGGATTTAAAATCTTCCATCTCTACTTAGAATGACTGTTATAATTCAGTTCAGAGGAACTGAAGACAGAAAGAGAGGAATGAGGGTTAAAAAAAAAAAAGGTGAAAGCTCACTGTGACTGTGTCATTAAGTGGTTTGTCTATCAAAAGACAGCGTAGAAACACTGAGGAAAGAGAAGAGGCCCTTAACAGGTGGAGATATGGCGCCAAACAGTTGCAGATGGAGGACTCTGAACATCTGGGTACAATGCAGGGCTGAAGTAAGCCCTGAGCCTGGATTCCATCTGTCACATTTTACTGAGTTCCATATCCCAAGGATTCAGCAAGTGCACCCACATAAGAACACACCTTTCACAGTTTTGAAACATCCAAGTAACCTGTTAATTGGGAATTCACTCATCTTCCCTATTCCCCCAACCAAAAAACAGAAAAAAATCCCAGAACTTCACGTGTTGTAACTAAAAACACTCAATAAACAAAGCCAGTCCTCGGGCTCCCTTGGGGAGTAATTGTCTAAGAATGCTTCTTTTCTTTCAGCTGTGAGAGAAAGAGAGACAGACGAGCTAAGACTGTGTGGAGCTCATCTTGAAAGCATTAACTTTTCCAAACACTGATATGCAACTTGTGTGCAATGAGGAGGCTGTCAAAGATACCACCCTGCCCCCTTGCTGGATCTGACAACCCCATGGGTTGGAAGAAAGTGGTTATGGTGAAGCCTTAGGAGGTGGGAAAGAAATTCAAAAGGCAGGAGCCAAGGCCCAGCCACCAGACCAACCACACAGAGAAACTGCACATCACCTGTAACGGCACTGAAAACTTGGAGTTGGACAACCCATTTCCAAATTGGGATGAGAGAAGTAGAACCAATATCTTCACCCCTTTCTCAGGCCTATTCTCTAGCAGCCAAGTTGGCAATCAACCAAAACTTTCTTCCTCACCCACCCCTCACCACCTGCAGCCCCAACAATCACATAAGTGGCCCAGCAGCATGAGAGGTTTTACAGTCTCTGGGTAGAAGTCTGTAAACAATTTCCCCTTCTCCTCCCTGGTTAGGGGTGGCAGTGCACCATAGAGAACGCTGTTTGGTCATCCACATTTGAACTGTTCTTTGTTGTCCCGAGTCCATTCTCATTGTGAGGGTTGGGGACATCCTCCTAGTCATCACAGAGAACAAAACACACTAAAGGCATCCACTAAGGCAAGGAACAGTCTCTTCATCTGTGTGACTAAGGCAGACTTACAAGTTAGGTTCTCCTAGCAGCTCTGTCAGTCTTAACTAGATGTTTTCCAAACTAACTGATAGCATCAGGGCCCACCCACATCCAACAGTTTGCCAGGATTTCACCTGAAATTAGTATCCCACCACCACCACCTCCCCTCCTCCACCCCCACTTAAATATTTTATCACCATCAAGGCTCTGGAGCTAAATGCCTTCATATCCCAATTCTATCACTTACTAGATGTGTAAGATTGATCAAATTACTTAACCTCTTTGGACCTCTGTTTCCTTATCTGGAAAACAAAGATCATAACAATAGTGTTAAAACAAAGAAAATAAATGTGAAAGGCTTAGAACAGTACCAGTCACAAAGTAAGCACTACATATGTATTTATGATTATGAGTTCATCCTTCACTCTTCATGCTAAGCTTTCTATTTCTTCTGGACCCCGTACATATGCTCTTCCCATGCTTTGGAACATTGCTTCCTACCCTGCCTTTATCTACCTATCTGTGCTAATTCTTCAGCTTCTGGTATAGATATTTCTTTCCCCAGGAAGCCCTCCCTGATTCCTAGGTTGGCTGTGTGTCTCTACATATGCACCCATCACATCCTATACTTCCTCAATGCCATATTATATTCCAGTTGACTATATAGCTGTGTCCCCCACTACATGCTGTTCAATGCTGTATTCCCAATGCCTGGCGTAGAGAAGGGACTCTAAAAATATGTGTTGCAAGAGAGAACAAATGAATGAATGAATGAATGAGGAATAGATGAATGGAAGCTTCACTCATTCAACAAGCATTTGTCATACGCTGGCTATGCCTGAAAGTACACAAAGGAATGGAACAGAGAGGCTCACAGGAATAGAGTTTCTGCCTGTCAGCAGTAACTCAAGAAAAAGGAAGGGGTGGAGGTGGCCCTGGCCAAGAAAGGAGGTCAAGAGGCACCAGGAGGAAGGGATGGCTCTCAGAGGGGAATGCAGACTTGCTGAGGGTGGGTCTGTTTAATTTGAACCAAGCAACTGATAGAAACCTTGAACCCAAGATTCTGTTTATCAACCTGCATGTGAAAAATAAGTACACCTTTTCATAGAAAACAGAAGATGAACTCTTCTTCATAAAGGTGTTTTATTTACCCAAGGATCAATCTAACTCTTTCAAGAGAAACCCTGGTCAGGTCATGGTATCAGACAGCAAAACTGCCTTCATTAGATAGTAAACTCCTGTGGACAGAGATCAACATTTGTTCATCTTTATATTCTATCCCTTTTCTGCCTGCCAAGTGCCTAGCATAGTGCTGGGGCTAGGAATTTTGAAGAATGTAAACAGGGAACAAGTCACTCATTTTATATCACTTTTCCATTGACATTTCTATGTGTTTTAACTTTGTTTTGTCTATTACCTGAGGAAAAAAGAAATAAAGAAACATCAGGGGTTAAAAGAGTTGGTTGTTTCTTCTACTTTTCTGAAGCAGAATCAGCACCACCATCCCGCCCCCCAAATAAAGCCGGCTGTGTGATTTTGAAGACATGTACTTGGCTGTAACTTTGCCAGAAGCTTTTGATAGCTCAGGCTCACTAAAGGAAAAAAAGGAAACAGAATTTCTACTTATAGTAAGAAAAAGCTGAAGAAACTTTTCCCTTGGAGATTACATCATAGATACTTGAGGTTATGTTTTCCATCCTGGATGCTCTAGAAATGAAGGAGTACAGGATCTTTCCTTCAATGAAAAGTCCAAGCCTGGCCAACTCCAGAAGGTCAGTGAGGCTCCCAAAACCCAGAGCAGAGAGCAGGGGGAATCCAGGGCACTGCACCCTATGTTGCTGCAGCACTGCAACTGGACACCTGTCTGGAAGAGGATGCAGAAGGCCACACTGCCTCCATCACCCAGGGCCTCGTTACCACAATAGCGACCATTTTGATGGTCATCTGTGGCATGTCATATCATGGATTCTGAAAGCAGATAAAAGTGAACTAGAAAAGGGAGTGCAAGGCTAGTTCAGTGGTAGAATGCTCACCTCCAATGGGGGAGACCCAGGTTCAATTCCCAGCTCACGCACTTTCAAAAAAAAAAAAAAATTCAACAAATGCTGCTGCAATAATGGGATACTCACATGGAAAAGGAATAAAGTGTGATCCCCACCACACAGCATACCAAAAAAAAAAGTGAGTTGGAAATTATCTGCCCCTATCCTTCTCATGGATATGAAGAGTTAACCACTAAGGCCTGTGACTTGGAACCAATAAAGAGAACAAAACTCTACTGCTTAAGATGAAAACATGTACGGATGGCTATATGTCAATACATATACACACTCATGTAGGCATGTGGGTGTGAATACACAAGGGTGTGTCAGAGGCAGTACAAAGTCACCTAAATAACACTGGAAAATACAACCCTAAGCACTGGGCTTGTCGTTAAGGCAGCTGTGTCTCAGCTATCAGACAGTCTCCCTGGCAGACTAACGGGCTGGAAAAATGTAGGTAAGAAGGGTAATTTGGGAACTGAAACTTCCTGATATCTATGGAATTGAATGCACTCTTACATGGAGGTACATAAAAACATTATTCATTAAAATGCTACTGGGATCCATTTTAAATGACATCTGTTCTGGGCAGTGTGTCTGCCCTCTTAGCTGAGATTTATTTCCCTCCATGACAGACCAACTAGAGTGAGTGGTCAAGAGAAAGTCAAAGGAGCCTGGGTGTGGACTTCTGCTATGGTTAGGTAGACATGCTGCCTAAAGAGTGTTTTTTGGAAGAAAACTGTGAGGCTTAGATGGGATCTAGGTCTCTTGTGCTGCCCACAGAGTTCTGCCCTTGACCACTGTACTTGACTTTAAAAGAAAATAATTTCCTTAGATGAACAGTTCGAAGATATGCCTATAATATGGGCAGACAGCACAAAGCTGGCATAGTGGAGTTAACAGCATAATAGATGACAAAAGCAATATGTAAAAGTATCTCAGCAGATTTGAAGCCTAGGTCAAAATGAGCAAGAATAACTTTTATGTCTAAGGGTTATACATTAAAATGAAAAGGTACATATCACTCACCTAGCAATTCCAGTCTTTTGTTTCCCTTAGAAAAACACTTGGATATGTGTACAGGGAGGTGTGCTTGTGCACAAACATTCACGGCAGCACTCTTTATAATAGGGAAAAAAACCCCACAGAAACAACAATAGAGAAATTGCTAAGAAAATGATGGTATATCAATACTGAGAGATACTAAGTAGAAGATTTCCAAGACATATTGTTGCATGAAAAAGATAGCAAAATGCTATGTAAAGAATGACATGTTCACTCAGACATACACACTCACAAATTTACAAATTTCTACTGATATGCACCTATTTCTGCACTGCACAGAAAGTTCTGCAAAGGGTTCTAATAACTGATAATGAGATCTAACTCCTGAGAGAGACAAAGTTGGGATGAAGTCAAAGAGAGCTCTGGCCCTACCTGTAACATCTGCAATACAGAATTTACTTAGATTGAACTTGTCTGATTAAGCTTTCTTTTCCAGTAAAATCTTTCTTTCAACTTCAAAAGAAAAAAATGAAGAGACGTTCAAAAATAAGGTGGTGCACATATTCTTGAACTTTTCATTACCACAAATCTGAGCAAAGTAATCTTTGTGAAAAGGCTGCAAAAAGCGAAATCACACTTTAGAGAGTACACTACCGATTTGATGGCCAGAGAGCCTGCAAGTACCAAGGTCATTAAGCTGATCAAGCACTGGGTTGGATTCTGACAAAGTAGAACATAACTAAATCAAAGAAGTAGCTATGGAGACTCTGAAAATCATGATGCATGAATAATGTTTGAAGAAACAGACTGTTTAACCTAAAGCAAGTAGTTTATGGGTATGCAGGCAGGTTCCTTCAAATATTTAAAAGGTTATGCAGATGAAGTGGTAAAGTTATTTTGAGTTGTTCAGAGGTAAGTGCTAGGACAAAAATGTACAAGTGATTTTTTTCTATTAAAAATAAATAGAATAAATAAATAGAAAAAAACATTCTAACAACTAAGAATGAATGACAATGGAATAGTCATTCCATTGTCAGGACTGACACAAATAGCAAAGGAAGTATTCAAGTAAAAGATTTTGAAAAAGAGAGTGGATTTCATTAGAAGAAATGCTATGCAATCTTTACTATCCCTAACAATTCTAATATGCTCTAATTCTATATTTAAGCTACAAAATCAATTTTCAATCAATGTATTCCCCAATCAAATCTAAATCCCACAGGTGATGTACTGTACCACCAGGTGGCAGTAGATGCCTTAGACTCTGGGTTCTAAAGTTAGGTGTCATAAAAAAGAAATTGGCAATTTTTCAACATTTTTTAAAAATAAAACACAATAATAATAAAAGTGCAAAACACATGCATAAGCCCAAAAGCAGACCCTTTCAAAGAAACATCTAGGTTTAATTCATAACCTTTCTCACTATTCCATCACAATAATGATTCTTATCCCATTTGCTCTTTCTCTTGTACAGGATCTACAAAGAGACACACCTTATCTTCTTCTATGGCCTCCTCTCTCTGGTGTCAATTCTCCTGACTTGTACACAGTTCCTGATTCCTCAGGCTCCTGGGGATATAAAAATCCCCTCTGCTTCCCCCACAGCAGCAAACCACGCCTGCTACTACAATCTTGTTTCAGACTCAAGAGAAGATCCATAAGGAAAAACACCCTAGCCATTTCCTGCTTCTAACTTTCCTGTATCTATATCCACAAAGCTGAAGCCAAAAAAAACCCAAGCAAATAACAAATAAAAACAGAATAGGCAAGTAGCTAAATCTCCACCCTGACAGCATGAAAGTATATGATTATCTTTTCCCAATTAGAAGAGAATAATTTCCCACCCAGCTCTTTAAAAAATAGAGAAAACTTCTTTCCCTTCTTCATCCACAGATGTTGACTTGGATGTTGCTCAAAATCTGAATATAATCAACAACCCTTGTCCCAGTTCCTAGCAACCTACAATGGTTAACAATTGCCTTGGTTACAGATCACTTCAGAAAACCTGGTTCTCTTTGTGAGTGAATACAAATGAAACGAGACTTTTAAACTGAGATTTAAAATACTTTCATTACAATAAACCATCTATCTGAGTCAGGTCCTATACATCTTTCTCATCTCAGGGTAGACTTTCCAGGAAGCCCTCCTGGGTGCCCAGACTATGTCAGTTGTCCCAGCTTTGTGCCCCAATAGCTTTCTGTACCTGCTCTAACAATGTCCTTACCATACCTACTTAAACAGCCTCTTTACCAGCCAGTCTCTTGTTATATACTGCAGGTTTCATGAAGGCCTAGAAGTGCTTTCACCACTGAATTCCCAGAACACAGTATGGCCCAATAAACATTCATGATATGATTATAAAGATGCACATTATCAATTGATTTATTAATGTGGAGCCCAAGTCCAGGCAGCTGTTCCACTGAGGCTAAAATTCATTCATTCCATAAACATTTAGTAAGTATCTCTTGGGCTAGGTATGGTGCAGGATGAGCAAGTTCAGGTCCTGCCTTCAAAGAACAGACAGTTGAGGAAGGCAGCCACCCACAAGAAAGCAAATAGCTAGGGTACAAAGTAGATACAGTAATTATAAAAGAAGGGCTATTAGAGAGTGGGAAAGCAGGGGCAGAGGCACAATCACCAAGCAGTTCAAGATAACTAGAACTAAAGTTACAAGACAACATCATGAGCCTGGCAATCCTTGAATAATAATACCTTTAATCAAATAGTTGAGCAGGAGCATGACTTGAGCAGGAGAATGCCAAGGTCAAAGCTTGTGGTTTTGGGCAATTCATCAGACAAGAATGGGGAGAATGAATTGGAAGCAGGCAAGCTTAAATTGCAATAGCCCCAATGTAGTATCATAAAGGTTTCGAGCTGGGGAAGTGGTAGTAATATTGGCAGAGTGGGATCAGAGCTGAGGTAGTCCAGAGAAAGAGTAGGGACAGTCGAAGATGATCTCAAGGGGCACACTTGACTGACTGGGCAGACAGGGATTTGGAGTTGTGTGCGTATGGTTCATCTGTGCCTCTGCATGTCAGCATGTGTGTGCAGTGTCCATGGGCAATAAAGCCAGTCCCTGTGGAAAAGAGTATGCCTGAGCACAGGCATGGGTGGGAGTTTGGTAGGCTTTAACTCCTCAGGAGTTCCAAAACACAGGGCAGCTTAAAGTCCTCCATCCCTGCCCCTCCCTAACCATTGTTTCTATCTGCAAAAGCCCGCTGAATTCCCCTTGCTGCCCCACCAACTACGCTTGCTTCTGAACCCCAGCAACTCACAAAAGCAGAGAAGCAACAACATATTATGAGGCATCACACAATCATGTCCTCCCCAGGTCTATCCTCCTCTGCCTCCTGGGCACAGGGAATGCCTGGTTCCAAACCAACACCAAGAAGTGAGAGAACCAGGCAGGAACAAGAGGCCCCAGGTAGTAACTGTGACTCGATCACTAATTCTCTGTAACCTTAGGCCAAAAGCTTAACTTCTCTTGTCCTCAGTTTCTTCATCTGTAAAACATGGAATCTGGATGGGAATCAGAAATTGCAAACTGGAGGCCTACGGGCCAAATTCATCCCACAGATGCATTATGTTTAATCAAGACAATGTCTTTTAAATTGAAGTAGTTGTTAACATTTAAAAATCAGGATATTTCAAAAAGAAAATGCCTATTTTAAGCCTCTTTGGAAACACTAGAAGATGTGGCAATATGGGACCCACATTCCAACATGGTGTCAATCAGCTGGAGCTGAGTAGCTGCTGACCCCCGCCAAGATGGGGCACACACTCTCCAGTTAGCCACC
Organism: Tamandua tetradactyla; assembly: GCF_023851605.1. NCBI lineage: Eukaryota > Metazoa > Chordata > Mammalia > Pilosa > Myrmecophagidae > Tamandua > Tamandua tetradactyla. The sequence continues at coordinate 21,066,789 of NC_135336.1, forward strand.
ACCACCACCACCACACTGCTCCCTGAGTAAGTCACTCATCATCTGCCCTTATGCCCCGGTAGGTGTCTTGAGTTCATAGACTTTAGAAAAGATGATTCAAAATATCATCACTATAAGGCTCAGGAATTGGGAACAGTAAGCAAAAGAACCAGAAAGCTGGCAGTGAATTATCCCAGTGGAGGATATGGGCTTCTCAAAGGAGCAGGGGCTTGCTGCAGCTGATGCAGGTTCATTAAGGCTGTGTCAGGCCTGTCCACTGTCTTCCCCACCCCCACCAAGAAGGAGCAAGGTCGGATGACATCAGCCTTGGACACAGTCAGAGAAACCCCATCATGAAGCAATTTGCTTCCCCAGCCACTCTAATTTAACAATTAGCTTAACAACCCTGGTCAGGCACTTGCTGCTAGAGCAGAGGAGTGATTCTGATCACCAGCAGCTTCAGCCTAGAAGCTTCAGAAGTCCTCTCTCTCTCACTGCACTCATTCCAACTGTATGTGCATCACTGCTCACACTGACAGATATTCTAAAATATCTCCAAAGAGGTTCCACCTTCTTCTTAAGCCTCCCATTTGGGCTCCCTGAAAATTCTCCCTTCTGTCCAAAATCAATTTCTTCTGCTGCAACTTCAGCCAGTTCTTAGTCTGTCCTATTGAGATTCTGGCCTCATCTCAAGAAGCATGTCAAGGCTGAAGTGAATCACTTTTCTGGCCCTTGGGGACTTGGGGGATGGGAGGAGGCCCCGGGCTTAGGCTACTGTGTAGGGAGAGGGAGTACATTCACAAAGCTGGCCACTGTGGGACATGCTGGAGGCAGACCCTGTCTCAGAGCACAAGTCTCAGGAACTGGGCTTCCCTGACCCTAGCTACATGCTCAGCTTCCCATCTGTATCGCCAAAGGGCCTCTCAGGAAGACTTCCCTCTCCAGCTGTCCCGCTCCTGCCTCCAAGTCCATCCTCAAGCTATACCCTAAATCCCAAATGTCAAATTTGGAGAGGGACATATTTGAGGGGATATTGAAAAGAAGAGATTATTAAGTCACAAATTCACATAAATCTGGAGGCTATTTTAAAATACTGTACAGTATTAGAATCCCAGGATAGATGGGGTGAGGCCAGGGCCCAAAATAGCAGACCCTCAAAGAGGAAAGCATCCTTTGTGACTAGGTAGAAATTTCAAAGAGGCCACAGAGGAAGAAATGGCATGTAAAAATGGAACAACAACCCAGGAAATTAATCAGGCCAAAAATAAAACATACGGATGCCAAGGTTGATCGCAAAGGTTATTTTGATCCACTAAAGGGAGACCATGAGATAGAGGATCAGTGGGACCAGTGGGTGATGCTCCTGGTACAAGAAGTGCCCTCAGAAATGAAGGAGCACAGCAGAGACTCGGAATAAATTCTTTACATAGATTCTTTTTAGGGAAAGGTGTCCCAGTCTTTAGAGAAGAAGGTATTGGGGAGATGTCCTTCTCAATATGCCCTCCAGAATGAACATGAGAGAGGTCAGGGTTGAAACTGTCATAAGTGCACAGCAACCTGACTGACAAATGAGGTATCAATAAATCACCAGGTCCACATGGCATCCAACTAGGAGTTCTAAAGGAATTCAAGGGTGAAATTGTGGGCCTGCTGGCCAAAATGTGTAACCTCTTATTATAAACTCATGTGTGCCCTAGAACTGGCAGACTGCCCACATAGCCTCCATTCATAAGAAAGGGTCTAGAGAGAAATCTCACTTTCATACTAGAAAAGCTGAGAGACTACATATTAAGAACAGGACTAGTAAGCACGTGGGCGGGCATGCCCATCAGAGGAAAGACAGTATGGCTCCTATAAGAGCAAAGCATATAGATTGGAGGGTTTGAACGACAAAATATGTATGTGAATTAAAGGGAATCTATGGATGTAATTTACACAAATTTTCATGAAATTGTTTGCAGGGTACTATACTAAAAAGTTTTTAAAATTGAATAACGATAAGATAGGGAAAACACTTTTTCAGGGAACTGACTTGGAGACCAGAAACACAATGAGAGGATAAATTGACACTTCTTCAAATTATAAAATAAAAAGTAGGGTCCCTAGGTATCAACACTAGAATTGTATAACATTTTTATAAATAATCTGTAGAAGAGAGTTAAGAGTGAGCTCCTCTGCAGGTCTACACTTTTCCAGGAAGGAAAAAGAAATGGTGATCCAGAGAAGTAATAGGAAGGTCTTTTCAAGTTCTAAGTGTTGATGTAAAAGAGGTGACCAGGTTTCAGTTTGATAAGATCTATCTGACACATGACAGTTCCTTAGTCGCCTCTCCCCAGATAAGATGAATTCTGCTCCATTCCCTGAACCTAGTGATTGGGGGCTCCAGAACCAACATATATCTGGAAAACAGGAACAAATCCAGATTCAACTCACATAACATTCTTCTGGTTAGACTATCAGGGAGATTCTCATTTCATTTGGTTAAAATTTAACTAGTTAGCAAAGTCCCCTGACGGATGGAAGAAAGAATACGGAACTATTAAACCTTACCATCAGGGAATCCCTGATACTGTGTCAAACTTTAGGGACACCCAAATCAATAGGCCACGCCCTTGATTGTGAGGCTCTTGTGAAACTTATGTAGGTAGCGGAGAAGCTTAGACAACCTATAGGCATGCCTAAGAATTACTTCTGGAGGACCTCTGTTGTTGCTCAGATGTGGCCTCAGTCTCTTTAACCCCAATTCTGCAAGTGAAATCATTGCCCTCCCCGCTACGTGAGACAAGACATCCAGGGGTGAAAATCTCCCTGGTGATGCGGGAGACAGCTCCCAGGGATGAAGCCAGACCGGGCACCACGGGATCAACAATTCCATCCTGAACAAAAAGGGGGAAAAGAAGTGTAATTAATGAAGAATCAGTGGCAGAGAGAGTTCAAATAGAGTTGAGAGGCTACTCTGGAGGTTGCTCTTATGAAAGCTTCAGATAGACCATGCTACGTATCATAACCTGCCAACTCCCAAACAGGACCATTCCAGCCAATCCTAAAGAGCACCTAGTGCAATGATTCCACAAGGGTTCCATTCACTAGAGTAACTTTCCAGAAACCTATAACCTCCAGATGGGTCACTGGTCCAGATAAGTCCTGAAACCTAGCCCAGCCTCTCCAGAACATCAGATAGCTCCATTTCCCTGCCCCATATTAGTGACAGACCTTTCCAATATGAAAAATTTAGAATGGCCATGCCCAAACACCCCTAAAGAGAGGTACAGAAAGATCAATGGTGATGGTGGAGTTACACAGAGAAGACAGAATTTAACAAATGAATATGAATGCTGAATCATTACATTGATACCTCTTTTAGTCTCCAGTATTTCAGAGCTGCTAGAAGTAAAAACCTAACATTGTGAAATTGTAACCCATGTTAAAGTCTGAAATATGTTCTACAACTAATTGTGGCGCTGTGCTTTGAAATTTATAGCTTGTTTGTATATATGTTATTTTTCAGAAAAAAAGTCGATTATGATGATAAAAAAATATTTAAGCCCTCTAGCCTCCTATATTCTAGAGCAACTAGAAGGGAAAATATGAGAAGATCGTATGGTGGCCCATGACAAACCCTGGGCTCTGTCCTGTAACCACTTCTTGAAGCATGCTTTGAAAACTATTGCTTTTTTATTTCTTTACTTTGTATATATGTTATACTATACAATAAAAAAAGTTAAAAATAAAAAAAATCTAACCAGTCAGGCCCACTGCAGGCCAGCCCCTCTTCCCTAACCGGCAGTGCCCATTCAATAAATGCAACTTCAGGCTTATAAACCTAGGGTAGACACTCATAGAAAGTCGATCTGATGCTATCAACCAAGAATTCTAAAACAAAAAAGAGTACATGATTAAATTTATCCATTCCTTTGAATTAATTTTTGTAATTACCTCTCTATTTTGGCCAGATAGCAAAGATATGACTAGAAATGTAAACTCGAAAAAGCTCGGCATATCCTACCAGGCCCCATCGTCTCTCCTGTAACCCATCTTCTCCATCTGTTCTGCTTCTTCAGCTGCCTCTAGTGAGTGACTGTATATAGTTCATGGGAAGAGGCCATGTAACACTTTATCAACATCTAAAGTAGAACAATTTTTGCTTATCAAAGGCCACTGATTCCTTCAAAACTAAGGGTGAAACACCTCTCCATAGTCATCCCACAATATCTGGAATCATACAGTTCACTATCATTTTAGGCTTGAAGTCATTGTCTTGCTGGAGAAGGCAGAGATACGAGTTCTGTTATTATTGTGTTGAGGCACCACCAATAGCTTGTTCTAACATGGTGGCTATGTGCAGATTCAGATGCTGGCTCTATTAATTACTAGTTGAGTGAACTCAGATTTCAACTCTTCATTTGAAAATGAGTATAATGATTGCCTACTTCAAAGGGCAGTTTTGGAATCGATTGAGGTTATGTTTATAAAGAGCTTAGCCAGGAGCTGGCATCTAATAAGTACTCAATAAATGTTAGCTGATGCTAACATCTTTCTAAACAGTAGATCTATTACCTCCTTGATTTTCTCTTCAATCTAAATGTAGCTTTTAAAGGTCTTTTGATGACTAATACTAGCTTCCTTGTTCAACAATCTCTCGGCTCTCAGTTGTTCTTATTTTAATTCTTGTGCAGCATTTGCTTAGATCTTTTGTAAGTTGTTTTATAAATTTTGCAGTTATTTCCATGTTTCAATGTTGTTGCTGCCTATTCTTGGGAAAAGTTTATGTGAAAACAGGCAGTAAGCCTGGAGTTTTACCAAGACTGATCCATTAATTGCTTCCAAAATATTCTACAAGATGATATTGTCCTTCATGGATTCACCAAGTTGAAGGGTATGCACTGTGAAACTAGACTATCAGTACTTTGCAAGCAGATCCACTGTTGGATGAAGACTCATACTAACCAAGCTTGCAAAGCTAACGTATATTTCAGAAGCTCCATTTATTGATTAACAAACAACAAAATACAACTGTCACAGGACCTGGATTGCTTGGGTCAGCATGATCAGTATAGGCTGATATACCAAGGCCATCATCAGCTGCTTTATAAGCAAATAATCAAAGCCAGGGGAATCTGCAGAAAAGCTCATGGCTTAATGGCAGCAGACCATGCTGGATGGATATATCTGCCCCAAGAGTAGGGTTAGACTTGCCAAAAAATTACAATTCCCTGGTGTGTGGCCAGGGCTTAAATGAGCACTACCAGCTTCTGCCTCTCACGTGCCTTTCAGAATTGCCCAGGTACAATTACTTAGGTTTCATTCAATTGCTAAACTACAGTCACGTTCCAGCCCAGTATCCCTGAGATTATTCCCAGGTCATGCTGATAGAGCCTTTTCTCTCCCTTCACACATCTTCAGAACATCTCCCATCCTTACAGGATGTATGTATGGACCTGCTACTTTAAACCTCAGAGGTAGCCTTGGATCTGTTACTTCCAGTCGCTTAGGTGGGGTCCCTCACTGTCGCCTCTGTGGGCAAAATTTTCCCAGGTCAGGAATCCCATCTTCAATTTTATTTCATGGTTTTTTAGCAAGTAGAATAGGAATTCATAAACAGTAGGCACCTCATTAACGGTGTTGATTGACCGAGTAAGTGTACATGTATATACCTGTTTTCATTAACAAGCAATAGGCCACTTTTCAGGCATTGGTTCAGGTGAGGAGGAGAGTGAAAAATGGAGAGACAGAGACAGGTAGAAATCAAGTCAGATAGACAGACCAGATTCAGGAAGCAAGTCTGATCAGAACAATCTCTGATGAAAGTCCAGTAAGAAGGGTATACCGAGAGGCTCTTTTTACAAGGAGGTATAACATGTTCCTGGGTTGTATTTAGAAACTTGACATCCATACTCAAAAAGGAACAGCTTCTCTTCCACCAAATTGACCTCCACCAATATCCTTTTCTTCTTCCCTGGTGTTTTAAAAACCCATGGAAGAACATGCAGCTTTAGTCCTTGGAAGAAAGTAACTTGGAGTCTGGCAAAGAAATATGTTTTATTCTTCCAATTTCAGAGTCCTTAGGCTAGAAGAGATCTTCAAGTGGTCTTTCGGGAATGCCTCTGGCTCAAGATTTGATATGTGGAAGACACCTTGCCATTTTACCTGGTTGTGCCTTGTATGGCTTCCCCTCTCTTCCTCTGGGTTTAACTGAGTTGCAAAGCAATGCGGATGGAAAGAGCCCAAGCTTTGGAGCCAGACAGATATAGGTGTGATCCTATATTTAACAAGTTCTGGAAAATCACTTAGTCACTCTGAGCTTATTTTCTCAGCAATAAATTGGATTAACCACTACCTTTCAGAGTTGTTGGAAAGACTAGAGATACTATTTTAAAAGTGTTTATAATCGGTGGTTGTTTTCATTACGAGGAACTTTCCAGCTAACTTGGCACGCTGGAAGAGACAACACCATTAAAGAAATGACCACAGCTAACACCTGAATGGGTTCAGAGCACCAAGAAGCCCAGCACACCTAAACAGGCATGAACACCATGTCCCTCCCCACCCATCCAACCAGGCACAAGGCTGCCTCCCTCCCCTCCTTGGAAATCTTCACTGCCTTCCTGAATCCACAGATTTTAAAATAAAAAGAAACCCTTTTGATGACAGACATCAGCACACATGAAAAGAAAAAAAAGAAGTAATGTGGAGAGGGTAAAACAAGTCAGAAAATAACCCTAATTTAATACAATTCTGATCACACAATTACACATCTAGAAGAGACCACAGTAATCATTCAGTACAACCCTCTCATTTTACAGGTGGAAAAACTGAGATCTAGAAAGAAGGGACCGATCCAAATCAATGACAGATCTATCCTAAAATCAAGACCTCTTGATTCTGTCAAGAGCTTCATTTACTATCTTCCTCTCCAGAGACCCACTGAAACGGACAAATGAGGCAAAATACCAGAGGAAGGAAGATTATATTTGCTTAGCTTCTAATGTATAAACAACACTGGCATAGGCACTAAGACTTACAAATGTCCCAAATGTCCTCCAGGAGCTTATATCTGTCTAGATGAGGAGAAAACATCTAGCATATGAAATAGCAAAAATGAAAGGTTTTTGATGGCAAGTCATGGAACACATTCAGGAAGATCAGAGATAGAAATGGAGTGATAACACAGAAGTCCTTCTTCCCCACAATGCTGGAGCCTAAAAAAAAAAAATGGGTAGAACATGGCTAGGATTAAAAAGGACATTCAAACAAAAGTTCCAACAAAAGCAAAGTCTTGGAGTCTCCACGGAGCATGGTATGTTCTCATGTCTGTAAAGACAGAGTGCCAGCAGGTTCTCCAAAGACCTGGTAACTACATGTCTGTCTACTTCTTGGACTCCTTACCATGGATAATAAGCTTGGTGCTCAGAGCAGACCTTGAAGACTCCAACTTTTATACTAACCTAATCCTACTTCATCATTCATCACCCTAATTTTCCCTCTGCCCCCATTTCATTTCATTCTTTCTTAATCTTTTTTTTAGTGCTACATCTTATAAACTGCTTTAATTCTTTTTTTGAAGGAAGGTGATATCTAAATACATGCCTGCCAGACTAGTCCATCTGTACAGCAACCTGAGAAGAGAGGCTCTTAAGTCTTTCTTCCAGGGACACCCTAATTCCCCATCACTGACTCTCAAACACAGACACTGCTCAGGGACTGGAAGCCTTTCCATTTCACAAATCATACTGCTTCCTCTACATCCAATGGAAAATGCCACACTGTTCCCTCCTTAGACTACCAGTCAATGACGCTCCTCTTCCTTCCTCCTCAACTCCTTCAAGCTACATGATTTTTTACTTTCTGTAAAAATATTTCCCAAATGCTCGGTCAATAAGCATTATTCACCTGGGTGGCATAGGGTCTAAATCAATATATAGTGCTTAAAATCCACCAGGCTTCTCTAATATCTGCAAACATAAACATCTACCAGCTTAATGTTCAAATGAAAAATGAACTGTTAGTATGGGCTGGAGACTGGTAGGGAAGGGGTTTTTTCTCTAGCTGCCTCATATTTGAGTCTCTAGGCTAAACATAAATAGTGAACTTGTTGGATGGAGAGAGGGTTTGACTAGATAAACGCTAAAGCTTAATTCTCACTCTATGGCACACTCAGCAAGAGTCTCCCAGAGATTCAGAAAGTAAGTATAGTTTGGGACTGTCATTGATGTCACTGTGCAGACCAAATTTGGTTTTAATACTAAATTTCACAAGTGATATGGATAATTCAGTGCTGCAACCTACTGTCACTGCTGTCTGCGGAAAGGCAAGTTACACCAAGCAGAGGCTGACAAAGGCAAGTGCACTTCAGTTCCGCAGAGAGAAATGGGTGGCTGCCCCTAGTCACCACTCATAGTCAAACCTAGAACTAGAATCTGGTTAAGTTAGCCAACCTTTCTCATCCTACCCCTTGGTGAAGGGATTTTTGGAATACGTACCCCAAGCTTAAATGAGGCACCACATGTGAAAGGGGGGATCATGTTTTCCTCCACACAACACTAGCTGGGCTCTATAGGTATCAGGCCCATGGTCTGGCCTCCAGCTGAGTTCACTGTGCAGGTCCTGAGAAGACACATGCAGTAAATCAGGGAGCAAGTGGGTAGCTAGGGGACTATGTGAGGAGCCTCTTAAGTTGTGACTTCATATCTCATAGGCAATTGAAGGTAATGCAGTGATCCAATTGTGGAAGTCCATGAAGATGAGCAAACAGGAGTAACTCTAGCAAAGAAAAAAGTCATTTAAGGGCTCTCTGGTAACTTTTTCTTCTCTCTGAAAAGAAGAAGAGTGGCCTCAGCTGTTTTTTTTAATCTCCAAGGCTTAGAAACTAAGGTACAAAAATATAAAATATAAACATTCAGCCTAAAAAACGAGGGTGTAATATGTGCTTGCTCTGTTATTTAAGAATATTCAACTCTGTTATACAGAGAAACAAAGTTAAGATAGGAGAAACTTAAGCATAGACAATAAGGAAGCAAGTAACTCATGAGTCATATTAGACACAGTTAAAATAAGCAGAGCAAGCAAATACTGAAAAGAAGCTAGAAAGAGAGAAAAGGACCAAATAGATGCTTAATGTTCATGTCATACATGAATCACTTAATCACTCACTGGTGATGCCCATTTAAGCATCATGAATCCTCTGCCACAGTTGCACACACAAAATCCATAGCTATTCATCAGGCTAACTGGTTAGCTACTTCTCCTGGCCTGGCTTACCTACCTGTGTCTCTCCAAAAAAGCAAATATGTGTTGACCACAGACATCTTCTGCCTGCTGTCACCCTCAATTCTGATTCTTATAACCATATTAACAGCAGGGAAGGTTGACATGCCAGAAAGAGGGAGATGGGACATGTGAACAAGTGTAACGTAGATGTCAGGTATGTGGTCCTTCCATCCACTTGCACCTTCTTCCTAGGATATTAACCTATCCCATCTCTTTCCTCTTGCTTTTTTTGATGTACCATTTAAAATCAACTCAATAAACCACTGATCTGAGCACCTGAATTTGCTGTGTGCCTTCCTGTCCCATTACCTCTGGTTAGGATGCAGACTATGTACAAAGCATACTTGGAGCCCACTATTGCACTGCAGTCATCTCCCATCACAAAGGGATGGGGGTAGAGAGGGGTGGCAGGAAGAGTCAAGATCAGAGGAGCTGAGAAAATAGGTGTCAATTTCATGTCTGACCTCCTTTAATTGCTCAGATGTGGCCTCTCTCTAAACCAACTCGGCAGGTGAACTCACTGCCCTCTCCCCTACATGAGACATGACTCCTAGGGTGTGAATCTCCCTAACAACATGGGACAAGACTCCCAGGATGAGCTGGGACCTAGCATCATAGGATTGAGAAAGCGTTCTTGATCAAAAGGGAAATGACACAAAATAAAGTTTCTGTGGCTGAGAGATTCCAAACAGAACTGAGAGGATATTCTGGAGGTTATCTTTATGCATTATATAGATATCCCTTTTTAGTTTATGGTACACTCGAGCGGCTAGAGGGAAGTACCTGAAACTGTTGAACTGTGTTCTAGTAGCCTTGATTCTTGAAGATGATTGTATATCTATATAGCTTTTATAATATGACCATGTGATTGTGAAAACCTTGTTTCTGATGTGCCTTTTATCCAGGGTATGGACAGATGAGTAAAAAAAAAAAAAATGAGTAAAAATAAATAATACGGGGGATAAGAGGCAAAGAAAAATTGGGTAGATTGAAATACTAGTGGTCAATGAGAGGGAGGGGTAAATGGTAAAGACATATGAGTTTTTCTTTTTTCTTTCTTTTTCTAGAGTGATACAAATATTCTAAAAATGATCATGGTGATGAATACACAACTATGTGATGATATTGTGAGCCACTGATTGTATGCTAAAGATGGACTATATGTATATGGAGATGTCTCAATAAAAATAAGTTTTTTAAAAATTTCACAACTGAGGTAAGAGAGTAGGATTGGGCCTTAAGGAAAGATTATTTTACCAAGAACCAGGACATGAATATCCTCTTTCTGGCTCTGCCACTAAGAAGCTGTGGACAAATCACTGAGCCTCTTGGGAACTCAATCTTTTCATCTGTAGCAGTTAGACCAAATTTACTCTAAGGTCCTTTCTGGATCTCCCACTTAGAGATGTAAATTCTGCTTTAGTCTATACACTGCAGCTAACACTGCATTCTTAGGAACTGCACTGGTATTTGTGTAAAGCTATTGGTGCTTATGTAGAGCACAGAGATCAACTTACTCCCATATCAACAATGGGAAGTAATAGATACCAATCTCAGAGTGAGACTGAAAAAAAATTTTTTTGTTTCCTAAATGTCTCTTATTCTCCTAATGGATGGAATGTCTTCTATTTTTCTCTTTAGAGTCTCCCTCCATCCTTCTCTACCTTGTTCTAGGTAAACCCTCCCGTCTTTCTCCAGTCAGCTCTGTGCACAGGATACTGACTGCATGGATTAAATCGAGGGTCCCTTGACCTCTGGCATACTGCTGGTTCAGTCACGGAAGAGCTCCAACAGGAAACAAAGGGAAACAAGGAGACTGAGACTGGGAATATTTCCCCCTGCTCCCTCTCTGGATGGTCACAATGGGCACTAACTGACCCTTGACCTAAGGTCACAGCTCATTTTAAAGTAGCCTTCTCCACACAGACTCTCTGCCTTCAAGTTCTGGTACCACTCCCTTCCCTCACTACTTCACATCCAGGGAAACTAACCTGTCCATTTCTAGACCCTGCCCACATCTTTTTATAAAGTCCCTTCATTAAAATTTTCTTCAATTACCCAGCATGACTGTGCCATCTGTTCTGCCAAGACCCTGATTGGTTTAACCTAACAAACCCATTTCCTTGCTAGCTTTGTCTTGTTTCACCCTTAAAATCTCTACACCTATACAGTATAACACATTCAGGACTTTTGCTGGTGCAGCTGAATTCCCAGATAAAAGCTGATTTGACTCTTATCTGTAGCCCTCTACATGCCTACCTGCAAAATTTCTCATTCCACTTGAAAAGAAAAAATCATCACAATAGTTAAAAAAGCCTTTGAGTGTGGATGAAAAACACAATGTCCATGTCATTGTCTAACATGCTTTACCACCCAAGCTGATGACTTAACATTATCTTCTTGGAGGGGACGTTGTCACCTCCCTACTCACAAGCCTCTCCCTGACAATACCCAGGCCACCTTCTCAGGGAAAAGGGTGTCATCAGGGATCCTGGGTCCCAAGCAAACACAGTTCCATCCAGTTTCTTGCACTCACCGCAATTTGGAGGGTGGACTGCTTGGATGACTTTACCTGGCAACTAGACAAGGTATGTCCTTTCATCCCCAGTCTAAGCTTATCACCTCAAAATCTTGAATTGCTTCCTCTTTAATAATATAGAAATAATAAAACAGTGAGTATTTATGAACCAGACATTGATCTAAAGCATTTCATTTGTTAACAAATCAATTTTTACACAACTGTATTCTATAGGCACCTTTATCATCTCCATTTTAACAAATAGAAAATGGTACAATGAGGTTAACACACAGGCCAGGACTTGGTCCCAGGCAGTCTGGCTCCAGAGGCTGTACTCTTTTAATTTATTTTTTAAGGTTGTGTAATGAAATATTTTAATCATACAGAAAAGTAAAAAGAATAATATAATTAGCCCCCATATGCCCATAATCTAGATTTAACAATTAACTTGTTGTCATATTTACTTCATCATTTTTGCTGAATTGTATTAAAATGAGTTACAGACACCATGCCATTTTACCCATAAATACTAAAATATGAACTTCCAAAACTGAGGATGATTTCTCATCTTTAATTCCATTATCACATTTAAAATTAACAATTACTTAATATCATCTAATATCCCATCCATATTCAAATATCCCCCAATTGTCCCCAAAAGATATGGATCCTTGAATGTCTCTGTATATTCTCCTTGCATGGGGCCAGGTTGATTTTGTCTGGATTGCTCCAGTTTTAGTTCATATGCTGCTGAAGCCATACCTAGCACCCATTCCATCACAACTATACTATATTGCTCCTTGGTGTGCTTTTCCTTCATAAATAGTCTCTAAAAATGAAAAACTTCTCTCTTGCTCCAGCTCTGTTTCCTCCTGGTTCATACATAAATCTAAAAAACTCCAGTCTTTCCTGAATAGCAAAGACCCATCTCCCCAATTTAATTACCACCCCAGAGCAGTAATGACCATGTACAAGACACAAGTAAACAACATGGATAGGACATAGCACTGTTTGTGTTCACTGTGAGCAACTCAAGGAAGGAGCCAAGGTGGGGAAGCTTCTGAATATCCGAGTAGAGGTCTCCCTGGAGTGATTAGCATGGCCAAGAAGGAAGGAAATTGTCAAATCGTGTTTCACATCTTTTCCTTGGGCACCCTTGTTCTGGAAACAAGGTGTGTATGGCTCAAGTGGCCTCATATGGAAAGGAAAAGGCACAGAACAGATCACAGGACATGTTTATGCATCTACCATTCCTCCTTCCACCATCCAGCAAGTTGGTCATTCCCAGACACAGAGGGCCATGTTTAAAATTCTAGGCTCCAAACCAAAAAGCAGTCCTAATGTACAAAGCCACATTCTTTTCCTCAGTGCTCAGCTAATCAGCTCATGCACAGGTCAACAAGACATCTTTGGATACCCTCTGTTCTAGTTTGCTAGCTGCCAGAATGAAATATACCAGGAACAGAATGGCTTTTAAAAGGGGAATTTAATCAGATGCTAGTTTACAGTTCCAAGGCCAAGAAAATGTTCCAATTAAAACAAGTCTACAAAAATGTCCAATCTAAGGCATCCAGGGAAAGACACCTTGGTTGAAGAAGGCCAATGAAGTCCAGGGTTCCTCTCTCAAGTGAGAGGGCACATGGCGAACACCGTCAGAATTCCTCTCTCCTCTGGAAGGGCACAGGGCGAACACGGCATCATCTGCTAGCTTCTACTCCTGGCTTCCTATTTCATGAAGCTCCCCAGGAGACATTTTCCTTCTTCATCTTCAAAGGTCTCTGGCTGTTGGACTCTGCTTCTCGTGACTATGTCATTCTGCTCTGCTCTCTGAATCTCTTTCATTCTCCAAAATGTTTTCTCTTTTGTAAGACTCCAGAAACTAATCAAGACCCACCCCAATGGGTAGAGACATGTCGTTACCTAATCCAGTTTAACAACCACTCTTGATTAAATCACATCTCCAGGGAGATGATCTGATTACAGTTTCAAACATACAGTACTGAAAAGGGATTATTCTGCTTTTACAAAATGGGATTTAGATTAAAACATGGCTTTTCTAGGGGACACACATCCTTTCAAACCAGCACACCCTCTCAAAAACCTTTAGATTTCCACCCTTGGGTGGGCAGTGTATACAGTGGGGACTTCAAAAGGCAAACAGATCATCGTTATCAATAATTTTCTTCCAGCTTCAGACTTTCTTGCCTCATCCTCTTTGCCCTTTGTCAAAGTCAGAAGTTATGGAAGAAGAGCATAGAGAAGAAGGCATCAGCAGCCAGGAGTCCCTCACACACCTCTAAACACCAAAACTACACGTCCTGCCTCTAACGGGCTGCCAGAATGGAACCACATCATCTCATTTACTTATTTAAAGGCTAAGAAGTCTCTCACCATCTCTCGGCAATTTAAACTCCTACTTGTTCTATAAGGCTTAATCAAAATCACCTCCTGAGTTCGATCCCTCATCTATACTTCTTTAGTATGCCATGATGCAGGATATGTCAGAACGAGCTGTAATTATCTGCTTCCTTGGCTGTCTCTCCTTGCTAGACTTGGAGCTCCTTGAGACCAAAACCACATCTAATGTATCTCTGTACACTCAATCCTTACCGTAGGGCCTGTCATACACCAGTTATTTAACAAGCTTGGGTCAAATGAAATGAATTCTACCACTTTTTCCAAAACCACCTTCTGTCTTGCTGACAGCACTAGAGTATATATTTTCCTTTGCTGTGAAAAAAAAAATCCCAACTGCTTCTCACTAGCCCACTTGATAACTGAAGTAACCAGAAAATACAATAATCCAGAAAACTTTGTGTCTCTGTAATGAGAAATATAAATCTGCTTTAATTAGACTTGTGTATGTAAATCCCATTATATCATGACTCCTAAAGGGTTGGCCCAGTCTTTTTCTATCTTCACCAGACCAATGTCAGTTACATATGGCATGCCCTCAAGAAGTGCTTGTTGAATTGGCCTGATGGTGTCCATGATCCAAGCTCCCGGGAGAAGTTGACCATCTGCCAAATATAGTTACAGTGTGTTTGAATTATGTTAAGTAAGCGACAAAGTTCAAGCAAGGAAGAAAATTACCAATCCCTCCTGGAAGTGGGCTGAAAGAGAGGTTTTCTTGCCTCCAAAATGTCCCAACATCTTGTTCAAAATACTGACATCTGTTTGCCTCCAGCTTGCTGCTTCCAATGTTTGCCAACTGGCCAAGAATGTTTGTGTCTTCACCATCTTCTCCTATTATGCTCACATCACTTCCTCCTTGAACTGGCAACAGCACAGGCTCTACCACATAACCATTATGTGGGCACCAGGGCAAATGCCCTCCCAAGGAAGGTGGTCAGGCTCACCACCTCTGCACCCCAGACAAGTCCACTGTCAAAGTGACTCAGGGGCTCACAAACTCTGCAAAAGTGCCAACAGCATCCCAATCACAGGTCCCTCCTATGCTTCTCTTCCCACTGCATCTTAAATCACATCTAATCTAGCTGCCAGGACACTGTAAAGATATTGAGCCCTCACTCTAAATACACGGGTCCTTCTGAAAACAAACTAATTGACCTTCCTCTGGTTTTCTACCTCTCATCCTCTGATGTTTCACTTTATTGACCCCTACCTCCACGCTCTTCTCTCTCCTTCTACTGTCTAAGCCTTTCTTGGAGGTTTCTTCAGCTCCTCTTTCTCTCCCACCCTCTAACTCTGAGCACTCCTCAAAGTCCTGCTCATACTCCTCAAAGTCACACTCTTATCTCTTCTGGGCAGTTATTTCCACATACTCCTTAGGTACTACTCAGAGAGCTTATCACTCCCTGAGATAGCTCTGCGGCCTTATACAGAAACACCTTCTTAAAACTAAAGAATCTCATTCTTTTCCCTTTATATCCTTCAATGCTCTGAGATGACAGTTTCTCAATCCTACATCAGGCATTCCCAAATCCACTCTTCAAACCTGTTCTCTAGTTTATACCTCAGTCACCAATGTCTTTTGGACAACCACATTTAATCACCTATTCTCATCACACACTCAATGTCTCCTCTCTCCAAATTTAGCTCATTCCCAATGTCTTCCCTACTTCTGTTGTGCCTGCATTTTTCCAGTGCACCAAGGAAATGTGTGACATTAAAAAACAAGACAAAATAATTACAGAAGAGAACCATACCTTTTAGAAAAGTAGAAAAGTGTTAACACCTCCACTCAAACACAGAGGTTAAAGATATCACTCCTAGAGACCCCAGTTCAGGAGAAAGTCTGGGCTGGGGAACAGGAATCTGCATTTTAACAATTCCCCCAAGTGGCTCTGATGCAAGCAGTCAAAAAGCACATTCTGGGGAAGAGTGATAAATTTTTAGCAGTTGGGTACAATGCAGAGCAGACAGTGCTAAAAACGTGAAAATGCTCTAAGGTGTCTTCAATTGAAACAAATTGTTACAAAGCTCTATTGTTTCAGGATTTTCCTAGTTCTATCTAGGATAGAACTCAGATATTTTCTGGTATAATGTCTTCATTTGACAGAAGAAAATCTGAGGCTCAGGGTTCATCTACCTACCCAAGGCTAGAAAAGTCCAAGGCAGAATGCTTGACCTGCATATTAGTATTATATAAACAAAATAAGTGTGCATATACATACACATAGGCTTAAAATAGTACTTTTTAATTCTGTAATGTGCTAATGAATTTTCTGAGGCTCTTTTTGAAATGCAGCATCCTATTTAGCAATCTGGGGGGCCTGAGATTCTGCATTTCCAACAAGCTCCCAAGTGATGTCATTGCTGCTGCTTCCCCACCCACCCTACGAGCAGCAAGATCTGAGAAAGTAAAGTAACTGCTCTTTTAAATAAACAGCCTATTTCTTTACAAAAAGCACTTGTGCCCCAGAAAGCGGCCTACCCCTATCTTCCTCGACTATAGTGAGTGAAGTAAGGGGACTTGAAGTAAGGTGGACTTTCTACCACCTGATTACCCGCTAAATACCTGTTGACAGTCAGCAGCATTGGAGTCCAGAAAACAGAGGACTTAGCACACCTTAACCACTGGCCCCCACAACTGTTACTGAAACACGTTGAAAAGTATGATGGGATAATGAAAACAGGATTTAAAAAGATATCGCCATTTACATCTCTTGAAAACATATTTAGAAAATTGGGAGATGATTTCATTTTGAAGGAAATTTTCACATTAAAAATAAATGTCCTTGTCTGGCAATACATATAGAACTAAACTAATGGTTTCATTTAGAATTAGGAAATAAAGACATCCTTAAGCACCATTATGATGAACAAAAGCTGGATGATACTCAGAAGGAGAATGTCACCATGGTTCAGAGGCGGTCCCTGCACCTCACTGCTTGGACTCAAATTTGGCTAACTTATATGCCACGTGATTTGAAGACAATCATTTAACCTGTTTCCTCCTCTGTAAAATAGGGTTATTCTGAGAATTAAATTAGTTACTACAGGTAAAATGCAGTACTATGATGCCTGATATATGGTGTGCAATCAATAAAAATTGTCTATAAATATCCCCAAAGAGGTAAATGTAGCCAATGAACCACAGTTAAATGTGTTCCCTAACCACTGAGAGCTCAGCTTGATAACTAACAAGGTAGAATTCTCTATGTACGTGCCTCCCCAAGGCTCACTAGTCTCCTTTACAGAAAAGAGACATATACAAAAGCCAAAAGCAAAATCTTTTCCAATCATCTTGAAGCATCTCAAGTGCAGGCAGCATGGCCTGTGACGGGGCATGTGTGTTCATTTGGTCATGCCTGATTATTTGGTCTCTACCCTTAGCAACCATCATTATCAGCAGGGTCAGCTTAAGGGGCACGCAACCAGTACAGTCACACCATGTCCTATGCTCAGAGGAACCCTATGCTTGGTACTCACCATCTTGAAATTCTTATTCATTTAGTCTTTGAGTTTGGGTTTCACAAGTGAAGTCTGATGGAACAATGGAGTATGTGCTCAAGGGAGTCTAGGTTGATGCAGTCTGCACCCTGCCACTTCCCTGGGATGGGTCCCAGTCACCCAACCCCCCACACCCTGGGGCTCTGAGCCTTGCCCAGCCTCTCTGTTCCTAACCCTTGGTGGAGGCCTGGACACAGGCACACCCCACAATGTCTCAAGGCAAGGCATGATGGCCGCCATCCCTATTCTAGATTAACATGTTAAATAGCTAACTCAGCAGGGGCAAGACTATTACCTACCTCCAATCCAGATACCTAGCTTGTCCCAACTCTTGCAATGCCCTTGGGGGTCACCCAATGGCTGTGGGTTAACATCAGTCAGCCCATGAGGAACTTGGCTTAAAATATTTGGAAACCATATATCTGATATGATTTTAATATCCAGAATATATAAAGAACTCATACAACTCAACTAGAAAAAGACAAACAACCCTGTTCAAAAATGGGCAAAGGACTTGAATAGACATTTTTCTCAAGAAGATACAGGCATACTTCATTTTATTTCATTGCACTTTATTGTGTTTACAGATACTGCCATTTTTACAAATTGAAGGTTTGTGGCAACCCTGCATTAAGCAAGTCTATCAGTACCATTTTTCCAACACTGCTCACTTAGTGTTACCATGTCACATTTTGGTAATTTTTACAATATTTCAAAGTTTTTCATTATTATTACACACTTAATAAACACTTAGTAGACTAAAGTATAAGTGTAAACATAACTTTTATATGCTTTGGGAAATCAAAAATTCATGTAACTCCCTTTGTTATGATATTCACTTTATTGCAGTGGTCTGGAATCAAACCCACAATATCTCTCAGGTATGCCTGTATACAAATGGCCAATAAGCACATGAAAAGAGGTTCACCATCATTAGCCACTAGGGAAATGCAAATCAAAACCACAATGAGTTATCACCTCACATTCACTAGAATGGCTGTTATTTTAAAAAACAGAAAATAATAAGTATCAATGAGGATTCAGAGAAATAGCAACCCTCATATATTGTTCATAGGAATGTAAAATGTTTACAGCCAATGTGGAAAACAAACAATTACTATATTATGTGGTAATCCCATTTCTAGCTAAATACCCCAAACAATTGAAAGCAGGAACTCAAACAGATATTTGTACCCCAGTGTTCATAGCAGTATTATTCACAATAGCCAAAAGACAGAAGAAACCCAAACATCCATCAGTAGATGAATAAATAAACAAAATGTAGACTACAGTGGAAGAGTACTCAGCTCTAAAAAGGAATGAAGTTATGATACATATCACCATGTATATAAACATTGAAGACAACATCTTAAGCAAAATATATCAGACACAAAGGGACAGATATTGTATGATTCTACTTATATGAAATAGCTAGAATATGCAAATGCACAGAGATAGAAAGTAGACTACAGGTGACAGGGTAGGGAAAGAGAATGGGAAGTTAAGGTTTAATGGTGTAGGGTTTCTGTTTGGAGTAACGGGAAAATTCTAATAATGGATAGTGGTGAGAGTAGCAAAACATTGTGAATGTGATTAATCCCACCAAACGGAATGTTTAGGAGTGGTTGAGATAGGAAAGTTAAAGCTCTAAGTATGTCCATAACTTTTTTTTTAACTTTTTAATTGTATAATATAACATATATACAAAGCAAAGAAAGAAAAAAAGCAATAGTTTTCAAAGCACTCTTCAACAAGCAGTTACAGGACAGATCCCAGAGTTTGTCATGGGCTACCATAC
Organism: Tamandua tetradactyla; assembly: GCF_023851605.1. NCBI lineage: Eukaryota > Metazoa > Chordata > Mammalia > Pilosa > Myrmecophagidae > Tamandua > Tamandua tetradactyla. The sequence continues at coordinate 21,086,267 of NC_135336.1, forward strand.
CATCATCTCAAATTTTTCCTTTGAGCTGCTCCCAAACATTGGAAGCTGGAGGGAATTTTTTTTTTCTTTTTTGTGTTCATAACTGTTTAAAAGGTTGGGTTACCTAAAAAAAAAAAGACAGTAACAACTAAATGCATTACTAGATCTAATAATGGAGAAGAAAAGACCCAAAAGGGCATTATTAGGATATATGAAAAAATTAGAATATAGATTAAAAGCTTTATATTAATGTTAAAGTTCCTAAATTTGGTAACTATACTTCAGGTAGTTACATAACGAATATCCTTGTTTTTAGGAAATGTACAAGGAAGTATTATGTGTTCAAGTACATGATGCACAAAACCTACTTAAAATTAAAAAAATAATTGATAGGTAGATCGGTAGGTAAACAGATAAAGCAAATGTAACAAAATGATAAAATTGATGGATCTGGGTATCTGGTGAAGAGGTATATTGTAGTTCTCTGCATGGTTTTTGTATTATGTTTGTAACATCCTGTAAGTCTGAAATTATTTCAAAATTAAAGGTTTAAGAAAAAAATACTAACATAAGTCTTCAGTTTCAACATTAGATCTTACTTCATTTCTCTCTATGGCATTATATCTTTGCTAAACTGGATATGAGGCAGTTGCTGTGATAACAAACAAGGATATCGTAAAAATTAACATTGAACAGGACATGAGGGTGTCAGAATCCCTTCTGATTCCAAGCCCTGAGAAGTTCTCCAGTGCCCATCAGGCACATATTTCTCATTAGTCGGTAATTGCTTTTGTTTAAGAATGAAATAAAAATATTTTTTCTTTCAATGTATGTGTATTACTTTTTCAAACGGCTACTGCATCGTAAGGACTTAAGTACTTATTAAGTTGTTCAGATCTAACTAATGAATAAACAGACCTACTAAGACTTTCTTCTGGACTAAGGGTGTCATGGAAAAATTACTGACGTATTAAGGTATCATGAACTGATCGTTTAAAAAACTCTACATTATACATCCCCTTTTCTTAAACAATGAAAATCTCTAAAAGGGGGAGGCAAGGAAATTCATTACAAAGAACTCATACCTGGTGGGATCAGAGCTGAACTCAACCAGGTACACAATAGCAACTGATGCAGAGTAATGTTTCTCATGTTACATTTAAAGCAACTTCTAAAATTCAAACTTCAATCTGGATGTTAAAAAAATAATAATATAGGTGGATGGAAATACTGGTGGTCGGTGGGAGGGAAGGGTAAGGGGTATGATAAGTTTGAGATTTTTCTTTTTGTTTCTTTTTCTGGAGTGATGCAGCTGTTCTAGGAAATGATCGTGGTGATTGAATATGCTGCTGTGTGGTGATATTGTGAACAATCAATTGTACACCGTGTATGGAATGTCTGTATATTAAGAATGTTCATGTTTGTACGTTATTTTAGTTTGTCAATTAAAAAATAATAATAAATAAAATTTTAATAATAATAATAAAAAATCTAGACTCTTTCATCTACAGCCTAGGTCCAATTTGAAAAAGGTTGAAGGAAATGTTAAGTCCATGAATGAAGGATGCAAAGATAGATATTAGAGAAAAGCTCACTGATTTAATTGGGCTGGATCAAATCTAGAAAGAATTTTCAGAAAAATCCAATTTCGGGCCAAGACCATGAAGCCTGCAGTGGTTAGCCAGGTAACACATAAAGGCTGATGCTCTCGGGAACCAGAGGGAGATGTGATGTTTCAAAACTTTTAAGTTTGAGGGGGAAGTATAAGGTAACTGGGAAAAGAGTTTGGGTCAAAAAACAATAAGGGCCTCTCATGGTTACAGAATAAAAGCACTAAGATAAAGGAGCCTCTTCAGTTTACAACCTGTTTTATTTGTGGTCAGAAAGAGCATCTGGCCCTTCAAAACAAGGTCATCCAGCCCAAGAGCTCAGGAACACAAAGAAGTAGCACCAGGGAGAAGAGAGAGAGAAAGCCATACTTTGTCACTCTGTTGTCATGAACTGAAGAGGAGAAACTGCATATATAAAGGCCCTCTAGTTTTAAAGGAAAATGTTCTGTGGGAGTCGAGATGTTCAATGTCTGTCTCGGGTTCTTAATATAGTCAGATCATTTAAACCTTCAAACTGATATCACAGACTCCAGGAATAAACCTAGATACTTTAATCCCTAACGAATGGACAGAGGGTCCATGTAGCGGAAAAAAACAGAGTCTCATGTGATGACCTCATCCTACAGCGAGATATGGGGACAACAGTTGATGACATCAAGAACTATACCTGAGCCAAGAGATCTCAATGGGCTCTGTCAACTGGTCCCAGGCTCCTCCTGCTTGGGAGCTGACACATGTGCGTGCAGGGGATGGGCCAAAGCAAAGAGATTCCCCAGCCAATACGAATGCACATCTGTTTCCCCTCTCATTCTTCCCTTCAGCTTCTTCAGTAGCTCTAGATGCTGAATGGATCTTTTATTGCCTTCCTTGACTGACCAACCACAATTTCATCTTCTTGGTCTTTATCTACCTCCCTGGTCCCTAGCCTTTTGCTATCCTGAATCTGGATTTGGGGTGCACTCTGGCCTAGGCAATGCTCTCTGGGTCTGACCTGGTCAGTCTATAAATTCTAAAAATTTCTTGACCTTTCAAACTTGCTTCTGTTTCCTCAATCCCAGTTTTGCATTCTCTGCCCAACCTCCAGAAAAACTTACTCTACCTGAAGACAGAGTGACAGAAAGTGGGGAGGGGTGGGGAGGAGGCTCTAAAAAAAAAGAACAGGACCAGGAGGCTTAGTCTCCAGAGTAAACAGCAATATCTGAGGACTGTCCTCCCCACAAGCTCCTCACCACGCCAAATGTGGTAAGGTATAAATCAATGGAAGTTAAAACTCCCTCTAATAGGGACGAAAATGATCTGGCAGGACTGGCCAAGATAGATATCTCTGGAGAGAAAGACTTGCCAAATATTCAATTTAAAGAACTTAAGGTTCTGAGAGAATTCAAACAAACCTTTCCTCATTTCAAAATACCTTTTCCAGACCAGGAAAGGAAACAAGTCATGTTTAAGAGTAGTAATTACATATAGATTATGGCTACCCCAAAATTGTTGACTGCACTTTCTTGGGAAGCCCATAATATCTAGCAGGTCATATAAAAAAGGATGAACTAAAGATACTGTAATCAACTCAAAATTTACCCCACACGGTTCACTCAGAAAAACTTATAAGACAGGGGGCTTGTTGTTTCTGGATTTCTAATGGCTAGGGATAGATGCTGGCTGCAGTTTATTCCTAATTTTTTGTGTCATTTCTGACTTAAGACAACTGTTATTGGAGTGGCATTTTCTCAAGAGTTTTAGATAGGCAGAGGAGGACCTTTTCCAAAGCACAGTCTCAAAGAAACCAGCTCTCAAAAATGACAGAGATTGAAGGAAACTTAACCATCATCCATTCCAATACTTTCGCTTTACAGTGAAGAAATTCAGACCCAGAGAGGTGCAGTGGCTGCCCAAGAGACCAGCCCAGAGCTAAGAACAGCACAAAGGGCTCCTAACTCCAGAATGAGGATACGCTCCTACACACTGGCTCTGCAGCCACAAACTGCACCTCAAGCCACCCAGAAAATGTGCAAAGGCCCTACTGACATCCAAAGAAGGGCAGACTTCCACATCCACTGAACTTTTTTTTTCATCTGGATTTCCCAAATTAAAAGACAAACACATCTGAATTTCCTCCCAAGAGTTAGCAATGTCTGAAAATATGGCCCCAACTACAGCAGACGTATGACCTGCAAGGCAAGGGGCAGGTAAAAAGTTAAGAAAGCCCGAAAGGGAAGATAAAAAACAGAGGGTTTAGAGTCCTGACAACTGAAGAGAAAAATCTACTTTCTTTGCTCATAACCTATACAGTGACTCTCCAGAAAGTCACAAGGTTCTCCTATTCAAGGTGATAGATGGTATTCTGGTTTGCTAAAGCTGCCAGAATGCAATATACCAGAAATGAATTGGCTTTAACAAAGGGGATTTATTAAGTTACAAGTTACAATTCTAAGGCCATGGAAATGTCTAAATTAAGGCATCAACAAGAGGATACCTTCATTGAAGAAAAGCTGATTGTGTCGGGGCTCCTCTGTCACATGGCAAGGCACATGGCAATGTCTGCTGGCTTTTCTCTCCTGGGACTCACCCTAAATGGGCAGGGTTACATCTCAATGGACACAGCGTAATCAAAAGGTCCCACCCAACAATAGGTCTTCCCCCACAAGACTGGATTAAAAGAGCATGGCTTTTCTGAGGTCCATAAAGGTTCAAACCAGCACAGAAGGGAAGATCAAATTGAGTCTAGCATCACAGAAATGGGAAAGCTGCAGAAAACAAAGCCTCAGTAGTATACATATTGAGGATCCTCGAAAGAATGAATAAGGTATGTATTCAGGGACAAAACCAAAGGCATGGAAAAAATGGCACCCACCAGACTGTTCAATAAAATCCTAAAGGATTGTTCTGCTACATGTTAAAGAGATTTAGGGTTGGATTTGATGGTGTCACCTCTATAATTAGGTCTGAGTTCTGCGGCTCTAGGGCCTCTGGAAACCTAAGGCAGCACATGATTGTGCATTTAGTCAGGGGTCTGCCAGAAAGGACCACAAATGGGAAGTTGCCTTCGTCTTTATCATGGGGAAAACCAAAACCCCAGGGGAAAAGCACAAACATGTTTATTTAACACCTAATATAATGTTTGATGGCGTAATTAGGGTGGTCTCAAAAACCTCAGTCAGAGAATTACCTCCGTGCATAATAACCAAATAAATACTTCAAAACAAAACTAGCTAGAACATATTGAATGGCTCTAAGAGGTTAGAAATTGGGCTAGGAGAGAGAGAAGAAATTAGATGACCTCCTTTTAGATTCAAAAGACATGCTGGATGGCATCAGGATCAGGGAGAAGGAAACATTCTGGCAAACAGATTTCTGTGAACCCTGCACCCTTCCAGCGGTCCAGTTGTCCTTGCTCAAAACCAGACAATATAATCAGATTCTTTGAGAATTAGAGAAAATTAAATTCTGTAACCAACTCTGATGTGCACTCTCTGCTAGAAGTGATGCATTACGGAATCTGTTAAGAAGTACTAAAAATCATTTCTGTCGTCAATCTATGTAAAAGTTTTTGGCAAATGGAATCCAAACCGAAAAAAAAAAAAAAAAAAGGAATTGTTATACCAGACAGAGGCTATGAAAGTTCAGCATTTTTCTCTGCAGGATGAGGAATTCATCAGCCTTCTTGAAGTTTTGAAGGTCATAAAGGGCAATGGTTTACTGAATGGGCTAAGATATTTGCCATAATCCCCACTATTGAAAGAGTGATATTCAGCTAGACTATAGGCAGTAAACTCATAAAGAACCTGAGGTTGGAATTACTGATAATCATAACCCACAAGATTGAATTTAGAGTTAAAAGTTAATAAATACTAATCAAACTTCCAGAAATCTAGGATCTAGGAAAAGAATATAATTTCGCAGGGAAATTTTATCACACATCTCACAAAGCTCCTACTGTCAAGATACAAATTAGTTCATCTGTGGGCAGGATAGGATAGTCTCGACCATCCTGCTGTATACAGGTCAGTTGGCCAATGGTTCCAACTGTAGGAAAAACAGTTTAAAGGTCCCCTAGCCTGGTATCCAGAGTCAAGTGCAATATGGTATTTTTGCACTTGACCCTGGCTGAGAGAGCACTGTGAAGCTAGAAGCTACCTACTATGGAAAGGCCTGTAAAGTGCATTCTGAGGGTCCACCAAAGCCTAGGAGAGTATCAGGACTGAAGCTGAAGGGGAAACTCCCCCAGAACTCTCTGAAGCTTGCACAGTAGTCAGGCGGGGAAGGAGGGTATGCAGCATGGTCTCCATTTGCTTCCAGAGGCTTTAAAGCAGCCACAGGATCATGGGGCATAGAGGAGCAAATCACACTGCAGCTGATTCTGACAAGACCCACACTTCTCAGCCACCTCTGCCCAGCCTCAAGTTTTCTTGTTGCCTAGGAAGAGGCACAAAGCTTGTTGAGAAGGCTAGTTTACATGTCCAGGTGCAGGCTCTGTGGGTTATTAGGCCAATTCTTGACCCTAGTCTGACTTGACCTCTCTAGCTAAGCTTTCATTTGGGGACTTCCCATTTTGAACATAGCTGACACTCTCCCTGGGAAGGGAAAAAATTAATTTGACACAAGCAATCAATCTCACTGGAATGTTTGCTTATCCTGAGCCAAACAGAAATGGATCCCTAAAGGGAGCACATCTGGGAGGTGATGGGAATTTATATGCTGAAAAATGATACTGTGACAAGAACACAGTACAATGAAAGGAGCACACACATTTGCATCCAAAGCATGAGCACCATCATATGCACACACACAAGCACATACGTGCACACACAGGCATGCATGCTGCCCTCATGGAGGAAATATCCAGCAATATAGTTGTCCAGTCACCAGTTACGCTGTTTTCTTATGTTTTTTTGGTTTGGTTTGGTTTTTTGGGGGGGGTGCATGGTCCAGGAATTGAACCTGGGTCTCCCACATGAAAGGCGAGCATTTTACCACTGAGCCACTGTTTTCTAATGTTTTATATTCAAATTGTTTAAAGAGTTTGAAAATAAAGCAGTGCTAAACCCCTTCAGTACAAAGCTACAATAGCTTATGAAATCTTCACTATATGATCCCCATGGAGCCTGGCCTGATGAAAGCATGGTTACTCTTTACCCACAACCCAAGCCAGAAACCCAGAGGTTATCCAGGACTTCAACCTCTCCTTCACCCTTACCTCAAACAGCCTTAAATCCAAGATCTCACATGTATCTCCAACCTTCTCTTTCATCCTACAATCCTCTAATTCTCCATGTTCTGTGCCTTTGCCCACCCTGCTCCCTCTGCCAGGAATGCCACTCTCTACCATGTTACTCTGAATAATGAGCTAATCTTCCAAACACCTTCAAGCATCTCCTATTTTTCTATGACTACTAGCACATCTGCCAAGATAGGCTACCTCAACCTCCTATTTGGGTCCCTGCTATCCACTAGCACGGTATCATATGCCAGAAATGCTTTCAGGTACTTTTTAAACATCTAACATGTTTCCCTGTATTAGAATGAGTACTCTGGAGATCTGGAAAATGCAGGGGAAAGGAGAGAAGAGTTCTGGGCAGAAGGAAATGTAGGAGAAAGCCAAGATAGCACTTTGTTCGGTTTCTTCTTTTGAGATGATGGGGCTGGACTGGGTTCGCTCGTGTCCTAGGAGAAGACTTTGGATTGTTTTTCACCATCTTCTCTAACTGACTCAAAAGAAGAAAAATACAAGGACAAGGGTTGACAGAGTGATCAAAAAAGTTAGTCGTCCCCATGCCTTGGGAGAACTGGCAGAGTGGCAGTCCTTGACAGAGGCTTTATCTGGGTGTTTAGGCAAGAAGTTCCCAATTACTGACTTAGGAGCCAAAGGAATAGGCTGAAGAAGTGGAGGCTTTTCAACACAGGCCCACCAATCCCAGAAACTTAGCCTTCCTTTCAAAAGATTCTAAGGTTCAAAATAGTTTGAGACCATTTACTAACCGTTAGGATGAATTCTCCCCCAGGGGCTTAAAGTCCCTTTTCACCAAGCAAGGCCCATAGGTCACCAAGAATTCTGGCTTCTGGCCAAGTAGTCTTGAGCTGGAGAGAAAAAACACCCCAGAAGGATGAAAAGTCTTCAGAGAACTAGAGCATAAAAGGGTCTGTAATCACTTAACCACCTCTCTTCTATCCTGCATCCCTGTCCCTCTTTCCTGTTACCCACTTGTCACCCATTTAGCTCAGAATGTTACAGATGGAAGAAGACACATTTGCAGTCGCCTAGTTCAACTCTCATTTGCCTCAGAAAAGGAAAAGTACTTCCCCAAGCTTAGCAATGACAACACTGCTCTCCTGACACCCAGTCCGCTGCTCTTTCCACTTGAACCCATCCATCTGCACCACTGCTTGCCAGCTTCTTCATTATTGTTCTGTACTTTCCTGGCCTGACCTGGAAATTTCCCAGTTTCTGCCACAATTACAAGGAATAGAGTTCCCATTCTCCCCAGTCATCCTAGAAACACTGCTCATAGTTACTAGGGCTGTGTGAGCCCCAGAGTCTTGGAATGAGAAAAGTACATTAAAACACAGAAGTTTTCCTGTGTTAAAAGAGTTGGTTAAAAACAACAGTGAACAAACAACTCCACCATAGGAGAAGTAGAGAAGCAGCCCCAAATTGGACTTAGTTTTTCTATTTCTTTGCTTTTATTTAAATTAATCTTATTTACTATGCGCTTTCTGTAGAATATATGTTCACATATACTTGGATTAACGTTCAAGGAATTAAGCTTTACTTACAAAAAGCAAAACCAACAGCTTCATTTTAGGAAGCTTAAAGAAACTTAGAAAACAGGTCCTAGCAAGGTAAGGGGGAAAACAAACCCACGAAAGGTCCCTACCTCACATGTTAGTCACAGTTAGCAAACTGAAACGCAATCTCTGAGAAAGCATGCTTCAACAGTGTAGCTCTGTATGAATATATATGTAACCTATTTTAACTCCATTGCCCTCATAAGACTGGGAGCTTCTTGAAGACAAACTCACCTCTGTACCAGGTGCAAGATATACAACAAGGGCTCACTACACAAGGTCACACACTTGCATATTTACAAGCACACAAACACACACACACACATATAGCTGGAATCCCAGTGAAGGCAAGTCTTTGAAGCCCCACTCCTAAATAGTTTTTTTCCCTCAACATTATTGTTTTAACTAGGGTAATCCTTTTAAAAATATAATGTACTTTGTCTTTTGCATGTCCTTAAATGTATTTAACCTCCCCCTTATTCTGCCAGGAGACTCTATTTGCCTCAGAGAAGTTCGGCATAGTTAGAGCAGCAGGCAAATGGAATGTGTCAATGTTCAGTTGTTGACATCTAGGACAGGATTTTTTTTTTGGTACGCAGCTTGAATTCTCAAGTTTCCATTAACATATCAAGATCTAGTCCAGGTGGGTTTGACCATGGTGGCTACTTTAAACCAGAGGTAGAGAATGCTCAGGAGATGACATAAGGGAGATCGTGCCACAGGGAAGGAAGGAAAGCCCTTTCTTTTAAGCTTCAGGGCAATATTGGGAAAATTCGATCTAAGAGATAAGATACCAGGGTCTCAAGACCCTACTAGATTCCTACCTCAAGGTCCAACAAAGCTTTGGGGAGGTCAGCTTTATAAGTATCCCAACAGGTGTGAAGGAACCTGGGTAGCCTACAGCCACTCCTAAGGACAGCCACTCCTACGCCTCTAGGACAATGCCTACCACTCAGTCAACTTAGTGTGGAAGCGAGAAGATGGTGGTGAGGCAATAAAAACACAGCACTGGCCTAGTAGGGTGTCTAGTTAGATGAGCCTAGTACAGAGCTTCTATCTTCTCACAATTGGCACCTAGTGAGTTCAGGATTCACAAATGTATTCATTCTCTGACTATAGTACCTAGAGATGCTCAGAGTCAGCAATCAGGCCATGGCCTTGGTCAGGACTAAGAGATTGCAAGGGGAAGATACTTTGACCCCTTAGGTAAATAGGATGTGAATTTTAGGTCTGGGTATCAGTACAATACCCCCCAAAGCAAGAGAGGTCTAGCCTTACCATGGCACACACCAGTATAGGGACCAAACAAAAGCAGACCAGTCCCCATGCACCAAAGCACCAAGAACCTTTCTCCGCCTAACCCCACCACCTCACCACAAGTTCACACAAGAACCTTGTGAAGAGGAGTGAGGGACAAAGCTACATTTTCTTTGCAAATCTGGATAATAATAAGTAACTGAGCTCTACTCTTGCTTGCCCACCAGAATGAAAACCTCAGTCATTTTTGGGCAGTTAGATGAGCCTTTCTTCTACTCTCAGACATAGGTCTCTTTTCCAAAAACAAGTGGAATACATCATGAAACATTTCACTCCATCCCTAGTGCTGCCAACCTCCTACCAGACATGGAAAAATGCAGTCTTCAAGCACAGTATGGTGTCACTACCCTCCAAGTCCCCTATCTCAGCTTTCAATCACACTCAAAAATAAGGAGGATCCCAGAGAAAGGCAACTGACAAAACACTTTTTCATTTAGTCAGCAATTTTGCTTTTCCAATGCATTTTCCTTCTAATATCTCATTTTATCCTGGACTATTCCTATGACGTATGGCACGGCAAGTATTTTTACCCCTTTTTCAAATGAGGAAAGAGAGGTCCCATCTGTAAAAACAGACTTGTTAATGGACTTGGCTAAGTCACAGAGCTAATTAGTGGTGGGTAGAATTGGAAACCAAGGTCTCCCGAATCACACTCTTGGATTCCTCTGGCCAAACACAGACTGTGGCTTTTGTGCACACAACCTAAAGCACTTCCATACCTAACTGTGGTGTTGGATTTACATTACACTCAAGCCCACAGAACACATGTGGCTTTTTTGGTCAATGGTGACTGCAAACCTGGCTCCTAAGTGACTTAAAGGCACACAGCAAAAGAGGCCAAGAATGGCCTCTACCATTTATTTAAATGTCACTAACGAAAGTGTTCTTAAACATTACACAGAGTCTTACCCTTCAGAGAACAGGAACTGGTGCACTTCCTCTCTCCTGAGAATAAAAACCTACAGTCGTCAAACAGCCTTTCAAAAGGATCAGATTTGTCAGTGACCCTTCTTGTTACCCTTTGGACCAAACAATGTCTCAGAACAAACAGTGGTTCACAGAAAGCTGGGTTATAAATGCCCATCATTAAGAGAACGGTTAAAGAAAATACTGCACATCCACACAACAGAATATAACACAACTGTTTTAAAACAAATGAGATAGATCTATATGTACTGACATGGGAAAATATCCATGATTATGAAGTGATAAAAGCAAACCGCAGAATAACAGATACAGCATGATTGCATTTTTGTTACATACAATAAGAAAGAAATCTATGCATTTGTATATGTAACAGGTATATACATCTGTTGAATTTATCTAATGGGGAGGAGGAGGGAAAAATGGGGTTTTCATACTTGTGACCACATATAACTCTGTTTTGAGTAAATATTTTTAACAGTTAAACATAATGCCTTTGCTCTTCCAAAGGGCCAAGAGGTTGTCTATCTTCCAATATCATCCCTATACGAAGATTAATTGACTTATGACTGTCTTACTTTACTCAACAGACAGGTGCACAGTGGCTTATCATTAGCATAGTATTTAAATTAATTGGGAAAAATGGCTTCATTTAGGAAAATCTGTACCCTTAAAATTTGTTGTATACCTTAATTCAATGATCAAAGCACAAACCAGAGAAAAAAAATTAAAAAGTGAAAGTTAAAAAAAGTAAAAAAAAAAACACAGATCAAGGGAGAAAATGCACATAAGAAAAAAAAGACAAGAAGGTAATATCTCAAATTAATAAGCAGGGTTTCTCTCTGGATGATCATATTACAGTGGCTTTTCTATTTTTTATATTTCATCATATTTTCCAAATGCTATGCCGTGAGCCTCACAGCATTACTTTTTTTTTTTTTGCAAATATGAACACATTAAGGAATTTATTTATTCAGAATATCAAACACCTGTTTGTACTTGTGAAACACCCCAGAGACCAAAAAATCCAAGAACTAAAATTGGACTAAGCATTGAACGCTCTCTTCCACCCTCCTTATTCATTTGCACAGCATTACTTTTATAATAAGGAAACAACATCAATATAAAAATAAATGCCCTATGAAGGCACATTGAGTCTCTTTAAATGAAACCTTGTTTCACCACTTAAATGGCCTTTTAACTTATAAACACTCAACAAATACATGTTAAATGAATCAGTGAAGGAGTGAAATCCCCCTCTGATTGATTTCCAGTTAACCATTTTTTTCCCTGTATCAGTTCCCTCAACCCAGCTACACCATGAACTCTTCAAGGACAAAGACCATGTTTTTTACCCATCTTTAGTATGGGTATAATACTAGGTACATGGCAGACACTCACACAATACTGATTAATTAATTTGTATGTTTGAACTTTATACATAGGTCTTCTGAAGCAAGGTCACATCTTTACTTTTCTAATACTTATGAAACATATGAATATTTGTAAGCAAGTGCAAAGACCCCTCTAATTAATCCAGGCTCAACAGACAGCAATATTTCACAGTTAGTAGTGATTTCATGCATCTTTTTTTTTAAAGGTAGAATTGCCTGGCCACAAAAATAATTCATTTCCTTATCATAGCGTTTTATTATTTAAAAATTCCCAAATGGGGAACAAAGGTTAAAATAAATTGGGTAGATGGAAATACTGGTGGTCAATGAGAGGGAGGAGGGGTGAGGAGTATGGTACGCATGAGTTTCTTCTTTTTTATTTCTTTTTCTGGAGTGATGCAAATGTTTTAAAAAATGATCATCGTGATGAATATACAACTATGTGATGATATTGTGAGTCACTGATTGTACACCATGTATGGAATGTTTGAATATTTGTATGTTGCTTTATCAATAAAAATATTAAAAAAAAAAAAGTTCTCCCAAATGGTCTACACACTTAGAAGCAGCTTTTTAAAAAAAAAATTCAGCCAGCTAATACTAATGGAGCAAGTATTATCTGCAAGACACTGAACTGGATATCGAGAAGAATACAGGCAAGTCCAAAGCTAAAGGTATGTGCACTCTTCTTGGGGAATCCAAACATGAACATTTTCTAAGGTGGGGCCTCCAGAAGGCCTAACAGCCATTGATGTCAGTAAAGTTTTGGGAAGACACTAGTGTCCAAAAAAGCCTAGTGCTCACCTCATCCCCACCCCAGACTTTTCATCCAAGTCACTACCCAAGAACTCAGGAGTCCACTGTTTTCACCCCCACTCCAGAGCCTCTAGGGTTGAGCAAGGGGCAGAATCCTGCATACTCAGCCCACTCTGAACTCAACCTTACAGACAATTCTTTCACATCACTGTCACTCTCCAGAGAACAGATCCACTCTGTCACCTCTCTTCTCAGGCTCCTAGCATCCCTCAATCATGGTAGATGACTTTGGCTCCACTCACTGAGAAGTGAGAGGACAGTTTTAATAACAGCTCTAGCGTTAAACCTAAAAATTTCCTGGTTTTTTCCTCGAAGCCATGGAGTAAAAGGTGGATCCCTTCAAGGGATCTCATCCCTTCCTGACTTTTGAAGAAGCTTGTGCCGCATCAGGCACCCCATCCACACACATTTCACCTTCTAACACCTTCAATGTCTAGCCACTGTTCCTCCTAGGAATTTTCAAACACACAAAGATTTTTCTCTCTCTGAAAAAAAAAAAACAAACACAAAAATGTCACTGGATCTAATATCTTTTCAAAAACATACACATGCATAAAATTATAGAGTTGCACCTTTCAGTGTACAGTTCGCTGAAATTCCACAAATAGAACACACCCACGATCAAGAAACAACACTATCAGTACCCTGGGAATGTCCTTTCAATTACCATTTATTTTACTCTTTTCATTACGAAACTCTTGAACAATGACCTGTATTCAATTGTCTTAATTTTCTCCACCCCTTATCCATTTCAGCCCACACATCCCTTCTTCAATGAATCCTACCCTCCCCCCCCTTCCAGGTGAGGTTATCCATCCTTCCTCTATAGCCACATTGCACATCGTACAAACCTCTTTATGGCACTTAAAACTACAGTGCAATCATCTATGAGGCAAGCCCACTGGATTGTCACCTCCTTACGGGAAAGGATTATTTCTAATTTATTTGTATGTCCCAGTGCCTGGTACTGAGTAGGTGCACAACTGATGTTTGACACTTTATGAATGAATGCAGGAATGGATAAAGAGATCCACTCACTGAAATCTAGCATCTTGCAGAAACTGAAGAGTTCTCTGTACAGTTATCATGAAAAGTAACGATATTTAACTGTTAAAATTCAGTAGTTGACAACATGAAGAATGACTGGGAAAACTGTACTATTTCTAATATTAGGTTAAGCTCCTCTTTATATCATGTATAAATATACACACACACACATATGAGCATGTATGTGCCAATGCACTGGGGTACAGAGAGAAGACTTAAAATCTTGCACTTTCCCTTTATCAAACCTGTGGCATTACTCCTAATGGCTCTCTTCTTCCATCACCACACACGAGGCGGAGTCCTGGCAGTCTTTTTTCCCAACTACTCCTGAAGCCCTGCTCCCCACAACCTCCTTTCTGACACTAAGTACTCAGAGACACAAATCCCCCAGGAGCCCCAGGCCCCTCCTCCTAGCCCCCTTTTGTCACAACCAATTAACCATCTGCCAGTCTCTGGGGTCTCCTTCTAGGCCCACTGTCCAGCTGCCAATTCAATACTGTGCTTTCCCACTCAAGATGCCCATTGTGCCTGGCTGCAGGGTTAAGAGTATAAAAGGCTGGGATTACAGACATTCTCAGTCCCTGGAATAACTGTAATCGCAAACTTAAAATCACATCCCTACTTATCTCTGCACTGTTAAAAAAAAAAAAAAGAGAGAGAGACAGAAAAGAAAGACAGAGAGAAAGAGCAGAAAAGAGAGAAGAGAGAGGAAGGGAGAAAAGAGAGGCAGATAAGGAAAGGGAGGGGGGAAGGATGAAAGGAGGGTAGAAAGAAAGAAGGAGGGAGAGAGAGAGTAAAAGAAAGATGAAGCCTCATAATTTTCATGATTAGAAAATAAAGGGAATATAACCATAATATACGTGCAATAAAATATGTAATATAATCATACTAGAAATATAAACGTACTATAAAACGTGACAGATTAAATCATGTACCACAGTTTGGATATGTTATTGGTTTTGGTCCTCATTCTGGTGGGTGTAGACCCATTGTAAATAAGATTTCTTTAAGACACTACTTCTAATATTTGGTTATTATAATATAATTATAGCTATATATCTCATTATATATGCCATTATATTTAATATTTAGCTAGGTTAGGTTTAATCCAGATTACTGGAGTCCTATATAATCAGAGTGAAAGTCAGACAGGGAGAAGCCACAGGGAGCCACCAGAAGCTAGAAGTCAATGGGACTCAGGGATTGAGGCCAGGAGAGGCTGCCATGTGCACTTCCAGAAAAGTCAAGGACCAAGGATCAGCAGCAATCAGCCCCAGAATGCCTCAATATTCTGGTAGAAAGCATCACTTTGCTGATACCTCTATTTTGGACTTCTCTCAGCCATTAAATTCCTATTGTTTAAGCCAACCCACTATATGGGCTTTACATATATAAGCATATATTACTAGTAATATAGTGCCATCTCTATTACAATTTACAACATGAATATAATTATTACAACAAACATATTTTGTTTTATATATATAAGATATATATATTATACATACACTATATACACACACATTAATTTGAGCGATACTGCCATGGTCAGGTTCATGTGTCAACTTGGCCAGGTGGTGGTACCTGTTTCCATAGAATTAAATCATGATCACATCGGCTGCATCCACAGCTGATTCCATTTGTAATCAACCAAAGGGAGTGTCTTCTGCAATGAGTGATGCTTAGTCTAATCACTGGAAGCGTTTTAAGGAGGATTCAGAAGAGACAAGCACTCTTTCTGCTTCGGCCGGCGAGCCTCTCCTGTGGAGTTCATTCAGACCCTCCATCGGAATCGTCAGCTTCACAGCCTGCCCTATGGATTTTGGACTCTACATTCCCACGGTTACGTGAGACACTTGTATAAATTTTATATTTACGGATATTTCCTGTTGATTCTGTTTCTCTAGAGAACCCTAACTAATACAAATACTGACAAAGATATTTTTTATCCATCTTACAGATAAGGAAACTGAAGTGTGAAGAAGTTTCACGAGCTCACACAGCTAGTGAGTTCCCATTCTGCTTTAAAATTCTGTGATTCTGGAAAGGAGCAACCTAAAGAAACCACCCACCTTCTTCTGCTTAAGGAAGATAAACCCTACCCTCCACAGCCCACCTTTTGGTAACAACAGCCCCCAGACCCTTCCCTCACCAACCACCATGTAAGATCCCTGGGGAATCGCTGATGAAATTGGGTTTTTCATTTCATGACAGTTCTTGGGTTTGCCTCTAAAATGAGGGGTGAAGAGTATGCTTTGGGGCCAAAGGAAAGGATGTGCTTACTGGCATCTTCCAGGCTCTTTCCTGATCCCTGCTTTGCTCTTACTTTCTTTCTAGGACTTCGAGAGGCATTAAGGAAACTC
This sequence comes from Tamandua tetradactyla, assembly GCF_023851605.1. Classification (NCBI taxonomy): domain Eukaryota; kingdom Metazoa; phylum Chordata; class Mammalia; order Pilosa; family Myrmecophagidae; genus Tamandua; species Tamandua tetradactyla. The sequence continues at coordinate 21,102,500 of NC_135336.1, forward strand.
TGGAAATTCAGGAGAAGTTTCTATCCCTTGTAGACATCTGATGGCCAGGCATGGCCCCCAACCCAGGAGGATGCGTGTCACCTTTATACCTGAGAACCCTCACCCTGACCGCTTCCCCCACACTTTCCTTTCTGCCTCACATTTGATACATAGGGGGTGATTCTGCAGACCCTAAAGCCAGAAGCAAATCCCATCTCAGCCTGCAAAAGGAAGCCACCAGCACTTCTAAAAGGATTGCTAACTAGGATCTCCAGCCTTGTTTCCAGCATTCTCAGCCCAAGGGCCTCCTAGCGCCACACCAACCCTTCATCCGTTTCACAGCTCCTCATGCATGGCACCACTAGACCCTGAGTCTTCGAGCCAGTTGATGCTCTCTCTACTGGGGCTGTTGATCAGGCTTTCTGTACCCTCAATAGATATCCTTGCCAACCAGCTGGCTTACTGAGTTCTGTCTTCCCTCCAGTCTCCAAGAAAGAGGCATTCTCCTCTGGCCCAAGGCTGACCCCCTCCTTCAATTAACCTTGAGATCCAAGCTCAACCAGGATAAATTCATCGATAAATTGTCCCCTCTTTCCCAAATATTCATTCTGTTCCTTAATCTTGCCTTCCCCTCATCTCCACCCCTAGATATTCACATATCTTCCTTACCCTAAAAAAGCCTCCGCTCAACTTTGCTACCCATATCCAACTACCTTACTATTTTTAACCTTCCTTTCACAGCCAAACCTTTCAAAAGAATCATCTATATGCACTCCCACCACTTCCTCACCATCCACTCACTCCCCACTCCCCTTGCAATTTGAATTCCACCTCTCATACATGACTAAAAGGTTACCAATGATCTCTCAATTTCCAGAACCGATGATGTTTGCTCAGTCCTCATCTCCCTTGACCTCTTTGCAGCATTAAACCCTGATGATCATCTGTTTATCTTTAAGCACTGCTCTCTCCTGGTTCTCCTCCTATCCTTCACTTTAGTCTACAGCTCTGTCCTTGGCCCCCTGCCCTTAAGTCTCTCTATCTTTTTATTATCTCATTTATTCTGATAGCCCCAGCCACAGCCTCATACAGATACTTCCCAAATCTATATTTCCAGTTCTGGCCTTCCTCCAAAGTTCCAGTTTCCTTTCATTATCCACCTACTGAATCAACACCTCTTTTAGCTATTTTACTGACACCTGAAATTAACATGTGCCAAACCAAATTCTCCCTATCCTTGTGCTCCTGCTGCCTCCTACAGCTGCTCCTCCTCTTCTATAACTTCTGATTTTCACTAAGGGCACTTCCATCCTCCCATCATCCAGGTTTTACACTTTGGAGTAATCTTTGATTCCTACCTCTTCCTTGACACCTCTTCACCGAAATTTCCAGGTCCTCTACTATATCCATCCCCTCCTCTCCATTTCCACTCAGGTTTAAATTCAGACCCTCCTAATCCCTCACAGCAGTCTCTAATCATCTCCAGTTTCCAGACCCCTCCCGGCTTCCAAGAGACTCTCCATAGGGCTGCCAGACTTATCTTCCAGATCACATCACTGCCCCATTCAGAAACTTTAAGTAGTTCTCCAAAGCCAACTACAGAAGGATCAAACTCCATGGCCTGCTATGTAAAGCCCTTCATGAATTAAGAGCCCAGTAAATGACGAATGAAGCAATCAACATCGCCCCTTCCACCCTTTTGAGTTTTATCTTCCATGGATCTTGAACCTGCTCCCTCTGCTTCACATAAACTAGATGACTTACCATCCCCCAAATATTCCAAGCATGTCACTCCTCCTCCTTCTAATGCCATCCCCACAACCTGGGACCACAAAACCCTCTATCTTTCCCGTCCAAATCCCACCCATCCTTCAAGTCCCATTTCAAAAAGTAATGACTTCCTTGAGTACACAGCTATCTGCCATTTTTCACTTTCCTACTTGTGCATTCCTTGTATTTATGTTATCTAACTAAGGTCCAACTCCCTTCTAATAATGCCATCAGGGCAGAAGGGAAGAAGACAAAGCTAATTCTCCAAGTTTCTTCTTTACATCCTGAATTAATTCCTCTGTCCTCCTGGCTAATTCTTTCTGTCCCCTTGCTCCTCAGCAGACACAATTTCAAGCAGCTGTATTGATCCAATAGCTCTGTGACTGTCAATCATTTCCTAGTTATTGCATTGTCAGTCATTCATGCACAAAGGAGTGGCAGAAAGAGTCTGAAATGCAGGCAGAGAAAAGCAGGAAGGGAATGATTCACTGCACCCACCTGAGGCTGTTGGAAGCTAAATTCCATTCTCACTAGTGGAATCAGGTCATTTGCCCCAGGGCCTGGGGCATAAGCAGGGTAGCTTTTTTATATATATTTTTGTAGAGAAGGGGAGAGAACAGGAGTGCCCTGATCTGTTCTAAGAAGGGTGTTCCATCCAGTACCCTTGGGAAACCAAAGTGAGAAAAACTGCATCTCTTTCTGGACTAAAAGGCCGCATGCAGGTCAGATTAAATAAGATAATTCTTGTCAGAAGAGGCACATAAAGAAACCGAATTTTCGAACAGGAAGGAACTATCTACATATATTTGGATAGCACTGTACAATGTATCTTATTTGAGTCTTTCAACAGCCCTAAGAGGAGGACCTTCATTTTACAAAGACATTGAAGTCACTTGCCCAAGTAATTCAGATGAGTAGAGATTAAGGGAGGTGTTATCCTGCTCTCTGGCCTGACCATCTCAGCCTTTCACAGGCTTTCTCTCCTTTTCCTATCCTTTAAATCCAAGTGCTCCCCACAGGAGCATATTTATGTATCCATTTCCCTTTCTGTTCTATAGTCTTTCTTTTAATGACTTTATCCACTTCTATAACAATATATGGCTTTGATAGGCACTCAATAAATATCTGTCAAACAAACAATGAAATGAATGAATAAAAGAAAGCTGAAGGGATGCAAGAGTAAGTGGTAGAATTCACTGCCATGCGGAGGACCCGGGTTGGATTCCCGGCCCATGCACTTTCCCCATCAAAAAAAATATATATATATTCAACAAATGGTGCTGCAATAATGGGATAGTCACATGGAAAAAGAATGAAATGTGATCCCTACCATAGAGCATACAAAAAAAAATAAGAGAGAGCTGAGGCCCAAGCCCTGGCCCTCTGATTCCACATCCAGGTTCCCTGCACTATACATGCTGTCTCTCTGGCACCCTTTCCCACCCTGTGTCAAAAGCCCTTCTACACACTCCTTTCAGAGATTCCCCAATCTCTGTGCCATCACATTCACTTAATAATTAAAACAGCAGGAACAACAGGAATAGCTAGAATCTCTTGTGCTCCTACTGTGTGAAAAACTGCGAGATGCTTTGTACATATTATTCTTCTGTTTAATCTTTTCAACCTGTGAAACAAGCATCATTAGTCCCGTTTGTACTCTGAAGATCAAAGAGATTAAGTAATTTACCCAACAATCTACTCTTAGTCAGTGCCAAGCCTATGTAATCCAAAATCCATGATTTTTTGGTTATTTCAGGGTTTCTCAAACTGACTACTGACATTCAGATATTTCTGGTCTCTATCCACATGATTCCAGTAGCACCACCACCAAGTTATGACAACCAAAAAATGTCTCCAACATTGCCAAATGTCCTCCAAGGTGCAAAATTGCCCCCAGTTGAGACTCACTGGACTATACCATGCTGCCTACCCCCAAAAAATAAACCGCCAAGTTCCATAATCAGAAAAAAATTTGAAAAGTAAGTGTTCATTTTCCAGTATCTGTGAAGATCCCTACTTCACCTGTTCTAGTGTTTTATTAAAATTAAAGATTTTTCTTAGCTCTCACCTAATTTGTCTTGGTAGCTTGTTTACTCTAACACCTATCACCCCTCAAAAGATTATCAAATAAAACTGAACAGAATATGCTAATAACAGTTATTGACAGTTGGCATGGTGGCACAAGGATGAATCAAAGCCTTCTATATCTCACTGATGTGGGCCCGGATGTCACTGATGTGTTCTAAAATATATTAATATAGAAATAACTTACATAACTCCAATATTAAAAACAATAACAACATGCCCTCTCTACAATCACCAAGTCCTCTAATACCCCAAGAAGTTCCTGGAAAATGGCGTGACCAAAAGCCCATATCCAAATTTTACCCAGTTGGAATTCATCATGGGTGGAAGTGAAGAAGAATCAGGGACAAGAAACATTGCATATGGCATCATGTTTATATTCTGGAGCACAAAGCATAACACGAAAAAGGATTGTTTTTACTTTTCTGCAAAACAGAATTGAGGAGACAGGAGAACGCTCCCTTTTTGGGTAACTGGCATTACATAGACTGGGCGGTGGTATTTACTCAAAAAACTGCACACAAACATAGGATGTTAGTCCACAATCTCCCTTCCCTATGATCTGGACATGAAGGCAATTTCAGTTTCCCTGTCTAGGAGATGGGATGGGGTATTATCTGAGAGAAAAGTTTAAAGAGTCATACAGTAAATACCAATATACCAACAACTAGAATCAACAATGGTTTATATTTTGCCACATTTGGTTTATCTATACTGGGGTAAGGCCTTTTGTTTTGTTCTGTTTTTGATGAATTATAAGCTTTTTAAAACATCTTTTTCCTTACCTCCAAAGAACAAATAACTTCAATGGGGAGAGAAGCCCTACCTGAATGAAAGGGTTAAATAACTATATGATGCCTTTGATGAAGTGAGAAAATAAGTATAGACAGTGTGTGTTCTAGGAATCTAGAGGTCAAAGTTGGTTACTGTGAGCTGTCAAAGCTCACAGGAAAAAATAATGTGAGTCTCAAGTCCTGAAGCATGAGTTGGATTTTGAGAGTGAGGGTGCAGGGATGGATGATTCAAGGAGAACGTGAGTGAAGACGCCCTAGGGCAGTAAGAAGCTGGCCTAACTGGAGCTGAGCCGAGAAGTGTGACCTTGACCCGGAAGGCACTAGGGAGTCACTGTTATTTCATAAACCATGGAGCGATGTGATGAAAGTAATGCTTTAGGAAGTATAATCTGTTTGCAGATGCCAGTTTGCAGTGGGGAGTAAGGGAGTGGATTCCAAGGAACAAGAATGAAGGTCACTAAAGGAGCCCTTAGCATTATGGGATCTGGCCTGGGAGGGGGACCTTGAGAATGAACAGCAAGGGCTAAATATGGACATAATTCAACAGAGTTTGTTAGAGGAAAGATATTCCTCACAGATAATGCTAGGCTTTAAATATCATGACTCGGAGAGTGGAGATGCCACTTACATAATTAAGGAAATCAGAGGAAGAGCCTGCTTGGGGGGGATTGGAAAAGAAATTCAGAGTTGAGTTTGAGGCTGGCTGAAGTCCAAGTAACAGCAAACACTCCAGTTGAAAATGTCTGGACTCACAGGATTAGTTTGACAGGATGACAGAGACAGAAGATATTTACATAAAAACCTCTACTTACTTATTTATCCTCTTACTTTTCTTCCTCTGAGTCTTAAAGAGGTTTCTCCTTTGCTCACTAATGCTAAGCCCTTACTTTTTTTTAGGGAACCTACTCATTTCACCTCTTCAGTTACCAGACTCAACAATCTAGCATCTTCAGTTTTCCTCTTCACAATCTCTATCTTTCACCTTTAAACCAGTTTTGTCTCCCTGAAAAAACTAAACTTTTCTCCTTGCTAACATTCCTTCTGGCTAGCACCCAACCTCCCTTTTACCTTTCATTGGTAAACTCTGCAAGTAACTGATGCTTTCCCATCACCCCAAATCTCTATTCTGGATTCATCTTCTAAGACTGCTCCCAAGAGCTTGCAATGGCCTTCTTTTTTATCACATCCAGAGACACTTCCCCAGCACTCCTGCTCAACCTGTCTGCAGCCTGTCATCACATCAGAACACATGCTGACTCCCTGGATGCTCCAGGATCAAGTCTCCATTATTGTCACTTCCTAAATAAGAGTTTCTCCCCAAATTCTGACTTTAGCCCTTCCCCCTTCTTTCTCCCTTAGAGAGCTGATACACTGGCAAAGTTTCAGCTGCATTACACCTTGACATAAAAGGTTTCCAAATCAACATCAGCAGTTTCACATTTCCAACTATACAAAACAACTCCACCTGAATGTCCCACAATTGCCTCCTTTTCTCCATGTCTGAAACTAATTGTCATTAACTCCCCCACAAAACCGGCTCCTGTCCTCAACCAAACCAGGTCAGGATACAGTCAGTCTCCTAGCTCTCAGCCCAGTTACTTCAGTTTCCTCATAGGCTTCATTTCCTTTTCCTTATATAATTAGTTTGTCAACAAATCCCCACATTTCTGTCTTGAAAAATGTCTCTCAGAGTTATCCCTGACTCCTCATTCTCTCTTCCACCAATACAGATTGGGCTTCCTTAGTCTGATCTTCTTGGCTTCCATGTCTCTTTTCTCTTCTCCACTTCATCAGTCAAAATTACCTGCAGGTTAATTTTTCCAAACACCACTTTCTTCAGGATGTGCTCCCGCTCAAGAACCTATAACAACTCCCTACGGACCCTAAATTGAGTCCAAACCCCTCTCTTAGGCTTTCAAGACTCTCCCTATCTGTCTCTGCCCTACTTAACCAACCCTGTTTCCCATCCCTCACTAATCTATATCTCCCACATCTGTCAGCCAAGGCTCCTCAATGACCGAACATCCCAAGTCTCTCTGCCCAATCTGTTCTTCCCCCTTTCCATCCACCCTTCAGGGACCACTCTCTGTTCCACCTCCTCTGTAGTTCCGTGAACTTCTTTACATTATAGCACCATAACGTTTAGCAACTAATATCTAATTGACCTGTGTCAGTCTCCTTTTAAAAGTTCTTTGAAGGCCAAGACCACTATGAATATTTCTTTTGTTTTCCACAACACCCTGGACAGCAGAAAGCTCCTAGTACAGGCATTTATCACAGCCTGTTGATTGGTCAGTTGGTTTCTATTCCCAGTTCGGAGTTCCCGTATCTTCCCTCAATTGTCTCATAACCAGTGATCAATAAAAATTAGTGACACATCTTCCCAGATTAGAACAGAGATTTCCAGCTAGACGATCTGGAATTCACCAATCTATAAGAATAGCAGACTGAGGTGGATGTGTGTGTGTCCATGTGAATGCAGGCAAGTGAGAGTTAGGGATTCTGGTTTAATCAGTTTTGTCAAAAAAACTGAAACACTAAGAAGACAAGTAAGGAACCAGAATGACAGGATTACTCGAAACATGCCTAGAGACACTGTATGCCAGGGATCTGACAAAGAATTTTGCAGCCTGATCTTCGTGCATACAAAATTTCTCACTGGAAAGAAGGCAGGTAACCCTGGTGCAAGGGACTTTGAAAATTTGTTTGAAGGTTTTTCAATTTGAATAAATTTAATCTATCCAGACTACAAGGTATACTGCTATATTCCGTAGAGATAGGGAATCAGATGGAGAATGTTTGGAAATGTGGCCTTCTCCTGGCTTAAGAATCCCCAGCAAGAGCCTAGGATAGTGATTGGTCAATGAATGGAGTGAGGATCAAGAAACATAGCAGAGAGGATCATACAGGATGAGTGATGATCCTAAACCCAGCCACAGGCAGCCTACACCTTTTTGCACCTCATTACAGGTTATCAGTCATTTCCAGCCACATGCATTGAGGAATTTACATTTACCTTTCCCTGATTTTTAGTGCACTTCAGATGTAGCCTCCCCTCGAAAGGTATGCCCAAGGAAGGAGAATACCCCTAATAGGAGTTCCACTGAAGACTGACTTCAGTCCGCTATTTACTCTGTTATCTGAGCCAGGGATAGAAAAAGTAAGCCATACAGTGTTTTAAAGGCTCTGGGAAAAGTAACGCATTGGACCATTATAAGCTATTAACACCATTATTACAGCGTGAATTCATTTGTCAGAAATTAGCTAACCTCCAAAAACTAAGCTGTGCTCCCAGGGCCTGGGACAGAGAATGAACAGGAACTAGTGTTTCTACGGTAGGAAAAGGGAAGGAAAAATGGACACCAAAAGAAGAAAATGGAGTCCCAAAGAGATTTCCCCCCGAGCTAAGAAAAGTTCGACTCTTATCTCATCCACATGGTGAGTGTTTCTGGGTATCACTTAACCCCAGAACTCTCCTCTAGTACAAACTCCAGGTTACAAATTCTAAACATAGGCACCACTTTAGAATCCACGCTTTGGCTCCTGGTTACCTTGGATAAATGGTGCTTGTGTGTGTGAGTGAGAGTGAGTGGAAGTGTATGTGTATATAGAATCAATGTCTGGGGGAAAAGAGAGAAGGACAGAGGAATAGCTAAGCCCTAAGAGGCAGGACAGGATGACAGGGGTTCCCACTGCTTTCTCCCCTCCCTGGCATCAGTGTCTGACCTGCTCTTTCCTCCCCAGACCTACTAGAGAATGAACATATGGGTCAATTAAGTCTTGATTTCCAAAGCCAACAAGTCTCCCCAACAAAGCACCCCATCCCTTTCCCTAGAGATGACCTCCAGGGCAAGGCAAATGAGTTTAGGAAACAGATGGATGCAGTGAGCCTCCGGAGCTAACCTGACCCCTGACCTCACAGTTCATGTCCTCTAATCCAACCTACTAAAAGATAGGGCAGATGTGTGGGGCCCCCATAACTTGTTAGACTCCTTGGGACAAAGATTCCAGACAAAATGGTTCCAAACATATGGGAAATGGGGAGCTATACACAGGGAGCTGGTGGAAGCCATAGGTAAATGAGGAATCCCTGACTATCAGAGTAGAAACGTCCACAGGTGGTGGGAGATGAGGGCAGTCAGTATCTGTTCTGGAGATGGAACTGTGTAGCCAGGGAACAGAAGGAGCTACAGACCTGGAGAATGGGAGGTGGCAGGGGCTGCAAAGAGATGTAAAGACAGATCTCAGGGCTCTACACATCACAGGCAAGCGAGGATTAAGTGGGTGTGTGTGAGGGGGACGCTAACTCACACTTCCAGGAATGAGTGCTTCTTATGAAAAGCTCATCCGTTCCCAGAACTGGAGAAGAAGGTGGCAATGAGAGGTCCGAGGCGCCGACCGCCCACCCAAGCTCTCAAGTCTGAAACGCTGGCCCCCCACATTCAACGGCAGGACCGTTCTCCTCCGCCTGGGTTCTATTCGTCTGCAGCCTGCCCGTCTCCCGGTCCGCACTGCCCCTTTTCGCAAATCAGGGCCCCGACTCCTTGCCCCGAAGAGGAGTGCCAGCCCTGGGCGACCCGGAGCCCCGCTGACAGGAGCTGGGGAGAGGGAGGAGGCGAGGGAGGGGCCGAGGACGCCGGCAGCTGGGGCGGCGAGCTGCAAAGTGATCCAACATCGCCCCATCCCCGTGCTCCGCGAGAAGGCGGCCTGAGGGAACCGCCTCCCGCCTCCCCAACACAGACTCAGGCAACTGGGGTGAACGCCGAGGGGCGCCGAGCTCCCAGCCCCCACCCCATCCCGAAAACGCAACCAGCATTGCCATAACAACAAGAATCTCCGCAACTCCAGCCCAGACGACGAGGGGGGACTGCACCCCATCACGCACACCCCAGCAACAGCCCTCCTTCCCCAAACTTGTCCTAGACGCCGCGTTCAAGTCGGTAGCCCTCACCCCAACCCCTCGCCTCCTGCCCAGCTTACCTGTCCGGAAAAAGGCGTCCACGTCTGAGTCGGCTGCTCCTCCTTCCTCCGCTGCCCCCTCTGGGGGGTTCATGACTGGAGGAAGGCGTCCGCGGGCAGCCGGGGCCGGCGAAGGCTGTGGCCGAGGGCTGCTCCGGGTGGGGGGCGCTGGGCGCAGCGGCCACCGCCGCAAACCCGGCGGACTCCGGGCTTCGAGGGCGGGCGGCTGGGGCGGCGGGGTTAGGGCAGAGGACGCCTAGCTTCCCTCAGGCGGAGGCGCGCGGCGGGCTGGGGGCGCCTGCCGCCCGCTCCCCCATGGTTACCTCTTCCCTGGGGGCGCTGGCCGCCTGCTATCTGGCCCGGACCGGGACCCGGGGTTCGGGCAGCCTCGGCGCCCGCTTTCCCCCAACAGCGGCAGCTGGCCCTCCTCCTAGCCCGTCTGCCTGTCTCTATTGTTCAGCCCTGCTCGGCTCTCTCCTCTTTATTTTTCCTCCTCCCTCCCACCCTCCCAGTCTCTCTACCTCCTCCCTCGCTCGCTCACTCGCTCGCTCGCTCTCTACCTCCTTCTCTCGCTCTCTGGCTCCCCCTCTGGCTCCCTCCGCCGCCGCCTCCCCAGCTCCTCCCCCGGCTCCAGCTTCCTCAGTCCCGACCAACAATGACCCAGGCAGCGCGGAGCTGAACTGAAGCTCCGACTCCGGCGAGGGCTCACTCCGGACCCCCGGCTGCGCGGACACCTCCCTTTCCCGCGACTCCGCGCCGGCCTCTCCCGGAGCCGGGAGCCGAGAGCCGAGAACCGAGTACCGAGCTATTGTTCGTGGCTGTGCTAGGCCGGCTTCCTGACCCGGGCAGGAAAAGCCCCGGCAAGGAGGCTTCCGAGGAGGGGGCGGGGCCGCCAAGCGAGTCGCGGGCAGCAGCGCGCACGCCGGACCCGCGGAGGGGACTCTGCGGCCGCCCAGCACTGAGCTCTCCGCCTTTGCGCTCGAGCTGTCTGCGCTCCCGGCTGGACGGCCTCCTCCTCTGCTCCACCTCACTCCCAGGTGTTTGAGGGGATCCCCAAACTGCCCGCCCGCCTCCTCTTCAGACCTGTCCCCCAGCTGGACTGACCTATCCCTAGAAGCTGGGCTTTCATCCCCTCCTTCCACACAAGCTCTCTCCTATCTCCCTCCTCTCCTGAGGCTCTCGCGTTTTCCTCGTTTGCCCTTTCCCCCCTCAGGATCTCTCCACAGTTTCTTTTTTCTAGCTTTTCTCTTCCTTTTCCCTTTTTCGGCGCCCCTTTAAGCATCTGTTTCTCTCCCTATGACTCTTTGTCCGGTTCATTCCCTCTGAGGCTGTCTCCCTGCCTATCTCTCCCTCCCTCCTGCCACTCTCTTCTGTCTCTCATTTGTCTCTGTCCTGCCTCCGTACTTGGCGCGTATCTCAGAGCTCCTCTTGGACAGCTGTCAAAACTTCCTAATCCCCTGGGCTTCTCTGTTTTGTTCTTCTCCCTCTTGTGAATGGCGAGATCCAGTTGGCCAGGAGTAAGGAGGTGTTACAGCGAGCTGAATTTCAATTAAAGTGGGGAGAGGGGCTGGGGAGAAATGGGGATGACAGCAAAAGAGAAAGCAGATGCTGTATGGGGTAATTAATGCAGTGATTGTATTGTGCCAATTGGTTTTTAAGCAATAATTAAACAATAATTAGCGAGTATTCTGTTTATAGTTCTAGTGACTGCAGTGCCTACAAAACAGAGGGTCTTTAGACCTGAGTACTTAATGTGGTGGTTAGGGAGTGTTTGCTGCTGCCTCACCCAGAAAGATGGAGAGGCTGTGGCTTGACCTCATGTGTTAAAACACATGAACAGGAAAACCAGGTGCTGGTCTAAAGTTGATGGCCTGCTACCCACCAGCCAGAAGTTCCTGGATGTGTTTGTCTCTGGCAACCTGCTTGATTCCACCTGGGACCTTTCCAGAGTTATCAACAGGTAACCAAGCAGCAAATAAGATTGCTTAAATTAGGTTTTAGTGAACCCTTTCTGGGTCCCTATAATCATCTCTTTTTTTAATAATGTCACAGATGGTTTCTTTTTTTCACCATTGAAAACAAAAATAAGTACAGTTGCCCGTCTTCAATCTTCGGTACATCTCTCAGTCTCTATTTCTTAAAGACTGTTAATGATTTTAAGATCACAAATTCACTGCTATCAGATGTAATTCATCTTGCCCTACTATCTTGAACAGGCTTAAAGCAGCCAGATGCCCCCTTATCTACCATCTTCTCTAACAATGAGAGTGTTTTTAATTTGTCTTTTCTCTACTCTTGCCTACCTCTTAGCCCCATGCCCAACACTAACACATATGGATAGACAGAGACTAGCAGAGCTGCTATTAACTGCCTCCATTATACATATGGAAAATCATAGAACTGGCAGTGGCATTATCTCATCCCTAATTCAGCAGAAATGTTTGAATGTTTAGAGGAAGGTTCAGATCAAAATCTCAATGGATTGGAACAGAATAGTGGTATAACCTATGTATGAAATGGATTGTTTTAGAATAAATTTGGCAATTTCTATTAAACTGTAATGTTTGTAGCTACATTAATATCAAAGATTTTTTAATTAATTTTAAAATTTTTTTTTAAAAAGACAAGAAACACAAACATTCTTAACATATGATCATTCCATTCTACATATATAATCAGTAATTCACAATATCATCACATAGTTACATATCATCATCATGATCATTTCTTAGAACATTTGCATCAATGCAGAAAAAGAAATAAAAAGACAACAGAAAAAAATTCATACATACCATACCCCTTACCCCTCCCTTTCATTGATCACTAGCAGTTCAATCTAAGTTTATTTTAACATTTGTTCCCCCTATTATTTCTTTTTATTCCATATGTTTTACTCATCTGTTGATAAGGCAGATAAAAGGAGCATCAGACACAAGGTTTTCACAATCACACAGTCACATTGTGAAAGCTATATCATTATACAATCATCTTCAACAAACATGGCTACTGGAACACAGCTCTACATTTTCAGGCAGTTCCCTCCAGCCTCTCCATTACATCTTGACTAGCAAGGTGATATCTATTTAATATGTAAGAAAAACCTCCAGGATGACCTCACGACTCTGTTTAGAATCTCTAAGCCATTGACACTTTATTTTGTCTCATTTCGCACTTCGCCCTTTTGGTCGAGGTTTTTCTCAATCCCTTGATGCTGATTTTCAGTTCATTCTAGGATTTCTGTCCCACATTGCCAGGAAGGTCCACACCCCTGGGAGTCATGTCCCAAGTAGACAGGGGGACGGTGGTGAGTTTGCTTGTTGTGTTGGCTGGAGAGAGAGGCCACATCTGAGCAAGAAAAGAGGTTCTCTTGGGGGTGACTCGTAGGCCTAATTTTAAGTAGGCTTAACCTATCCTTTGTGGGGTTAAGTTTCATATGAACAAACCCCAAGACTGGGGGATCAGCCTATTGCTTTGGTAGTCTGCACAGCTTGTGAGAATATCAAGAATTCAACTTGGGGAAGTTGAATTTTCCCCCTTTCTCACCATTCCCCAAAGGGGATCAAAGAACATTTTAAAGCAAAGAATATTATCATAGTGATAAAGAGGTCAATTCATCAAATGGACATAACAATTGTACACATTTATGTACCTATAAACGAGCTTCAAAATACATGAATTACAAGGATAAATAGATAAATTCATTATTATAATCAGAGATTTTAATACCTGTCTCAATATTTGATAGTATAAAGAGATGGATCATTAGTAAGGACATAAAAGACTTGAACAAAGTTATCAACCCACTTGATCTAAGTGATATTTATAGAATACTCCACTCAGTAACAGCAAAGTACAAATTCCTTTCAAGTGTACATGAAACATTTATCAAGATAAACCATATGCTAGGCCATAAAACAAGTCTCAATAAATTTAAAAGGTTTAAAATCATGCATAGTAGTATGGAAATTATACCTCAGTTGTTGTTGTTATTTTAAATTATACAAAGTATACTCTCTGACCACAATAGAATTAAATTAGAAATCAATTACAAAAAAAAAAAGACCTGGAAATGCCCACATATTTGCAGATTAAATAACAGAATTCACAATAACCCATGGTCAAGTAAAAAAAACAAAAGCGATACTACAAAGAATTCTGAAGTGAATAAAAATGAAAGCACATCATATAAAAATGTGTGAATACAACTAAAGCAGTACTTAGAGGGAGATTTATAATATTAAATGCCAATTTTTTAAAAGAAAGATCTCAAGTCAATGACCTCTTATACCTTAAAATAATAGAATAAGAAGAGCACATGAAAGCCAAAGTAAGCAAAAGAAAGGAAATAAAATAAAATAATATCAATAAAGATCAGTGCAGAAAGTAATGAAATAGAAAACAGACATACAAGAAAATCAGTGAAAACCAAGTAGGTTATTTGAATAGATCAGGAAATGAGCCAGAAGACAAAAATTACTATCAGCAAGAATGAGAAGTAACATCACAACAGATTCTACAAATATCAAAAGGAAAATAAAGGAATATTATGAAAACGTTATGTCAATAAATTTGACAAAGATGTAATGGACAAATTTCTTGAAAGACACAAACTACTAAAGCTCACTCAAAAATAGACAACTTAAATAGCCCTATATTTATCTAAAAATTAAATTTGTAGATCAAAACCTTCCCACAAAGGAATCCTAAGGTCTAAATGCTTTCACTGGTGAATTCTATGAAGTATTTAAGGAAGAAATAATACCAATTCCATAAAACTCTTCTAAAGAAGTGAAGAGGAAGGAATGTTTCCCAACCCTTTCTATGAGACCACCATTACTCTGATGCCAAAACTAAAGAAAGAAAATATAAAAAGACAAAAACACAGATCAATTTCCTCATGAATATAAATACAAAATTCTTAATGAAAATTTATATAAAATTAAAGAGGGTGGTACAACAGTAGCTCAGTGGCAGATTTCTCACCTGCCATGACAGAGACCCGAGTTTGATTCCCAGGGCCTGCCCATGCAAAAAATAAATAAATAAATAAAGATAATACATCATGACCAAGTGGGATTTATCCCAAGGATGCAAGGATGGTTTAATATTAGAAAATCTATCAATGTAATTTACCATAATAAAAAATTTAAAAAATGATCATCTGAATAGATGTAGAAAAAGCATTTGATAAAATCCAATATCCATTTCTGATCAAAACTCTTAGAAAACTAAGATTGGAAAGAACTTCCTCAGTTTGATGAAAGACATCTTCCAAAAACTTACGGCTAACATACTTAGTGGTGAAAGATTGAATGCTTCCCCACTAAGACCAGGAACAATTCAAGGATGTCCACTTTCACCACTTCTGTCCAACATTGTACCGGGTTTCTGGCCAGTGCAATTAGTCAAGAAAAGGAAGTTAAAGGTATCCAAATTGGAGAGGAAAAATTAAAACTGTCTTAATTTGCAGGCAACATTATTGTCTACTTAGAAAGGTCTATGAAATCTTCCAAAAAGCTTGGAGAATTAATGAGTTTAGCAAGATTTCAGGATATAAGATCAAAAACAAAAATAAATGTATTTCTATACATTAGCAATGAACAATTGGAAATTGGAATTTTAAAACATCACTCTTTACGTTATCATGAAGTATGAAGCATAAATCTGATAAAAGACAATCAAGATTTATACTTATCTACAAATAGACTGATGGACTAGAATAGAGTCCAGAAACAGAGCCATACATGTAACATTCCATTGATATTCAACAAATGATCAAAGACTATTCAGTGCAGAAAGAATAGTCTTTACAAATGGTGCTTAAATAACTGGATATATTAGTATTTCTTTTCTATGACTACTATAACAAATAACTGCAAACGTAGTAACTTAAAGCAATGTAAATTTATTATCTTCTGGTTCTGAAGGTCAGCAAAGTGACTTGGGTCTCACTGAGCTAAAATCAAGTTATCAGGATTGTGTTCCTTCTGGAGGCTCTAGTGGAGATACTATTGCCTTGCCATTCACTGGTATGTGTCCACCTTCCTTCATCTTCAAAGTCAGCAACATTGGACCAAGCCCTTCTTACACTGTCATTTCTCTGGTTCTCTCTTTAGTTTCCCTCCACCACTTTTAAGAACTCTTGTGATTATATTGGGCCCACTCATATAAAGCCCACAATCTCTCTGTCTTAAATCAGTTGGATTAGTAAACTTAATTCCATCTGAAACCTTAATTCCCTTTTTCCACATACACACACAGGTTGTTTATCCAATAACCTAATATATTCACAGGTTCTAGGGAGAAGGATGTGGACATCTTTGGGGGACCATTATTCTGCCCACCATGAGAGCCATATGCAAAAAAAATTTTGAACTTTGACCCATATCTCACATTATGTACAAAAATTAACTCAAAATGGATCATAGAGCTAAATGTAAAACCTAGAACTATAAAAATCCTGGAAGACACTGAAGAAAATCTTTGCAACCTTAGGGTACACAAAGATTTCTAAAATATGTCACCAGAAGTATAATCCCTAAAAGAAAACGATGATAAATTGGACTTCATCAAAATTTTAAAGTTCTGCTCTTCAAATGAGATTGTTAAGAGAATGAAAAGACAAGGTACAGAATGGGAGAAAGATTTACAAATCACATATCTGATAAAATACTTGTATACAGAATATATAAAGAACTATCAAACCTGCATTACAAGAAAACTAACAACCCAACTTTTAGAAAGTGGGCAAAAGATTTGAATAGATACTCATAAAGGGATGGAAAATAAATGATTGAAAAGCTGCTCAATATCATTAGTCCTGAGGGAAATGCAAAGTAAAACCACAATGATACAGCATGACCTATTAGAATGTCTAAAATTTAAAAAGACTGGTACTTATCAAGTGTTGCTGACAATGTAGGACAACTGGAACCCTCCTACGCTTCTGATGGAAATGTAAAATGGTACAACCCCTACAGAAAACAGTTGGAAGGTTTTAAGTACACATGCACCTACCATATGATCCAGGCATTCCATGCCTAGGTATTTATCCAAGAGAAATAAAAACATGTGTTGGCACAAAGAACTATAAACAAGTGTTCATGGCAGTTTTGTTTTATTAGCCAAAAACAGGAAAGAAGCCCAAAATCCATCAACGAGTGATGGATTGAACAAATTATAGTATCCATATGATGGAATACTACTGAATAATAAAAAAATAATGACTTATTGATACATCAACAAACCAATGGATTTGAAGATAATTATGCTGAGTGAAAGAAGTGAGACAAAAAGGAGTATATAAATTACTCCACTTACATAAAATTCTGGGAAATCTATACTGACAGAAGGCAGGTCAGCAGTCATCTAGGGATGACTGGAGTCAGAGACCAGGATGGGACAGAAAAAGAGAAATTACAAAGAGGAATACCAAAACTTTTGGAGGTGATGGATATGTTCTTGATTACAGTGATAGTTTCATGGGTACATGCTATGTCAAAACTTCAAATTTTACACTTTAAATACAAGCAGTTTTCAAATGTTATTTATTCCTCAATAAAGCTGTTTAAAAACTAATTTTTTAAAAAACAAGAACAGGGTAAAGCTATAAGGTCCAAGGAATGTTGCTCAGATAAAAAAAAGTTGCAGAACACTTTACATAGCATTAGCATGATTTTGTATGTATATAATAATAATGTCATTAAATAATTATTGCAATATTAAATATACTTAATAAATATTAAATCATATTTGAATAGATTATTAAATAATAATTGCAAAGTTAACATGCACAGAAAAAAATCTTGGGGACTTAACCCAAAATTGTTAATAGAAGTTATCTTGAAAAGATTATATGGGACTTTCATAGCCTATAAAACCTATATATAATATTAAAATTTTCATAACATGGATATACTTCTTTACAGTTGAGAGAGAGAGATAGTGAGAAAATCATCACCTGGGGAGACATTTTCACATGGTGCATAAGAATGTCTGAGTGGATGATGGAGGAGAGATGTTCAAGTATCTTTCAAGGATTCAGAAAAAAAAGCCCTTAAATAATCTGACAAACACGCCATTCTCCCCACCCCTCTTTGAAGCCCACCACTTTAGACAATGGAGAGCCTCTGGAGATTTAAGGAGGGACAAGACAGAAGGCTAAAAGGAGTTTGGAGTTCACGGGGATAGTCTAGGAGTGAGGTACTAAGCATCTCTATGAGGATGTGGCTGTGAAATCAAAAGGGAAAGCTGTTGAAGGCAACAAGGAGGAAAAGGCGATAGCATGTGTTGATAGCACATATATGGAGTGGAGCAGGTGTAGGCAGGAAAGAGAGGAGTGGTGAGCAAGAGTCTAAGATGCCTTTGGGCACTAGGTAACTGAGAAAATGATGGCATGATTAACAAAGAAAAATATCCAAAAAGGGAGCCAGTCTGGGGAAAGATGGGAATGTGATTAAGTAAGATAATTACTTCTCTAACCCTTCATTCATCAATAGTTTAAAAAAAAACCCTGGAAACTAAAGAGTCAAGTATCTTGCTCAAGTTACATAGCCAATCCTAGAACTCATGACGCTTATGCCAGTTTTCCATTCCATTTCCCTGTGACACATTTCTTCTCTTACCTGAAGTGTTCGAAGTGGTGATGGGCATCCAGGAGTTAAAGTCCAAACAACAATTGCAACCATAAGCATAGGGCTTGGCAGAGGGCTCAGGAGCTGGAAACATCGATTAAGGAGCTTAGAGCTAGAAGCCCGCTGAAGCTGCAAGGAAAAATAAAATAAAAGGTTTTCTATCCATTTCCATTAACTTACCTCTTTGGGCATATTATTCACTCGTATGTTCTGCTTTCTACTCAAATGAAATTTGCTTTCGAATGGGCACCTAGTCCTGACTTTCCTGTCTTCATCATTGGTTTCGCAAACCAGAACCCTAGAAAATTTGTTTAGCTCCTTCCCTCCTCTACTTCCTGATCCGTACAGCAAGCACAGCCAGTGTTTTCCTTTGAAATGCCATTCATTTGCCCCCTTTCCTTCTAAGGCCATCCTAGCCCAGCCTTCAGCAGTGCAATCTTGAATTTCTACCACAGTATGCCAACTGCCTGCCCAGGCAAGGTGGGGAAGCAAAGCCAATTATTGAAAGAGAAGATGGGCCAGAGAGACAGATGAGTCACAGGAGGATGTTGGCCGTGGAGACCAGGGAGGACAGGGTGTCAGGAAGCAACAGGGCTCAAAAACCTCAGATGCCATAGAGAAGTGAGGGGGAGTCAGTACAGAGAGGGGGAGACAGGATTCGGTAACTGGTAGGTTACGAAGGAGCTTCAAGGGAGAAAAGAGGAGGGTGGAACTTGCTAGTAGGAAAGAGTATGTGGTGAAGAGAGCAAAGAGAAGGGTACAACCCTACTTTAGGCAGGACAGGAGTGAATGTGTGCTGTGGGATTGGAAGCAAAAGAGCCCAATAATCTGTTCATAAAGTTTTAGTAGTAAGAAAATAAGACAGTAGCCAGACAGGATGGCCAAGTCTCCAAATGTTTGGGCGTCTCTGTTTTGTTTTGCAAAATAGAGAAAACTCTGCATTATGGAAGGCTCAGGGAAGAGATACAGCAGAGACAGAAAATTCTGAAGCTGGAAGACTATCAGCTTCCCTCAGAAACTGAAAGGGTGGGTGACCTCCTCGTTGCAGTGAGCAGCAGGCATCCTGAGGGTTGCCTGTGTAGAGGAAGCTGATGGAAAGTACTCGGGCCTCCAATCTTGATTCCCAGCCCTCAGCTCATACTGCACAGGAAACTTCTAACAGAAAGCTGTTTCCTTTGTCACACTATTTTCTGGGTAGGTAGTAATCTGTCCTGTTCTTTTAACAATTCCAAGGGAGCACCAAAACATCCCCTGGTCTTGGCCTTGCTTGATATACAGTTGTGACAGCCCCAAAGTTCTTCCTGACCTCTGCTCTCAATCATCCCTGCTGCAGTTGAAGTCCATTCCCTCTCATCCTGCCTTTGGGGGAAGCATGTGGTGACCAGAAAACCTGGCTGGATAAAGAAATCTGTAGCAGTTAAAATAACATGGATTTTGTACAGATCCTAAGGAATTTACCCTGATGGACTCCGCCTCCAGGTCCCCTGTCAGCCTTCACCTGTTCTGAAGAGATGGAACATGTAAAGACTAAGGAGCATTCCAATATACCCTACATTCCACTGAGAGTGACCAAAGCAAAATTGCCCCAAATGCAAAAGAAATCAAGCTGAAAGACTAATATGACTCTCAGAAAGACTCAGCTACAGATGAGATGTATGTGTAAGTGTAAGTGCGTTTATATATTTGTGTATATGTGTAAAATACAATGACTTTAGTTTTGCTTAATAATTAGAAATATACGTGTATAAAAAATATATGTATTTTTCTGATTAGTAATATACATTTCTACAATTGCTTATGCATCTCTGATCAATATTTAGCAATAGTAAGATCACAATTATTTTGTGGTAAAGAGGTTGATATGTTATGGTACCCAAGGGAATCAAAGGATTTGAGAAGATAATAATAATATAAAATTGAAATGTGGACAATGGGTGACTTTAGGGCAAGAAAATGGTTCAAATGTTTCCATCACTTTTTAACATTGTTATGAAGGTACAGGTTTGAAAGTGGTGCTTCCTGTACCTCTATTCAAGGTATCAGTAACTGTATCTGAGGAAGAATATCAAGCTGGGGTTAAAGGATGACTGCCATCCTTGAAATGTGAAACATTTAGTCTGTTCTGGATTTCCTGTGAGAAATTAAAGATCCAGGTAAGGGTCACATGTCTCCTGCATTTGGCTCATATCTATTTCCCCAATCTTGTCTTTTTCAGATTATTTCTTCCCTAACTCCATCTTGCCCTGCCCCCCATCCCATACACACACACACACACACACACACACACACACACATACAAACACTCACTATATCCCAGACATGGGATTCTACTACCCATTTTTATTCATACAGCAGTCCCTTCTCTCTCCCTATCTCTAGGCTTCTGCTCAAAAGCCAGACTCTGCTGGTTACCTACCCAAAATATATTCTCCTCCTCTTCATTTCTAGCAGAACTACAGTATTACTCAGGATGTCACTGTGTCCACTTAAAATACTCACCTTCCCAGACTCCTTTGCAGCAAGGTGTGGTCATGTAATGCATTTTGTGTCCTGAGACATGACTCAAACAAAGTCTGCTAGAGACTGGGGAAAGTTTTTGCCTTCCTTATAGGGCCCTTGCCTTTCTCCCTTTCTCCTTTCCTTTCTTTTTTCCTTCCTACCCTTCTTTCTGTCTTCTTTTTCCTGCCTGATCCACAAACATGAGACTTAAGGTGTGGTAGCCATCTTGGAAACATAAGGCAATAAACTCAGAAGCTAAAGATGGTGGAGCAGAAAGAGAAAAGGAGCCTGTGACATTCATGACACCTTGGAGCTGCTGCATCAGACTTAGACTTCTAGATATGTGGGAATAATACGCCTCTACTACTTAAGACTCTGTAGTCAAGGTTATGTTAAAGAGTAGCCTAATGAAACTAGTTGTCTTAAACTCACTCTTCCTTCTATGGAAGGTCACTCTCTCCCCACCTTCTAGACCACTTTTGAAATTCTATACATCCCTCAATCTCACCTTAAATCCCACCTCCTTTAAGAATGCGTTCCATAATGTCTCAAAATGAATCTCCTCTCTCACAGAGCCACAAAGGGCACAATTAAAATAGAATGTATCAAATCTGCTTCACATAATAAATATGCATGTATGTTTATTCACACATACGCCCCTTAGACTGAGAGTTGCTAAAGGCAAGGATCTTATTTCTCTCATTTGAATGCCCTGCAGCACCCAGCACAGTCCCAGAGCAGTCACTCAATGAAGGATTATTGAATTACTTTGATTGGAGAATCGCTCGTCTCTTCCCGGGTATATATTATGGATTATATTTTAAAACCCAGTTCCTATGTAGATGACATGGGAAAGTTACCAAATCAGAAAACAGACTTTAGAGATGCTGACCATTCACAATGCTGTAGGGAAACTGAAACCTGTTGCTATCTGATGGCCCAGGTGTATAAACTGAGGTCCAAAGAAGAGACCTAAATGAGAAGGTGTAAAAACCCCAAAACTGGGTTTTTCATCAAACTACTATGTTGGTTTCAGTAAATTGAACCTCAAATCAGTATGTTAGAGGTGGAATCCTACCCATAGCAGTTAACCCAATTTATTCAATTGCATTACAATTGCAGTTACATATTTACTGTTCATTTAATTTATCTCATTTGTTTGACAAAAAAAAAAATTATTGAGCACCCATTGTGTGCCAAGCCCAGACTGGCCATCCCTCTTGGTTTCCCTGGCAGTGAGAGGTTTCCTGAGACACAGGAGTTTTCAGTGCTAAAACCAGTAGAGTCCTAGGTAAACCAGGATGGTTGGTCACCTAAGAAACTCTGTGTTTGATACTGGATATAAAGCAGTGAAAAAAACAAAGATGGTCTGCCCACATGGAGCTCTACAACTAAGAGATTTTTATTTTAGACTCTTAGTAATTACAGATAGGCTTGCATCCTTCAAATACATTTTCAAGTCATTCATTTTAGATTTTATTAAGCAGTAATCAAGTCTACCCAACTGTTTCAGGTGCTAACACCACAAATCTCATAGCACTCCGTCTATGTGGAGGGGAAATAAAGGATTGTGGAATAGGAGAGTAAGCAGAAGTTTGGTTCATGAATGTGGTCACTGTTCTGGGCAACTATGAATTCCAACCACTTTTAATCACAGCCTGATCCTGTTCTCTGTTATTCTTGGAACAGCAGACACACTCCATCTTCAGGTTTTCAACTCTTTTTGCCACATGTTGATTTGGACCTATTGGGTAGAACAGAGGCTTTTTTAGAAAGGGCCAAGAAAAGCCAGTCTTCCCTGGGGGAATGTGGAGATAATCTGACTGTGGCATCTGCTGATGTGGCCATTACAGCTGGCTGGGACATGACTTTTTTTCACCATCAGTGTTCCTTATACATTCCTCCTATAGCTGGGTGCTGGGTTAAAGAGAAAAACCCTCTCACTCTTGTGTCAAGAACATATGGACGACTTATTTCCCATCTTAGAATTTCGAATCTTCTCCCAGATAGATAATATGTCCTTCTGAATTTAGTAATCTGAAGCCCTTGTCCCTCCACAGTACCCACTACTGGACAAAGGCTGAAGGCCCCGGTTCCTCCTTTCCAAGAATCAGTGGAATACTTCTTGCCATATGGTGATATTTTTCTCTTCAGTTCTGACCCTCATCTCTGCTAGGCTTTATAACAAACACCATTTATCTTCTACCATTGGCTAGGCACCATGATCGGTACCATGGTATTTCATATCCATTATATTATTTAAATCTCACAACATTTCAAACTAGACATTGTTATTCACACTTCCAGGTGAAGAAGCTGAGACACAGAGAGATTAAAGAACTTTCTCTGGGTCTTACATTCTAAATAGACAAAGTAGAATTTGAATTCCACTCTTTTCTTTGAATTGGATTCTTTTTTGAGAGGTGCTCTGATGATCCATAAGGGAAAAGAGCCCATAGATCTTGCATAGTTAAAGATAAATGTGAGCGGGTGGTGCAATGGTGGCTCAGTAGCAAAATTCTCGCCTGCCATGCCAGATACCCGGGTTCGATTCCCAGAGCCTGCCCATGCCAAAAAAAAAAAAGATAAATGTGAGGAAGACTTCAAAAGGAGAAGCATTTGTGTCTAATGTCTACATTTTGCCTAGGGAGGGTGTGGAAAGGCCAGAGAAATCAGGGAGAAAGGCTGGACAAAAACTTTGACCTCCCACTCTATAGTCTACATTAGACCAAAAGCTAACAATTTATAACCATATGTGAGTTTGTGCATTGAAGCAATAAAGAATTAATTTTAAAACTGCCTTAAAAGGTTTAAAAGGACAGTTTTTCCACAAATGGAACTAAAATACTTATTTCATTTCTGTGGAAATTTTTATGGCGACATTTTTTAATGGCCCGGAGCCACGCTTTGGAAAGACACAGAGTGGAGAAGCTGAGGAATCTTCTCTCAGTTATACCTGCTAAGCAGCCTTATCACTGAGCCACAACTTTGGGGGTCTCAGAGCCTGCCCATGACACCACCCATGCCAACCACTGGGAGAGTGGGTCCCAGAACAAGCATTTTACAGAAGAAGAACGTGAAGCCTAGAGTGCCTTGCAAATTGCCTAGTGTATAGTAAGTGCTCAATAATTTCATTGAATAAATGAACAAATAAATAAACAAACAAACCAAGTGATTTTCCAGAAGGTCACACAGCAGGGTTTAAATCCCAAGGTCCTAAATCTTACTCTGCCTCTTGATCCATTTACATCATGCTGTGGGTGAGCCTGGCCAATTTACAACGGATATTTGGATGTCTCAATGGATAGGGCACTGTGCCTGAATGAAGTAATATCAAAAATTTAATTAGAGATATGGAAAAGATAAAGTTGGTGACGACCTTATACCCAGATGCCAGGACAATTCGGTGCGGTTGCTTTGATTTCTAATGAGCATCTGCTCCTCCTCACCAATCCCTTTTGCACTTTTATACAGTGCACAGTTCACGTTACAAAATCAACGATTCTTTATCATCTGTGTGGTCAGTCGCCCTTTGTCTCTCACTGTTACTTGTTTGATCTGGCTTCCCTACTACGTTTCTTGGCTGCCTGCTTCCCCCAGCCCCAGGCAGTCAGGTCGTATTCAGGGACTGTAAAAGCACAGAAAGGATTCCAAAGTCAATTATAACCGATTAGGTGTTTATCTACTGCTTTGTATTATCCATGCCACAGATTGGGGAGTATTCTAAGATTTATACTCAGCTCTGCATCGTCTGTACTAATAGAGGGAGAAAACAATGTATATGCACAGCAGATATATATATTTTAAAATCAAGGTATGGCTTAAACACATTTTAATTGTATGTTTTAATGAGTTTTTACAAATAGATGTACCTGTGCCACCATCGCCACAATCAAAACATAGAACATTCCCAGCATCCCCAGTTTTTCTGTTTACACCCCATCTTGGTCAGTTTGCCCCCCCTACCTTGGCCCCAGACGACCTCCAATCTGCTTTCTGTCACTGTAGATTAAACTAGTCTTTTCTGGGGTTTCACAGAAATGGAATCTTAGAAGTTATTTTTACTTGACTTTGGAATGGCTTCTCTGATTTCCTTCCCAGTGATGTCTGCTAAAGGCTGATATTAAAATGAGTTCATGTTCCCTACACCCACACTGACTTGGCGGGGTGGGCAGAGCTGGAACTTGGAAGAAACCTGAGAGCAAATCGGGGAAGCTGATGAGAATAATTATTGGCAATGAGAAGAATGTTGGCTCTCTTCAGCGTTATTAGATTATGACAAAGCGTGTTTGCCCACTTTGTGCCCTGAACCTATCTCCAAGGTCGCTCAATGCAGCCTCTTCTCAACCTAACAACCTACAAAGTATGTGTGCTTTGTCTTGCATGGGCAGCCACTTTATTTGGAAACTCCGGACTCCAGCAAGCCCCTCTCAGCTACAGAGTCATTGCTCCCTCTGGTGTAAACACAGGGATCCGTCACCCCTTGGCATGAGGCATTGCCACTCATACTGACACCCGCCACAGCCACCCCCTGACAGTGGAATCCTGTGGCTCCCCTAAGCAGGAAGCCAAGGAAAGTTGCTGTTAAGTTCCTGGGTCAGAGGCTGAATTTGTGAATATGTGAACATGGAGGAACTTAATTGCTTGAGAGAGGAGCAGAGAGAAAAGAAATCTCAGAGAAGACAGATCTATCTTCTAGAAGAAGCTAGAAGAAGATACCTAGAGAAGACAGATCTAGGTACATGTGAAAGATGGAGGGGTGAAGGGCAGAGGCATAGCCTGATAAACAAAGCAAGAAGCAATAGAATGGATATTTTTTTCCGTCTAAGAAAAGTCCTAAAATTTCTTCTCTGTCCAAAAGAAACAGATTCAGACCCCGACTGTGACAATACTTGAAAAGTGGGTTTTAACATGGAAATGCTGATAAATCTTTTAACAACCTATACATTTCCAGGTGCTACCAGACCTGCTTAATCCCTTTAAACCTCCAACTTCAACTATGGTGTTTAAAGTCTCATACATCTGCACTGGCTTAAAATAGGGAAATACAAATCATGTTCAGGGGTTAAGGGTAGGGACAGAAGATGGATATCTCAGTGCCATCTAAAACTACAGCACAGCCCGTTCATCATATTATTCCAAGAAAAACTAAATTGAGAAATGCTCAGGCTTCTGGGGTGTGGTTTCCTAAGTTTTCAATTTGTTCTTTTCCCCTTTTTTCAGGGGGTGGGGGATGAGGTGCAAAGGCCTATTTAGTTGGAAAGAAAAAACTGCAAAGAATTCTCTGATTTGGTCCTGTTTTTACACAAAATAAAACAAACAAAACTATTGCCAGAAATCCTAAGAAAATAGCGGTCTTTCTAGTAAGACACTAGCAAAATGACGTCTGGTTTTTATTAAATTATTAATTCACACCCAAAACAAAAGCTTTGGATACTGTTCTACTAACAATGGCTATGATATGCCAGGCAACTTCTGTATGAAGTTCTTTAGGTGATTTTAACCCCATGGCAGCCACAGGAGAAAGATACTCTCATCTCTGTTTTGCAGATGAGGAGATGGAGGTTCAGATCATTTAAGTAACTCGTATAGCTGCTAAATGGTGGTCAAGGATTCCAACCTAGAGTTTGCTTTGGAAGCTCTGCTCTTAGCCAGGATGCTGTCTACTCTCCGTGGTGCATGGATTCAGCCCTGGACTACCTGGAAGGAGCCCATATATGTCACACTCTGAGAATTGATGTGTTTCCTTCCTCTTTTGTGGTCTGACCCAATGACCTTTTCAAACCCCAAAGTCTTAGAAAAAATCTACTAGATTAATTGAGTATTTACTCAAAATTAGGGTCATATATATATATATATGAAAGTTCCTAGCTTGTGTTTCTTGCTTCAATCCAAATTCCTTTGCTATCATCAACTGATCCTGGGCAAACCCCTGAACTTTAGTTTCCTCATCTATTAAATAAGGATTTGTAGGACCTACCTTCAGGGTTGTTGGAGGATTAGTATGTGGGAAAGCAGTCTGGAGGCTTCCAAGTGCCAGAAAATTGCTGGGTCTTGTGATGATGGTAGTGCCTTAATTTTAAAAAGTAGTAACAGCCCCATTGAAGTCTAGCTTTGCAGAACAGGGAGAAGGGAGAAGACTCTACCAGGACAGAGGTCACAACTACCAGGACAGAGGTCACAACTTATTCAAAACATTTATGAGTGAAAGACATACATTTGGGAGAGGGAAAATAAGATGTCTTTCTGCCCTTATTTCCTAAACTGTTTTCTATGAGCTATTAGATGTTCCTTCAAAGTTTCTGTGGTTAGAAAAGTTTGGAAAACATCTTATACCTGATCTCTCTCTCAGTGAACCACAGTGCACCCTGTCTTAATAAAGGTCCTAAAAAGTCTTATCATAAAATAATCTCCACTTAATTCAGCAATTCCTAAACATCTGACTATAGAAACGTTATTGTGAGGTTTCCCTCCATTAGCATCTCCAAGAACACTTTGGAGCACAGTTTTGGAGCTGCTGTTCTAGGTAAGAAGAGCTCCTCTCACCCACTATCGGTACAACTTCTAATCCTCAATGTCCATTGCGATCAATACTCCTTCATTCAACAACTCACATCATAGTAAAGAGACTCCCTGATGCCTGTGAACATATTTTTATAATGCCATGATGCACACAGAGCAGAGTACATATATCCTGCCAATCTGAAGGCACAGGCCCCACTGCCTTAGATGGGAGGTGGGTATGGAATAGGAGGGAGGAACAAGGGGAGGAGGTGCCTGTCTCATTTAGCAGCTCTCCAGCAATCTCTGTTTAATGATACTGATTTATATTGGAGAACAGTCTCAGTTTGGGGTCCTCTAGAAACTGACCTTGGAACAAGGATTTGAGAGCAAGCAGTTTATCTGGGAGATAATCCAAGGAAATACCAGTAAGAGAGTGAGGAAGTGAGTCAGGGAGGGGAAGACAGCCAATAAAAAGTGAATTATTAAGCCAGCTACACAGTGGACAACTGTAGCTTTGTACTTCAGGGAAACACTGCGAAGCAGTGTAAAATACACACCTCAGAATTATCCCACTCAAGATATATACATATCTCATCTCCCATCATTTGTTGGTTGAAGGGTGGGCTGTTAATTTCCTGCACTTCTCAACTGCCATGTATTCCTGGGCCTGGTGACCTCCCAGTTTCCAGAGAAGATCCTCAGGCACCAGGATGCAGATACTGGCATGTGAGAACTGTCCAGAGCATACTGAAAGGTGCATATGGTTCACTGCCCATTGTACTTGGTCCATATTGCAAATGGGAAAATCCAAGGTGGAAGAGAAGTTGTGTCCCTCTACTCCCTGAGTAACTGTTACAGGTATCAATAGGATTCAGCGCAGTGCTAAAGGTGAACTTGAGCCCATAGTCAGGCTCATGATAATTGAGCCACACCTCCTCTGCCCCTTGACGCAGAGGCTGTGAGACTTTTTCTGCCTCCACAGTAGTAATATTTCTCAATAAAAACAGCGATTCTTAAATAGCTGAAGGTGAGGGGAAGCCGCATGCCCTTAGGTAATGCATGAGAATGCAGGTGGAACAGAGACTGTACTGAAAACTTCTATTTACAACTGCCTTGCTCCCTCACCATGCCAAGTCCCTTCACCATGTGAAGCGTGGTGATGGGAACACAGGTTGAGCTAATTGCAGAGAGGGAAAAAACTGCAAAGATACCTAATCAGACCAAGTAAGTCAACAGGCCTCACAAAGCAAGTGTTTCAACTAAAGACATAGCCTTTCTTCTGAACACTTAAGAAAGCTACAGAGAGGTGTCAAAGGAAGTAGTTTTCAGCTAAGCAAAGGATGGTGTGACTATTTCAGAAAATTGTCAAAAGATCAGAATTTGGGGGAAGCTGCAAGCAGAGTTGAAGGTGACTCAGTTTGTGGTAGTTCAACTTGAGAGTTGATCCAACACCTTATTAAATTGTAAATCAGAGGTCCCATATTTTATTTCCAGAGATTACTTATTTCTGTTCCCTTCTCCCAAATCTCACCTGCCACACTTGTCCTTTCCAAGTTCATCCCCATTCAAAAATGTTTACAGAAGTGGCTAAATTGTGAGTAACAATGCAAGTAAATTATGCCAAAGAGAACTCAGTTAATTTGTCTCCACAGTATTCCAGATTATAAAGCCCGAATTATATCAATGGTCTGAACTACTATTTTGTCAGGTTATGAAAAACAAGTTAAAGAGAAGGGAAGATGGCCACATTTAACTAAAAATCACATCTACAAAATGTCCTATTTACAATGGGTTCACACCCACAGGAATGCAATTAAGATTGAGAACATGTTTTTCCTCTGTGCTACACAACTCAATCTACCATGACCTCCTCTTTGGATTGTGGTCTTTGTTGCTGGATTCAGCTCCAGGGAAGGCAGCTGCAATACTGCTTTTCCTGATACAGACTTATCTAAATTGGAACTTTTTCTTTGCAACTCCCACTCATGGTGCTAGAGATACTTACAGGGGTGGGAGGGTGGCCTTCAGAATATTAACTCTTTGAGGGCCTCAGTCCATCCACCCTTTGCCTCTGAAGGAACACAAGTAGTCTGCCTCTCTCCCCACCGCTTCACTGCTACACCTCAAAAAGAGGTTACACCTAACAGAGAGATTCAGGGCACTGAGTGGCGTCACTCTCTCTGCCACTCTCCCTTCTTGGTCTTCCCTCCACACTGCTGAAAAGGGCATGTGACTCTTGATTTTCTACTCTCATGCTTGCTGCAGTATGTTCATCTCTTTAGACTCTTGTTCCTGAAAAGGGTCCCCAAGGTTGGATTTATGCTTAACAGAAAGGAGAGGTAAGCATCTGGCCTAGGCCATGTGCTTTAGAGAGATGCACTTAGCTTTCAAACAGGAGCTCAGCAAACAACAAAGAGGTATTTTCCTTTGTCAGTGGTCCCTATGCCAATATTCTCCTTGGGAACTTTGTGAGGTAGAGAGGGAATACTGCATCCCCTGTTTGGGGACAGGATTTGGGCATTTCCTGAGGCATCTTAGCCATCTTCTTCCCTCTCACCCCTATTCTTCAAACACACAGAAAAATTGTAAGAATAAAGCAACAAATACTGTGTATATGTTATGTTTTGTTTTCTATTGTTCTGACCATTTGAAAGTAAGCTATAGACATCACGGCATCATATCCCCAAATACTTACCTAAGGATAAGGATATTGACCTATATAACTGCAATAATATTATAACACCTAAGAATATTAACAAACATTCCATAATATCAAATTTCCCCAATTGTTTCAAGAATTCCAATTATAGCTTTTTCTGTCTCATGTTTCCAACCATTGAGGATGCTACATTGATCACCTGGACCAGGTAGTAAATGCCAGATGTCTACATTATAAAGTACATTTTACTATGAGATGGTAATTTAACACCAGGAAACCTTTTTAATATCATTAAAAGCTTGACACCAATTACCCTCTTAGAGAAGCCAATACCTACAGAGTAGCACTAAGGATAATAATCAATGAATCAGATCCTAAATGTATAACTCTCCTAGGGAGGGGAGTTCATTTAACTCCCTGCCTTTGTACCCCTTGACTTTTTTTTTAATTGTGAAATACAACATTTATTAAAAAGCAAGAAATTTCCAAGTGCAGTTTAACAAGTAGTTATAGAACAGATTTTAAACTTTGGTATGGGTCACAGTTCCATGATTTTTTGTTTTTTCTTCTAGCTGCTCCAAGACACCAGAGACCAACAGAAATATCAATATAATGATTCAGCAGTCGTATTCGTTTGTTAAATCCCATCTTCTCTGTTATACTCCTCCTTCTCTTTTTTTTTCTTTTTTGTAATAAATAGCATACATACAAAAAAGCAATATTTCAAAGCATGCAATTAGTTGTAGAACAGCTTTCAGAGTTTGGTATGGGTTACAACTCCACCCTTTTAGGTTTTTACTTCTAGCCGCTCTAAGGTACTAGAGACTAAAAAAAAGGTCAGTATAATGATTCAGCAATCATACTTATTTGTTAAACCCTTCTCTGTATAACTCCACCATCATCTTTTAACTTAAGGAATATTTGGGCTATGCCCATTCTAATTTTTTCATGTTGGAAGGGACTGTTGATAATATGGGATATGGGGACGGAACTAGTTGATGATATAGCCGGCCTCTCTGCATTTCAGGACTTATCTGGTCCACAGACCCACCTGGAGGTTGTAGGTTTCTGGAAAGTTTTCCTAGTGCATGGAACCCTTGTAGAATCTTACATATTGCCATAGGTGTTCTTCAGGATTGGCTAGAATGGTTCTGGTTGGGGTTTGGCAGGTTATGATAGGTAGCAAGGTCTAACTGAAGCTTGCATAAGAATGACCTCCAGAGTAGCCTCTCGACTCTATTTGAACTCTGTCTGCCACTGATACCTCATTTGTTCCACTTCTTCCCCGCACCCCTCTTTTTGTCAGGACGGCATTGTTGATCGCTCAGTGCCAGGGCAGACTCGTCCCTGGGAGTCATCTCCCAGGCCACCAGGGAAACTTTCACCCCCGGATGTCATGTCCATGCAGAGGGAAGGTCAATGGTTTCACTTACAGAGTTGGGCTTTAGAGAGGGAGAGGCTACATCTGAGCAACAGAAGAGGGCCTCCGGAGGTGACTCTTAGGCATAGTTAAGAGTAGGTTACTCAGGTTCTTGGGTAAAAAGACCCATCTTTCCTTTACACAAACAAGCTTCTGTCATCACTACCAATTTTCTTCAGAGGGGTATGAATCCCATTTAGCCTCCATTTATGTATTAAACACAAACATAAACAGCTTTGTGTATTTTGCAAAGGTGTTCATATAGCTAAATAAATGTCTATCAGATGGCTTGGAAGGACGAATATATTAAATATAATAGAGTGGATACCTGTGGGAGATGGGCAGTGGTGTTAGGAAAGGGCTAAAACAATGCATATATATATATACATATATATATATTTTTTTAACAGAGAAGCTCCTTCCATGGATAGATAATATTCCATGAACTGGGACACAGGATTAATTCAGGCTTGTGCACCTAAAGTTCGAAGGATATAAAAAAGAAAAAATATTTAGACAGATCAAATGTAGTTTTTTTGTTTTGTCTGTGTTTCATATTCAAAGAGTGAACTAACTGTCCCTTAGTGTATTAGTTTCATGCTGCTTCTGTAGCAAATTACTACAAACCTAGTGGCTTAAAACAACACATATTTGTTACATTACAGTTCTGCAGGTCAGAAATCCAACCTGAGTCTCACTTGGTTAAAATCAAGGTGTTGGCAAGGCTGTGTTCCTTTCTGGAGTTTCTAGGGGAGAATTAATGTCCTTGCATTTTTCAGCTTCTAGACACACACACACACACACACACACACACACACACACCATGTCTTGGCTCATGACCCTCTTCCTCCATCTTCAAAGCCAGGAAGAGCAGATCATGACCTTCTCACATCTCTCACTCTGGCCCTCTCTTTGCCTCCTCCTCTACTTTTAGGGACCCCTGTGACCACTGAGCCAATGCAGAGAGCTCAGGACAGTCTCTTTATCTTAAGGTCAGCTAATTAGCAAACTTAATTTCTCTGTGTCATTTAAGATAACATATTCACAGGTCCCAGGGATTAGGACACGGACATCTGGGGGTATATTATTCTGCCTATCACCCCCAGGCATAACGCAAATAGTGAAACTGCAAAGCCCTGTATTCTTTCTTATTGTGACTCAATTATACAACCAAATAACAACAGCAAAATATAAGTTGAGACCTACCATGTGCCAGATCTCTGTGATAAGGGTAGAGGTTACAGTAGAAGTCAGGGCGGGACTGGGGGGTGGGGGTGGTAATTTTCCCTTCCATTCAATCAACATTCCCAAACTGGCTAATTTTAGCTAAGAGTTAATGAGTCGTTACCTGATTAAGCTGTGCTCACAACAATGTAAATGACAGGCCTTTGGCAACCCTCTAGAAGAGAAGTTTACATTCTTTTTTACAGGAGGACCCTAAGCCAGTGCTTCTTAAACTTTAATGCACATACAAATCACCTGAGAATCTTGTCCAATGAAGTTTTGATCTCGTATTTCTGAGATGCAGCTTTTCTGAGAAGCTTCCAGGCGATGCTGATGCTGCCTGTCCAGCACTACACTTTGAGGACAAAGGCCCTAACTCAAATACATCTCCAATCCTAAACAACAGCCAATCTGATCTGCCAACAAGCAATCCTTATGATGAGGATTTGCCTTCTAAGAGGTGATGGTAATCGATCAGCTTGCTGAAACACCACACTTCATCACATGTGGCAAAACGTCTACAGCAAAGGAGATATTCTACCTATTGGTAATGGCCTCGGTGTCCCACAACAAACGTTTTTGACCAAGATCCACATTCATCCCCAGATATGGCATATGCTGTTTACAGTCCTTGATCTAATAGTGAATCTCCTGTCTTCTGGGCCAGGACTCCATATATGTAAGGGATAGACCCACTACCTGGATGCATACTTATTATCACAATTTTATAAGGATTGGCAAAATCAGCAATATCTCTGGACAAATTACCTGAGTTATGTGAGGATTATCCCCCTCCACACACACATACACATGCAAGATAATAAAGTTCTGATGAAATTCAACATATACCCCTCTGATGGGAATGGGGTATTGCATACTAGCCCCTTTGGAATGTGGGGGAGGGATGAGCATGAGACAGACCAGAAGGTAACTGAGATCATCTTTATAAGTACCTCAAGGAAACACTAGCCAATGACACAATCTCAGGGGCCTGTGGGAGGACACATTATTTGCATTAACTGCTAATGTAATTTGTGATGTAAAATAATTCAGGTTTGAATGGCATGTGGCTCTTCCTGAGTTTGGGCAGCACTGCTTCATAGAACATTCCTGAGCATCAGTGTACTTGGGAATACTCTTACCTATGACTTCTCTTACTCCTTGTTTTGAACTCAGAAAGACTGAGCTCAGTGGGGAAATGAAGAAGAACCAAACCTACAATTCCACACTTTCTACTTGCGAGATAACCAGGTCCATCTCATCTCTTTGGCAGAGGGCTGTCATAACACTTCCCTCAGGATCTCCTTGAGGGGCCTCCATTTGATGTCATCTTTAGGCCCCCTTTCCACCTCAGCCTGGGTGGGAAGCTGCTGAAAACTCTCTTATATGTGTACCTTGAGTGCTGGCCTAACACTGCTGGAGCACCCTGCTCAAGCAGCATGGATCCAAACTTTGCACCCTTGCAACAGAGATAAATGACAGTGAGCCTGAATTTCTGCAAGGGTTCATTGCTATCAATTCATTCAACATCTAAACCAGATGACTTCTATGAAAGCTGTTTCCTAGTATAGAAAAAGTTCAATAAGTTCAATTGGGGGTTCACTATTCTCTTACCTTAACTAACTATCCAATTATTAAAAATAGATTTTCAGAACAGGCAGATTTTTAGACATGGAGTCTAATACCCATCATTGTATGGATAAAAAAAAAGTAAAGACCAGAGAAGGAAAACAAATAGAAGAGAACCAAACAAGCAGTTTGTGGCAACTGCTTCAAACCTAGCTCACAGAGGTCAGTTAGGTAACTCATTTGAAGTCAGATGTCTAGTTCTGGCAAAGCTGGAACTCAAACCCACCTCAACTCCAAAACTTTTCCTCGACCATGGCTAGAACACCTTTTCCCCCACCTGATAGAAGGCCAACCAATTATGTAGTCAGCAATACCTTGAAGATACTCACTTTAAGGACTGACAGTCAAAGTCTGCTTTGGAGGAAAGGGCCAAAAGAACTAGAACCTACGAATGCTACTATTCAGGCCTGCTCTTTTATCTCATAGTCATATCAACCTCCCCACCTAACTCTATTTGTATGGGTTAAGCTTTATAATTCTTTTACCACCCAATCTTTCTTTCTAACCATGAGCTATCACTATCTTACTATTTCAAGTTTTTCTCCAGCTGGGTAAAACATTTTCTTTGTCCTAAGGATGGGTTTTTCTCTTTGGATTAATCTCATCTGCCCGGGGGACCAGCTTATCTTCTTACCCCTCTGTTCACATCTCACTCAATTCTTTCCACCTCTTCAATTTTCACCACTTTCATCCTTTCTACTTCCTTCCTCCCCTCTAGTTCTCTTGGAGCTACAGCTCTTGAATCTCTTGCCTCCACCAAAATGAGATAGCTTTTCTGCTTTTGCTTGAGGGGGAAAAGCCATAAGAGCCCTAAATGCCATCTTCATCTTATTTCCTATTTCCAGCATATATCCTATTTATAATTCTGCCTCCCTTGCAGCAGATTGACACAGCACTCTGTTGGGTTCCCAGAATAAATGCAATTCAAGAATGAGAGGCAAGTCCAGGTTCCCAGGATCCTTCTGCAGTCACGCATTTGTCAGGAGTGTTTTCTGCCAGCATTTGAAAAGTCTCTGCTGGCTGAGCTGAGCTTCTGTGAGTCCATCTTCTGATGTTCTGGAAACTCCGTCCATGTAGAATTTCTTTCCCATCAGATTTCGCTTCCTGGTCATGCCTGAGCCAAACTTATATTAAAGATGGCTTTTATTCCCTGAGCATACTTTGTGCCATAAAAGATACTTAAGAATACTCATTGAGTAAATGAATGAACACTAGCACATTAAATGATAGGTCATAAACTGAGTTTGTGGGAGAACAATTGAAATTATAGCTAATCCATAAAGTGAGCAATGCATATAAAAATTTCTTTTTTAGAAGAAAAAACTTGCACATTACCCTCAATATCTCTGATGCGCCCATCACCCAATCATCATGAAACCTAAGTGAAGGAGCAACATTTACAGAGCACCTTCCATTTATTAGAAACTGCGCTTTGTTTAAATGATTTCGTCCATTCCCAATCTCTGAAATGGATATTGTTACTCCAGTTTTGTAGGTAAGAAAACTGAGACTCAGGTGGGTGAGTGACTTGCTCTGGGTAAATGAAGAGAAAGGAGCCGAAAACAGATTAAACCCAAGTCTATCTGACTTCACAGTTCACTTTAAAAGCTAAAAGAGGACGTATGACGCCATCTGATATAGCACCTGCCAATGATCACTGGTTTGGTTCATGTTCCTTTTGCTTTTTTCTTTCCCGCTTGGCACATAGTAGGTGCTTGTTCTAGTTTGCAAGCTGCCGGAATGCGATATACCAGAAACGGAACGGCTTTTTAAAAGGGGAATTTATTAAGTTGCAAGTTTACAGTTCTAAGTCTGAGAAAATGTCCAAATTAAAGTGCCAACAAGAGGTTATCTTCACTCAAGAAGGGCCGATGAAGTTTCTCTCTCAGCAGGAAGGGCACGTGGCAAAGTCTGCTACCTTTCTCTCCCGGTTTCTTGTCTCATGAAGCTCTTCCAGGGGCATTTTCCAAAGGTCTCTGGCTGTGTGGGCTCTCGTGGCTCTAAAGCTTTGTCCAAAATGATTCCCTCTTAAAGGACTCCAGTAAGTAACCCCACCTTGAATGTGTGCAGACACATCTCCATGGAAACCATCTAATCAAAAGTTACCACCCACAATTGGGTGGGTCATATCTCCATGGAAACAATAAAAACCTCCCACCCAGCAATATTGAATGAGGATTAAATAACATGGTTTTTCTGGGGTATATAAGAGATCCAAGCCAGCACAGTGCTCAAACAAATGTTTATTGAATTAAATAATTTAAATGCACCATTTAGACTCAAAGTGTCTTAACCTCATGTACTGGGATCAGTAGACCCCCCCCCCCCAAAAAAATATTCATGTCTTTTTGAAACCTCAGAATATGACCTTATTTGGAAATAGGGTCTTTTCAGATATAATTAAGTTATAAGTTAAGATGAAGTCATACTAGATTATGTATGGACCCTAAATCCAATCACCAGTGTTCCTATAAGAGGAGAGGACACACAAACACAGACACACACAGAGGAGAACGTCATGTGAACGCCAGAGATTTGGTCTACAGGTCCAGGAATCCCAGGGACTGTCAGAAATTACCAGAAGCTAAAAGAGAGGCATGGAACAGATTCTCCCTCAGAGCCCCTGAAAGGAACAACCCTGCAGATGTCTTGATTTCAGACTTCTGAACTCCAGTGTTATGAAAGAATAAATTTCTGCTGTTTTAATCCAGCCTTTTTGTGGTACTTTATTATGGCAGCCCTAGGAAGTTAATACACCTGTTGTCATTCTAATACGCAAGCCTTGATGTAGACATTTTACAAGAAACCAAGCACCAAACTTCAGAAGGTGCTCAGATGGAGACCCATGTGCCAATGTCTTCTGTCTTCATCAGGGAACACAGACCTGGCTGATGCTCCTTTTATCTAGGGTATGGACAGATGAGTAAAAAATATGGACAAGAAATAAACAAATAATAGGGAGAACAAAGGTTAAAATAGAGTAGACAGAAATATTACTGGTCAATGAAAGGAAGTGGTAAGGTGTATGGCACGTATGAGTTTTTTCTTTTTTCTTTCTTTTGCTAGAGCAATTCGAATGTTCAAAAAAATGTACATGGTGATGAATACCCAACTATGTGGTGATATTGTGAACCATTGATTGTAACCATGTCAAGAATGTTTGTATGTCAAGAATGTTTGTATGCTTGTTCACTGTTTATAATAAAAATATTTTTAAAAAATGGAATGCAGACCTGAACTGATACCATCACAGGCAGAATATAGGTTAGACCTAGAGGAAGCAGCGTGAGACGCTGGACCAGGCCACTGAGGGAGAAAAACATTTGCCTGCACATCTCCACCTCTTGAGATGAGCCAGATTCCGCCTGCCTGGGAAGAGGCTCCAGGAGCCATTCCTGCATTTGTGGTAACAGTAAGAAGAAGCTGCTGCAGAAACTGCCCTCATTCGATGGCATCCTCTTCACAGTAACGTGGGGGTTGTTAGTCCCGTTGATGTTCTCTGATGTGTAGCTTTAATTGTAGCCTTGCTTTTATGTGGAAAATAGAATCATATTCTCAAGAGAATAACGGGGGAAATCCACTACCAGGCTTGAATACAAATAGGACTCTGCAGAAACTGCTGCTTCATAGGTGGGCATGGGGAAAAGGCAGTAAAGGAGGAAAGCTACCTCCACAGGTCTGGGATTTATGCCCCCAACTTATAAAGGTATCACTGTCCCTATTTCCCTCTTCTAGAGTATAAACAGGATCATTGTTATTCTTGGGCAGATAAGGAAATTGCTTACAAGGAAGGGTTTCTGTGGTGCTAAAAACCTACCATCCCCCCAAAAAGCTGTCCCTCACCCACACAGGAACTTCTGTGGACTAATACCACTGTTAACACAATTATCTATTGCCTCCTTCAGTTCATATGCATGTTTCTACACAATTGAGGTCATACTAATTATAAATTTTGCAATCTGTCTTTTTCAGTTAACAGTATAGTCATGAGCATTTGAGGGGAGGCTGTTGTAGTAAAATCCAACCATGTTATAGTTGAAGGTGACATCAGGCAGAAACAGCAGCAACAACAGGCCCTCCTGGGCAGGCTCCTGGGAGCTTGAATGGTCCTGTCCCATTTACACAACCTCATCAACCATGGGCAAGGTTGGCTCTACAAGGTATGATTAAGAGAGGTTTTTGCTGTTGTTTTTTTTAAGCATCTCTCAACTTTTTATATTTTCCACATTTTCAAAATAGACCAGTGTCATTTCTATAGACAGAAAATATTATTTTAAATCTCTCCTTTCTGCTGCCAAGAAATCAACCAGGCATTCAAATGTGAATCAGCTGTATAAAAGCAAGCCACCTAGGTTCATCTCAGTAGTTCATAGGCTCCCCATATGGGAAATGGGACAATCACCCTGAACCCTTTGAGAGTAGAGACTATAACGGAATCTCTATTGTATGGAGGAGGTGATGTCCCCTGTCTTACTTTGCCAGGGCTACTAAAAAGAACCACACACTGATTGGCTTAACACCGGGAGTTTATTGGCTCACAGTTTGGGAGGCTAGAAGTCTAAACTCAAGGCCTTGACAGGCCATGCTTTCTCCTAGAGTCCATCTTATTTTGGTGATGGTTTGCCACCATCCTTGTGGTCCCTTGGCTTGCACCTCTGCCTTAGTAACTTGGTGATCTCTTTCTTCTCTAGCTTCTCCTGACTTCTGGCTTCTACTGTTTGACTGTATCTGAATTTCCTCTCTTTGTAAGGTTTCCAGCCATAAAGATTAAAGGCCAACCAGATTCATTTCCTACAGTTAAAGCTCACCCAGATTTACAAATGGGTTCACACCCCCAGGAATGCACATTTAGACTTGAGTATGTTTTTTGTGGAGTACATGATTCAATCCCCAACACTGCCTGAGAACAAGATAAACAGATGAGCAGTCCATACCTTGGAGATAGCAGAGCTTTATGCCCACAGTGGTTTGAAGCTGTATGTACTCCAGAAAAACATGTTCTTAAATCTAATCCATTCCCATGGGTGTAAACCCGTTTTAACTAGAACCTTTTGATGAGGCTACTTCAATGTGACCCACTTCTTTCAGGATGGGACTTAATCCTGTTACTGGAGTCCTAGATAAACAGAATGAATACAGAGAGAGAAACAGAAAGCTATGGATGCAAGACGTTACAAGCAATGAAACCTGGAAGAGAAGGGAGAGACCAGCAGATGCCACTGTGTGCCTTACCATATGGCAGAGGAGCCAAGAATCGCTGGCAGCTAGTTTCAAGAAGAAAGCATCACCGGAATGATGCCTTGATTTGGATATTTTCTGGGACTCTAACCAAGCATGAATAAATTTCCATTATTCAAACCAAACCATTTAATAGCATCTGCTTTAAGCAACCTAGGAATGAAAAATATAGTCCATAACTGCCCCACCCTCCAAAACCCTCCAATCTTCTCAGAAGAACATCCATTTGCTTTCTTATGATCATAACCTCCCAACTCAGGCATCATTGAGCACTGAATGAAGCCAAGGTAACTTTAGGTCCTGGAAAAGGAGTCAAACCACCTCCTGCCTCATACCCACTTACAGGGCTGACTTATTCACTAGGGACAGTAAGCCCACAAAAATACTTCAATTTATTTAAAGTCAGAATTTTAGAAATTAACTTTTAGGTCAAAGAAAATGTTATCATATACAATATTAATGTATTTGCTTTTATATGAACAGTCATAAAATAGAATTTTTCATATTTTCAGTGGAGAAATGGGCTCATAAAGGCAAAAGT
The DNA here is from genome assembly GCF_023851605.1 of Tamandua tetradactyla. Classification (NCBI taxonomy): domain Eukaryota; kingdom Metazoa; phylum Chordata; class Mammalia; order Pilosa; family Myrmecophagidae; genus Tamandua; species Tamandua tetradactyla. The sequence goes on from NC_135336.1 coordinate 21,142,434, forward strand.
GCCTATGGCCCATCAGAGTCATAAAGTAGCCCTGCTCACTTAGACTATCGCAGCTTTATATTTGCCAAGCCCTTCCCAGAAATTGTTAGGGTGAATTGCAGACCAAAATGTCTACCATTCCTCTCCACTCATCTTCTTTAAGCTTCTGGTACAGAGGAAACAGAACTTGGGTATGGATTTTTGGCACAAAAATAACAGAGTCATGAGGTAAACTGAGACTGCATTGTAGAGTTAAGCATACAGAAATATATTTACAGAGAGCAGAAGAAATCACTTTTTTAAATGGTCACACAAATAACCTTTACAATACAGGATGGGTAAGAAGTGATAACTCTAGGAAATGAGTTGGCATTTCCCCCTTTTCTTAAGGATGATAGTCCTTGTTCCTTAGGATAAGGTTTCTATGAAATGTGAACATCTCCTTTCATCAACTAGGATCCTTCTTTTCAAATTAGGGTTATAAATAAATAACTACAACTTGCAAACCATCTGATTACATCCTTGTACTTTCCCAACATTCCCAAAGAAGGCACTTCCACCAATTTTTGCATCATTAAATATTTAAGTAAAAACTCATTGAAGTGAACTGTGGGACAAAGGGCATTTATTAAGCACATGTTTGGGCACAATGCTATGCCAGGCAGGCTTTAGATATAGGGAGCAAATGAAATTTGCTCCCTGCAGACCAGTAATATCTGGGAAAGAATATTGGCTTCAAGCGAGGATGCCAGCACAGATATCCCCAATTTTACTTAGAGTCCGTTATTCAGCAGTTGCAAATATGCAGAACACCATCAAGAACTGGGAAGCAAGCAAAATAAAGCATTGGAGCAGACCAACTCAAGTCTCTAAGTCCACGCCTCAAAGTTTTAGAGAATCGTGGAAAAGTTACAATGCACCTCAAACACTTGCAGTACGAAAGTAGGTAAGTAACTCAAATCCAGAATGCTCTGTTTATGAAATCAGAAAAAAATTCAATACATTCTGTCATAATTTTCATTGGTAAACATTTACAGAGTTTGGCATATGCAAGAGGGTGTAAGACGATATATTAAATAGCCCTATCCCACAAGGAGTTTGCAATGGGGGTAGGAAACACAGGAAATACTAGATGTAAACTAATCACAGCCATATAAGGGCTTTTATGCTGAATGAATGGGAGTGGTACCAACTTAAATTTCTGCATGAAAGCAAAGAGAAGGGAGAAATCCTTAAGTGAGGGATGTGTCAGTGAGGATTCAGCAGGAAGCAGATAGCACATTCAAAAGATTTAACTAAAGAGAGTTTAACTAAGGAGCTATTAACTGAGGAGTGGACCGAGTTAAGGAAACTAATCACAGTGGTGATTAGTTTGGGGCTATCAGAAATGGGAAGCCATTGCCACCTCTAGATTTAAGGGACAAAGGAGAGAATGATGTGTTGAAGAGAAGATGTGCCACAGAAGCTAAAGCAATGGAGGCAAGGCAAGGAGTTGAAGTTGGGAGCTCAGTTTTAAATAGCAAACTTCTCACCTACTGATGCCTCCCACAGGCCAATCCCAATGAGATCCTGGCAGGAAGGGAGCCCAGGAGATGCAGTTCTAGAGCCCAGAGCAGCATAGAGAAGAGTATAGAATGGACCTAGGGGTCAGATAGAGAATAGACCAGCACACAAGCTAGAGATATGACTGAGCCTTAAGAGAAGGGAGGACATTTTAGACAGATTTAGACATGTGCATACTAGAAATGAGGAATAAATTTTTTTCAGCCAGCAGGTAATGTGTGCAAAATGCATTTTTTTTTTTAGAAGAATTGGGTTGAACATTTAGGAAGTTTGGAAGAGTAGAGATAAAGCATGGCTTCTCAACAGCAGCACCATTGACATTTTGGATTGGATCATTCCTTTTAATGGGGACTGCTCTATGCATTGTAGCATGTATCCCTGGCCTCTACCCACTAGATACTAGTAGCACCCCACCCTTGTTCTCAAAACCATACTTTTAACACCTTTTGATAAGCAGAACTGTCTCTAGTCTCTAGACATTGCCATATGTCCTCTAGGGGAAGGGCAAGCTTGTCCCCAGTTGAGATCCACTGGGAAAGAAAGGAAAGGATGTCACAGTCAGAAAATTGTTGAAACAGAAATGAGATGCTAAGCGCTTAGACCAGCATGGTAGTAGGGTGACTGACAAGGAAAGGGCAAATGTTGCAGACCCTGCAGTTTTAGTTATAGATAGGCTGTGTGAGGAGAAGCAAAGGGGGTTGTTGAGGGTGACTTTTAGGTTTGTAGATTAAATAAGAGGAAAGATGTCTCCACTTTAGGAATAGCATTAGGAATGTAGCATGGCCATGGGAAAAGATGATACATCTTTGTGAACATGTTTGAAGGAGATCCAAGGCATTTAGAAGAGGGACTGAATTTTGGAGGGAGTCTGGGAATAGGATTTAGATTTCAGTCACCCACACAGAGAAACAGCTGGAGCTATGGGAGGAATGAAGTTCTCATGAAGAGAAGGTTGGAAAAAAAGACAAGAACTGAGGTTTTATTTTCCTTCTCGCCACAACACCCCAACGTTTTTATGGGGAGGATGGTTTACATGTATATAAGAAGAGTGTGGGACAGATACAGGAAAACCAAGCAGTTTTCTAAGAGGAGAGATAGGGCTGAGGTCAAGCTCCTGTCCCACTTGCCAGGCCATACGACCAAGGGTCTCTGTCTGCCCTGAGGGATCAGTTTTCTCTATTTTTTACAAAGGATAGGAACGGTTCTGAGGAGAATCAAAACAATCACAAAAGCTCAAGTCTCCTGAAGGGAGGATCCTTGTCCCTTCAATGGGTTTATGTCCTCCTTTTATATTTAATCACTCAAGTCTTAAAAGAAGCTAACTTTGATGAGGTGGACATTATTACTCCTTGGAATAAACTTCTCAAGTGAGTGGTTATAGGAGATATGGCTCTTCTGGAGTTCTGAAGAAAGGTGTTAAGTAAAATAAATTGGCTGCCTACATCAGCATCACCAAAAGCAACCCCCTTACTGAGAAGTAACAGAGACTTCCTGAAGAGTTAAAAATAAAAGTGGAGCTTTCCAAAAAAACAGAGCATGCCCTGCAAAAGTTTTAGTTTAAGCAACAATTGGAAATAAGCTGATTTCAGTACAATAGAGATAGCCCATGGGAAACAGACAAATATATTGTAATAGTCAATCTATGATCATTCCCTACTTTGCAAGATCTTGCTTTATAACAAGGAACCTAAAGGTCAACCAATTATTGTAATTTCTCTTTTGGAAATTCCCAAATTCTCTCTATAAGCTAATGTAACTTGCTGACTATTTTGAGACTCTTACTTTGGTTTGAGCTGTCCTTGCTTAAGCAGTTTAAGAAACCCATTATATTGGTTATTATGGGTGATTCTGTTTCCTTTGACATTTCCTGGTGTCAGAAGTGGGATCTGGAGAAGCCCCCTGACTGCCCCATGGCTGAGTATTCATGGTACCCTTTGCACCCTCTGCTCCCTCACCACCTGCAGATTGCAAAGGGTAAGCGTCTCCCAGATCTGAGCTCCACTTTCTTTGCATGAAGCTCTTCGAGTTTATTGTCAGACTTGACTTTGGTTTGGTTTTGTTCTGATCCAGACATCTTCTTGGTGAGTACCTTGTTCTATCTGTGTGGGGGTAGGGGGTACGGAAGTTCTGGTACACATTAATACAGCCACTTTTCTGTCCATGGGACCCCTATATAATTTTTATTTTCTGATCCTTTTACTGAACATGAGCTATACTCAATTTACCCTCAAATCTCTGTTTTTCCTTTGGTAAAGACACTTTTACTTACATGTTTTCTCACTCTAAGCTTAGCTCATATTTGTTTTTCAGTTTGCAGTGGCCACTTTGGGGGACAACTGATCTAGCTAAAATAGAACATTCTGGAGGTGCACTTGAAAAGAAAGAGTCCTGGATTCCACAAAAGCAGTGGGGATCATTTTTTTTTATTGGTATTCAGAAGCCCCTAAAAGATGAAATGACTCTAAAATAGCCTCTTTAAAATATACCTCAAGGTGTGCAAAAGAAGAGTTTAAAATCTTGATACTAGTCCTACTGCTTCCCTTTATAGTCCCACAGATCCCTCTCACCCACTCTCCACCAGGGCCCATAATTCAGCTTCCCCTAAAAAATTAGGCCATCTGCTGATTCTGGGGCACCGGGCAAGTGTTGAACTTCATCTCATTAAAAATAATTTCCTGGACCCCAAGAAAAATCAGACTAATTGCAAAGAAATTATATCAGCTAGTTCAGATGTGCTTTTGCCTACCACCCAAATCTCTTATCACAACAATAGGGCCATTGCATCTATTTGTGAGATGTCTTAAAGGAAGATGTCTCAAATGAAATTACATTCCAGATCATCCAGTGCTTATCTGCATGGCACAAGCCCTATTGGTCTTCCCTTCTAGTGACACATCAAAATATGGACCTTATGAAAAAACAAATTGTTTCTTCTAGGATGGGACCTAAATTATCTTCAATCAACTCATTTCTGAGACATGATGGCTACTGTCACCAGTGACTCTCATACTTCTTTAAGTTGCCTACTCCTCTCTATAAATTAACTAATACCTCAACCCTCTAAACATTGCAATGATTGGTCAACATAAATCAAAAGAAGCTTTAATACAGCCAAACCTTAGGCTTACCTAAATTATCCTTGAGAGCTCTCACTCAGAAGCGTAGAGGTCAATAGAGACCATCTGCAAAAGCGAAGACCAAAAGCTAACACTTTTATATGGTTTAATGAGTTTTGTTTTTCTGTGTTTTGCCTTTTCATGTCTTTAAGGATCAAATTTTTTTACTTATGGTTAAAAGTTTGAGTTGTCAGGTTTCATTGTCTATCTAAATGTTTACATATATATTTATATATGTGATTTTTTTGACCTCCAGATGTCATTGCCAAATAACTCGTAAAATTCCTTAAGAGAACTTTGTTCAAGTTTGCTTACAGATAAGTAAGTGCTTATATAAATTAAATACTCCTGTGCTGGTTTGAAAAGATATATGTCCCGTAGAAAAGCCATGTTTTAATTTAAATCCCATTTCTTAAAGGCAGAATAATCCCTATACAATACTGTATGTCTGAAATTGTATTCAGATCATCTCTCTGGAGCTGTGATTTAATCAAGAAAGGTTATTAAGCTGGATTAGATGACAGCATGTCTCTACCCATTTGGGTGGTTCTTGAGAAGTTTCTGGAGTCCTATAAAAAAGGAAATATTTTGGAGAATGAGAGAGATTCAGAGAGAGCAGAGCAGAACAACATAGCCACGAGAAGCAGAGTCCACCAGCCAGCGACCTTTGGAGATGAAGAAGGAAAATGTCTCCCGGGGAGTTTCATGAAACAGGAAGCCAGGAGAAGAAGCTAGCAGATGACACCGTATTCACCATGTGCCCTTCCAGCTGAGAGGGGAACCCTGACCATGTTCACCACATGCCTTTCCAGATAGGAAACTCTGTGTTCACCATGTGCCTTCTCACTTGAGAGAGAAACCCTGAAATTCATTGGCCTTCTTGAACCAAGATATCTTTCCCTGGATGCCTTAGATTGGACATTTCTCGGCCTTAGAACTGTAAACTAGTAACTTCTTAAATCCCCCTTTTTAAAAGCCATTCTGTTTCTGGTATATTGCATTCTGGCAGCTAGCAAACTAGAACTCCTAAAACCCTGGAATTAAAGAAACCAAATTTAATGCTTCAAATTTTTTAAATGCTAACTGAAATATTTTTAAAATCCAAGGGCACATAAACTAGGTAGATCTTTAACAAATGAGACTACAATGTTCGTTAAATTTGAGTTATTAGCATTAAATATAATACAAGCATACTTTAATTTTTATTGTAGTGTGTTCTTTCTAACTTTTTATACAAGTTTTAAGTTGACTGATCAAATAAGGTAATATTATGTTTACTAAATGTTTAAAAGCATAAGGATTATAAAGTTTGCATTAATCCAATTATCATTATTTTGATAGAATTTGTTTTGACAATGATGATGTTTTATATGATGTTAGCTTAAAGGCAAATTTAGAAACTTTTGATAACTTTATGTAAGGTATATAGAATGCATGTTTTATTAAGGAAAGTAGAGAGTAGTTTTATTATAAGGTAAAAGTACTGGTTATTGCAAAATGAAAAAGAAGAAAATGCAGGGCAAACAAATCCTGAATGAATATGAAAAGTTATAGGAGGCTGAAGAAAAGGAATTTTGCTTAATGTGGTCAAAGTTGGGTACAATTTGATAGATTTCATTACAAGATTGTTTTAAAGCTTTCATGTCAAACAGTATACTAACTTGAGTTTCCTTTTGTTGTAGAAATTATGTTTATTTTCTTTTTGAGCAATCAGTATAAAAATAGTTGCTTGAATTTTGAATAATAGCATACCTCCCATACTGACTTCTCTAATTTTTATGACTACTTTGTTTAAATAGGGAACCAAGTGTTGTTTCATAATGACCCATAATTATGTTAAATTTGACAACTGTAACAATTTTGCTTCCCCACAAGGCAAATCCTAGATAGTCTTTTTTTGATTTCTCTTTAAGATTTCACATTTATTTATTTATTTATTTTTGCATGGGCAGGCACTGGGAATCGAACCTGGGTCTCCGTCATGGCAGGTAAGAACTCTGTCACTGAGCCACCATCACACTACCCAAGACTTCACATTGTTAAACCTCATTCAAAAGAACTTGATCAGGCTTACAAAATGAATTTACTGCTATTAAATAACAGAAAATTAATCCTTGGATTCATATCTCCCAGTTTAAGTGAGGCTTCTCTGAACAACCAAACTTGAACTTTTCATTCTTACAAATGATTATGAATTAAAACTGACTAGACCCGACCCGCCCGCCCTCCTTCTCCCCCCTCTTTCTCCGCCGGCCCGCCACGCGGCGCCCACGCCCCGCAGCAGCCGACCCGCCCGCCCTCCTTCTCCCCCCTCTTCCCCCTCCTGCTCCGGTAGCTCTCCAACCACCACGGTGCCCTCTTCCGCCTTCACCGGCTCCTCTGCCACCAGCCTCGACAGCCTTGCCGCCCTCACCTTTCCTCCTCCAGAACAGCTACTGGGGGAGTGGAGACAATACAGAGCAGCTCCCGGAGCCATGAAGGAGATCAAAGGGACAGCGTACCGCATCCTGGAACAGCTGACTGTCTGGGAGAACCAGCTCCGGTGAGAACACCGAGGGACGCGGGCTTTCCTGGGCGGAACGGCAAGCGGCCGGAGTCCCTCCCTTCCTCCTTCCCAGGCCAGCTGGTAGAATTGGGCAGGCGGTCCCCTTAGGCCGCGGCGGCTGGCGTCCCCACCACGCGAGGCCCGCCGGACCAACTGAAAGAGTTGGGTCAGAAATCCCCAGACTGCGGAGAACGGTGACCAGGGGGTCCCTTCCAAACACATGACTCCCCGGTCCACCTGGGAACAGTGCACTCTCCCGGGCTGCAACAGCTGGCGCCCTTCCGCCACGCTTGGCGCCCCGGGCCGACTAAGAAATTTGGTCGGGTGCTCTCACGTGCTGCGGCAGCCGGCGACCCTCCCTGCGTTCGGACCCCCGGGCCGGCTGGCACTCTTCCAAGACGCTTCGGCTGCCAAACCTCCCCTACGGCGAGAGTTTTCCAGAGTTAAAGGACCCACAGCACCTTTTACTGGTGGATCCCGTAGACAAACGTGTGCCACGAGCGCCACCTACTGGGCAGGATAAGAAAAACAGAACCCAGAGATTTCACAGAAAAATCTTACAACCTGTGGGGTCCAACACCCAGGGAAATCTGACTAAATGCCCAGACGCCAGCAGAAGATAACGGATCATGCTCAGAAAATTGAAAATATGGCCCAGTCAAAGGAACAAACCAATAGTTCAAATGAGATACAGGAGCTGAAACAACTAATGCTGAATATACGAACAGAAATGGAAAACCTCTTCAAAAACAAAATCGATAAATTGAGGGAGGACATGAGGAAGACATGGGCTGAACATAAAGAAGAAATAGAAAAACTGAAAAAACAAATCACAGAGCTTATGGAAGTGAAGGATAAAGTAGAAAAGATGGAAAAAACAATGGAACCTACAATGATAGATTTAAAGAGACAGAAGATAGAATTAGTGATTTGGAGGATACAACATCTGAATTCCAAAAAGAAACAGAAACTATCCGGAAAAGAATGGAAAAATTCGAACAGGGTATCAGGGAACTCAAGGACAATATGAACCGCACAAATATACGTGTTGTGGGTGTCCCAGAAGGAGAAGAGAAGGGAAAAGGAGGAGAAAACTAATGGAAGAAATTATCACTGAAAATTTCCCAACTCTTATGAAAGACCTAAAATTACAGATCCAAGAAATGCAGCGCACCCCAAAGAGATTAGACCCAAATAGGCGTTCCCCAAGACACTTATTAGTTAGAATGTCAGAGGTCAAAGAGAAAGAGAGGATCTTGAAAGCAGCGAGAGAGAAGCAATCCATCACATACAAGGGAAACCCAATAAGACTATGTGTAGATTTCTCAGCAGAAACCATGGAAGCTAGAAGACAGTGGGATGATATACTTAAGTTACTAAAAGAGAAAAACTGCCAACCAAGACTCCTATATCCAGGAAAGTTGTCCTTCAAAAATGAGGGAGAAATTAAAACATTCTCAGACAAAAAGTCACTGAGAGAATTTGTGACCAAGAGACCAGCTCTGCAAGAAATACTAAAAGGAGCACTAGAGTCAGATACAAAAAGACAGAAGAGAGAGATATGGAGAAGAGTGTAGAAAGAAGGAAAGTCAGATATGATATATATAATACAAAAGACAAAATGGTAGAGGAAAATATTATCCAAATAGTAATAACTCTAAATGTTAATGGACTGAATTCCCCAATCAAAAGACATAGACTAGCAGAATGGATTAAAAAACAGGATCCTTCTATATGCTGTCTACAGGAAACACATCTTAGACCCAAAGATAAATATAGGTTGAAAGTGAAAGGTTGGGAAAAGATATTTCATGCAAATAACAACCAGAAAAGAGCAGGAGTGGCTATAATAATATCCAACAAATTAGACTTCAAATGTAAAACAGTTAAAAGAGACAAAGAAGGACACTATATACTAATAAAAGGAACAATTAAACAAGAAGACATAACAATCATAAATATTTATGCACCGAACCAGAATGCCCCAAAATACGTGAGGAATACACTGCAAACACTGAAAAGGGAAATAGACACATCTACCATAATAGTTGGAGACTTCAATTCACCACTCTCATCAATGGACAGAACATCTAGACAGAGGATCAATAAAGAAATAGAGAATCTGAATATTACTATAAATGAGCTAGACTTAACAGACATTTACAGGACATTACATCCCACAACAGCAGGATACACCTTTTTCTCAAGTGCTCATGGATCATTCTCAAAGATAGACCATATGCTGGGTCACAAAGCAAGTCTTAACAAATTTAAAAAGATTGAAATCATACACAGCACTTTCTTGGATCATAAAGGAATGAAGTTGGAAATCAATAATAGGCAGAGGGCCAGAAAATTCACAAATACGTGGAGGCTCAACAACACACTCTTAAACAACGAATGGGTCAAAGAAGAAATTGCAAAGGAAATTAGCAAATACCTCGAGATGAATGAAAACGAAAACACAGCATATCAAAACCTATGGGACGCAGCAAAGGCAGTGCTATGAGGGAAATTTATTGCCCTAAATGCCTATATCAGAAAAGAAGAAAAGGCAAAAATGCAGGAATTAACTGTCCACTTGGAAGAACTGGAGAAAGAACAGCAAGCTAATCCCAAAGCAAGCAAAAGGAAAGAAATAACAAAGATTAGAGCAGAAATAAATGAAATTGAAAACATGAAAACAATAGAGAAAATCAATAAGACCAGAAGTTGGTTCTATGAGAAAATCAACAAAATTGATGGGCCCTTAGCAAGATTGACAAAAAGAAGAAGAGAGAGGATGCAAATAAATAAGATCAGAAATGGAAGAGGAGACATAACTACTGACCTCACAGAAATAAAGGAGGTAATAACAAGATACTATGAACAACTTTACGCTAATAAATACAACAATTTAGATGAAATGGACGGGTTCCTGGAAAGACATGAACAACCAACTTTGACTCAAGAAGAAATAGATGACCTCAACAAACCAATCACAAGTAAAGAGATTGAATTAGTCATTCAAAAGCTCCCTAAAAATAAATGTCCAGGACCAGACGGCTTCACATGTGAATTCTATCAAACATTCCAGAAGGAATTAGTACCAACTCTCCTCAAACTCTTCAAAATAATCGAAGTGGAGGGAAAACTACCTAATTCATTCTATGAAGCCAACATCACCCTCATACCAAAACCAGGCAAAGATATTACAAAAAAAGAAAACTACAGACCAATCTCTCTAATGAATATAGATGCAAAAATCCTCAATAAAATTCTAGCAAATCGTATCCAACAACACATTAAAAGAATTATTCATCATGACCAAGTAGGATTCATCCCAGGTATGCAAGGATGGTTCAACATAAGAAAATCAATTAATGTAATACACCACATCAACAAATCAAAGCAGAAAAATCACATGATCATCTCAATTGATGCAGAGAAGGCATTTGATAAGATTCATCATCCTTTCCTGTTGAAAACACTTCAAAAGATAGGAATACAAGGGAACTTCCTTAAAATGAGAGAGGGAATATATGAAAAACCCACAGCTAATATCATCCTCAATAGGGAAAAATTGAGAACCTTCCCCCTAAGATCAGGAACAAGACAAGGATGTCCACTATCACCACTATTATTCAACATTGTGTTAGAAGTTCTAGCCAAAGCAATTAGACAAGAAAAAGAAATACAAGGCATCAAAATTGGAAAGGAAGAAGTAAAACTATCACTGTTTGCAGATGATATGATACTATACGTCGAAAACCCGGAAAAATCCACAACAAAACTACTAGAGCTAATAAATGAGTACAGCAAAGTAGCAGGCTACAAGATCAACATTCTCAAAAATCTGTAGCTTTTCTATACACTAGTAATGAACAAGCTGAGGGGGAAATCAAGAAGCGAATCCCATTTACAATCGCAACTAAAAGAATAAAATACCTAGGAATAAATTTAACCAAAGAGACAAAAAACTATATAAAGAAAACTACAAAAAACTGCTAAAAGAAATCAAAGAAGACCTAAATAGATGGAAGGGCATACCGTGTTCATGGATTGGAAGACTAAATATAATTAAGATGTCAATCTTACCTAAATTGATCTACAGATTCAATGCAATACCAATCAAAATCCCAACAACTTATTTTTCAGAATTAGAAAAACCAATAAGCAAATTTATCTGGAAGGGCAGGGTGCCCTGAATTGCTAAAAACATCTTGAGGAAAAAAAAAGAAGCTGGAGGTCTCACGCTGCTGGACTTTAAGGCATATTATGAAGCCACAGTGGTCAAAACAGCATGGTATTGGCATAAAGATAGATATATTGACCAATGGAATCGAATAGAGTGCTCAGATATAGACCCTCTCATCTATGGACATTTGATCTTTGATAAGGCAGTCAAGCCAACTCACCTGGGACAGAACAGTCTCTTCAATAAATGGTGCCTAGAGAACTGGATATCCATATGTAAAAGAATGAAAGAAGACCCGCATCTCACACCTTATACAAAAGTTAACTCAAAATGGATCAAAGATCTAAACATTAGGTCTAAGACCATAAAACAGTTAGAGGAAAATGTAGGGAGATATCTTACGAATCTTACAACTGGAGGTGGTTTTATGGACCTTAAACCTAAAGCAAGAGCACTGAAGAAAGAAAGAAATAAATGGGAACTCCTCAAAATTAAACACTTTTGTGCATCAAAGAACTTCATCAAGAAAGTAGAAAGACAGCCTACACAATGGGAGACAGTATTTGGAAATGACATATCAGATAAAGGTCTAGTATCCAGAATATATAAAGAGATTGTTCAACTCAACAACAAAAAGACAGCCAACCCAATTACAAAATGGGAAAAAGACTTGAACAGACACCTACCAGAAGAGGAAATACGGATGGCCAAGAGGCACATGAAGAAATGCTCAATGTCCCTGGCCATTAGAGAAATGCAAATCAAAACCACAATGAGATATCATCTCACACCCACCAGAATGGCCATTATCAACAAAACAGAAAATGACAAGTGTTGGAGAGGATGTGGAGAAAGAGGCACACTTATCCACTGTTGGTGGGAATGTCAAATGGTGCAACCACTGTGGAAGGCAGTTTGGCGGTTCCTCAAAAAGCTGAATATAGAATTGCCATACGACCCAGCAATACCATTGCTAGGTATCTACTCAAAGGACTTAAGGGCAAAGACACAAACGGACATTTGCACACCAATGTTTATAGCAGCGTTATTTACAATTGCAAAGAGATGGAAACAGCCAAAATGTCCATCAACAGAAGAATGGCTGAATAAACTGTGGTATATACATACGATGGAATATTATGCAGCTTTAAGACAAGATAAACTTATGAAGCATGTAATAACATGGATGGACCTAGAGAATATTATGCTGAGTGAGTCCAGCCAAAAACTAAAGGACAAGTACTGTATGGTCCCACTGATGTGAACGGACATTCGAGAATAAACTTGAAATATGTCATTGGTAACAGAGTCCAGCAGGATTTAGAAACTGGGTAAGATAATGGGTAATTGGAGCGGAAGGGATACAGACTGTGCAACAGGACTAGATACAAAAACTCAAAAATGAACAGCACAATAATACCTAATTGTAAAGTAATCATGTTAAAACACTGAATGAAGCTGCATCTGAGCTATAGGGTTTTTTTGTTGTTGTTTTTTACTATTATTACTACTTTTATTTCTTTTCTCTATATTAACATTTTATATCTTTTTCTGTTGTGTTGCTAGTTCCTCTAAACCGATGCAAATGTACTAAGAAACGATGATCTTGCGTCTATGTGATGATGTTAAGAATTACTGAGTGCATATGTAGAACGGTATGATTTCTAAATGTTGTGTTAATTTCTTTTTTTTTCTTTTTTTCTTTGTTTCCGTTAATAAAAAATAAAAAATAAAAAATAAAAAATAAAAAAAAACTGACTAAAGATTAGTACCAACTGGTCCCAGAAGCAGATGATTCAGGGGTGGACAGCTTTAACCAAGATTGCAGAAGGAAACCATAGACTTAAACTTTCCGCATTTGATATCTGTAACTTATACTATCGTTACCACCTTTTGATTTTTTATTAACCTATTTGCCGATCTTTCCCAGTGTCAGGTGAAAACTTCAATTATGATAATTTTACTTTTATTCATTTCATGTATTTTAAATTTAGACCACCCTTTATCTCCAGGAAAAAAAAAAAATCTCTGATATATCCTAACCAGTTGCTGGATGTGCACAAAATTGTTATCTGAGAAAAGGCCAGAACCTTATATAAATCCAGATCCTGCAACTGCATTTAGAACTGTTTTAGCACCAAAAAAGGATTCGAAATACCAACAACTACTGATGCCAATACATTCACAGACTATATTCTCTCACATACTGATGAAAACTTCCCATGTCACTGCAAATTTCCCTATTTGTGTAAAATACCCAAGTGGGAAATACCACTTAGGAGAAATTCTCTCTGAGTTGTGTAATTAAACTATCACTTCATCATAAATACCTTAAATGTCTCCTTGCTTATAATCATACTGGTCTTAAAATAAGTGATGTTATATTAGCCATCATTAATTCAACTTTGCACAGAGTTTCAAAATATTCAAAATTGACTTACAGTTCATTTGTTTGATGAAATGTGTCTGTTATTCTCTTGAATAATACCAATAAGCTTGATGTTCCCTGAGATGAACATCAAACATTCCTCCAGATGAACTTATAGAGGAAATTTTATCCATATAACAACTGGAATTGTCTTTGATCTTTTGTGGCTCCTTACCAGAAATATTGTTTTGCTCTTCTAATTTAACTAAATCCTCAAGTTATTGGTCTTGCAAAGACTCTATCATGTGAGGTAGTTCTACTTTACACAAAAAAGTACCTGATGCAATATTTATTTCTTTTGGAAAAAGAAAATAACATTTCCCCACGATTAGCCAGGAAGAAAGGGAATAGGATACAATGCTCCAACTATGACTAAATTGTCTACCTTCAATGCTAACCAAAGAATTTAGGTACATGTGGAAAAATATGTTCTTAAATCTAATTAAATGGGCATGAACCCATTGTAATAAGACCTTTTGATGAGGCTATTTCAGTTAAAGTGGGACCCACTTCATTCAGGATGGGACTTAATCCCATTACTGCAGTCCTTCATAAACAGAATGAATACAAACAGAAAGAAAGACAGCCGTGAAAGCAAGGAGCTGAAGTCAACAAAACCTACAAGAGAAAGGAGAAAGCAGCAGATGCTGCCATGTGCCTTGCCGTGGCAGGAGAACCAATGAACACTGGCAGCTGGTCTTTGGGAAGAAACTGTCACCTTGATGATGCCTTGATTTAGACATTTTCCCAGCCTCAAAACTAGGAACATATTGGCCATTTCATGGTAATTTGCTCTAAGAAGCTAGGAAACTAAGACATCTTTGTACATTGTGTCTCAACCCAATAAAGAAAGGAATAAACCCTCAACCCCTTAACATGTCATAATATGGGATTTCATTCTTTCACATGCACCATCATACCTTCCCTGGGGCAAGCAAGTATAAATATATATGAAGTTATGGAACAGAACTTTAAGGCTACCCTAAAAACTCTTCATACCCTCCAAAATGACGACAATAGCCTGGTATCCATGGTTTTAAAAAATAGACGGGCTGAGGACTTCTGGGGAAGATTTTAGAGAAGGGAGCTCCAGGACTTAGTCCTTCCACCAAAAGAATATTAAATAGGCAGGAACTGTCTGAAACAACTATTTTGAAATTCCAGGGCCAGAAGGATATTGTATGTCATCCTGGAAAGAGCAGGCGGAAGAAGCTGGTAAATTATGGTAAAAATTGTAAATTGCCGTCTCTGTATGGCCCTAACGGGAGCCCATCCCCAACTTTTGCAACAGGCCACCACAGGGTCCAGCCCCTGGCTAGCTTCTGGTGACAGAAAGGGACATAAAATTCTGTTCCCCAAAAAGGAGTGGGCATAGCCAATTAATTATAATGGCTTTTGATTAGCACATTTGGGTTCCACTATCTCCAGACTCTGAGAACAGCTTTTGTTTCAGCCCATCCTGACTGAAGGTGGCAGCAGTCATTGTTTTAACCCCCCACCCCATCTCCAGACAAGGTTATAGCAGCCATTGGATCAATCCTCCCCAGACAGGGGCAGAGGCCATGGGGATTTAAAAATACAGCACTTCTCCTCAGAGCTGCTGGGGACAGTTAGCTGAAGGGCTGCATTTGCTAGGCGGACCAGGAAAACTCAGCTCTGGGAAACATGAGAGAAGCTTTTGGCACCCTTCGGAATACCCCTCCACACAGGTCTGGCCTAATTTTGGGCTGGGAAAGACTGACTTGGGAATCCTCCCAGAGGAAATTCTCCTCCCAGAATTTGCCCTCTAGGCAAAAGTAGCATAAGACAACAAAAGGAGTATAAAAACTATAGAGTCAGACAGTCTAGGACAAAGCCTGCCAGCTTCAGATACTTGGGAGAGAGAGAGGTTTGTCCCCTGGGAAACAGAGGGGAAAGCAAACTCCTGTAAACAGGGGAACTCCAAGACAGCTAACAAGCAAAAGCCCCAGGACAGGACAGAGGCCCAGAGAGACAGGGAAAACTCTGCACACTGCATTAGCCTTGGTCAGACCTCCCTAATAAGAGGCTGAAGCTCAAGTAAATCTCTGTCTTATCACCAGCTGGTTACAAAACTAAGAAACAGACATCCCAAGGAGTGAGTCTTAAAGTTAACATTTTAAAATATTAAAATATACATTGTGCCACAAAAGAGTACAAGACAAACAAAGAAACAGGAAATGATGGTCTACCCAAAGAAAGAGGATAGAAATACAGAAAAAAAAACAACAAAGAAAATGAGAATGTGGACATACTGAACAAAGACTTTAAAAAATGAATTTAATAATGCTCAAAGACCCATTCCCACCCCTGGAGCGCCTCAGCCTCTTGCTGCTGGTCAGGTCAGGCCACTGGGGCTGCTCCCAGGACACCCCTCCCCTCACCAAAAAAATGCTCAAAGCAATGAAGGAAAGTACAGAACAACTAAAGGATAACAGGAAAATAATGAATGAACAATATGAGAGGCGAAATAAACAGATAGAAATTTTAAAAAGGAGCTAAACAGAACTACTTGAGCTGAAGATCATAATAATTAAAATGCAAAATGTCCAGGAGGGTTTCAAGAGCAGACTGAAGCTGGCAAAAGAAAGAATAAGTGAACTTGAAGACAAGAAGTGAGTCAGGCTGAAGAAAGAAAAAAGAAATATTAAAGGCAAAAATAGCCTAAGACATGCCATCAAGCTCACAAATATATGTATTAAGGAGTCCCAGAAGGAGAAGAAAGAGAAAAAGAGGCAAAAGAAATGGTCAAAGAAATAATGACAGAGAACTTTCCAAACAGCAAAAGATGTGAATATGCACATGCAAGAAGCTCAGAAAACACCAAACAGGATAAACATGAAGAAAAATACACCCCATAATATAATGCTTACACTATCAAATACAAAGGACAAGGAGAAGGTTTTGAAAGCTGTAGGAGAAAAGCAACATGTTACATACAAGGGAGTCCCAGGAAGATTGAGTTCCAATTTCTCATCAGAAATTATGGAGGCAAGAAAGCAGTGGGTTGAAATACTTAAGGTACTGAAGAAAAATAACTGCCATCCAAGAATTTTATATCTAGCAAGGCTCTCTTTCAAAATTGAGGGTGAGATTAAGATATTTCCAGATAAACAAAAGCTGAGGGAGTTCATCACCACTAGACCTGCCCTACAAGCAGTGCTGAAGGGGTTTTTCAGAATGAAATGAAAAGAAACTAGACAGTGGTTCAAAGCAGCATAAAAAAATACAAACCTACAGTAAAGGTAACCATTTGGGTAATTATATATATGTCACTCCACTTCTTACTTCATAAAGTGATAAAATGTAAATGCATAAAAAGTTATGATAAATCTAGGTTTTTGGACATACAATATACAAAGATATAAGTGGTAAAAGTATGTAAAAAAAATTGTGGGGGGATAAAAGGACAAAAGAAAAGTATATATGTGTGTTATTGAATTTAAGATAATATCAAGCCAAATGTAATTGTTTTACATTTAGGATGTTAAATTTTAACCATATAGTAACCACAAAGAAACAGATGAAAATGTATAGATAGAAATGAGAAGGCACTCAATATGATACAACACAAGAAAGAAAGAAATATAAAATTAGGCTTTAATGAAAGTGAAAGACAAAAAAAGGCATAAGGCAGAAGAAAGTCCTGTATGATCAGTAGTGACTTTAAATGTAAATGGATTAAAATCTCCAAGCAAAATGTAGATATTGGCAGAATGGATAAAAAGACATGCCCAAACTATATGCAATCTGCAAGAGACTCACTTTAAAGTCAAAGATACAAGCAGGTTGAGAGTAAAAGGATGGAAAAATATGTACCATGTAAGTAATAATGAAAAGAGAGCTGGGGTATACTAATATTGGATAAAAAGACTTTAAGTCAAAAACAATGTCAAAGGACAATCATATTCATTACATACTAATAAAGGGGACAATTCAACATGGAGATGTAACAATTATAAATATGTATGCACCTAAACAGCAGAGCCCAAAATGTACGAAGCAAATACTGAGAGATTTGAAGGCAGGAATTGACAGCTCTACATTAATAGTAGGAGACTTTAACATGCCACTCTCGATAATGGATTGAACATCTAGTCATAAGATCAATAAGGAAGTACTGGACTTGAATGATACACTAAACCAACTAGACCTAACAAAAACAGAATGCATATTCTTCTTGCATGCACATGGATCATTCTTCAGGATAAATCCTGTTTTAGTTTGTTAAATGCTGCTGGAATGCATTCTGCATACCAGAAATGGGTTGGCTTTCATAAGGGGAATTTATAAAGTTACAAATTTGCAGTTCTAAGGCTATAAAAATGTCAAAACTAAAGCATCCAGCAAAAGACACCTTAACTCACGAAAGGGCCAATGATATTCAGGGTTTCTCTGTCAGCTGGGAAAGCATAGCTTTCTCTTCAGGCTTCTCATTTCAAAAGGCTTCCCTGGGAGCGTTTTCCTTCTGCCTCTCCAAAGGGCTCTGTCTGTGTCAGCTCTGAAGCTTTTTCCAAAATGGTTCCTTCTTAAAGGACCCCAGTAAGTGACCCACCTTGAATGGGTAGAGACACATTTCCATGGAAACAACTTAATAAAAAAGATTCCATCCAACCATATCGAATCAGGATTAAAGAACATGGCTTTTCTGGTGTACACAACAATTTCAACCTGGCACAGACCCTATGTTGGGTCACAAAAAAAATCAATAAAACAAAAAATATTGAAATTATACAATGACCACGACATAGTGAGGCTAAGAATCAATAACAGGGAGAAAGGGAAAATCCACAAATATGTATAAATTAAACAACACAGTCTTAAACAACCAAAAGGTTAAAGACGAAATCAGAAGCAAAGTTAAAAAACATCATAAGGTGCACGAAGATGAAAATACAACATACCAAAACTTTGTGAGAAAGGGTGGCAGAGCTAAGGGGCAGAGCTGGAAGAAAATATGATGGGAGAAATCAGAGCATGTTTGTACATTGCTGGGAATGATCTAGTAGAGAGAGGAAATTCAAATGATTAAAAAGTATATAGACAAGCTTCAGTTCTACAAGACCAGTGAAGAGAACAGTGTGGGTAATCTTATGGGTTTACTTTAAAAGATGTGTTATATGATATTTGATACATACAAAAGTAAATACCTAATGTTTAAGGGGTACAGAGTCTCTATTTGGGGTATTGGAAAAGTTTTGGTAACGGAAGGTGGTCATGGTAGCACAACATCGTGAATATAATTAATGCCACTGAATTGTGAGCTTCAAAGCGGGAAATTTTATGTTATATACATGTTAGCACCATAATAACAAATGAACATAAAATGTGCATTGAAGTTCTGAAACATAATACATGAACCCACGAACCTTCCACCCACACCAAGAACCAGGACAACACGAATCCCTTGCCTCAGCACTCCTGCCTCCAACCCTCTGCCTCTCTTTTAGAGGAAAACAACTCGCCTCAACTTTAGATTTATCATTTCCTCAAAAAAACATATTCTCTTCATTATATCCTGTTGCATTTATTAACTGATTGATAGATCAAGGATAACATCACTTCTGCCTCTCAGCCTGGCCTCCATTTCAGTCAGTATGGTGATTCAGAGCTGTATGTACCCCCAGAAAACATGTTCTTAAACCTAATCCATTCCTGTGGGTGTGAACCCAGTGTAAGTGGGACCTTTTGATGAGATGACTTCAGTAAGGTGTGGCTCACCTCAGTCACGATGGGTCTTAATCTTATTACCGGAGTCTTTTTTTTTTTAATTATCATTGTAAAGCTTTATTTGCTATTTTCACTTGGTTCATTATATATCATCACATAGTTTAGTTGCATAAATATTTGTAATTTATTTGCATCAATATGCTTTTGATTTAAGTATAGAATATTTCTACACTTGATATATATTAATTTTTGATAGATGTTTTAAATTTGCATGGGAAGTGCCATGATTAATTTGCACCCCTCTCAACTTCACACATAAGGGAAGATTCCAGCATCATTTTATTTCCTGGATATTTTTTATTTTATTTTTAAAAGTATTTTATTGAGAAATCTTCACACACTTACAGTTCATGCATGGTATACAATCAATGGTCCAGAATAGCATCACATTGCTGTGTATTCATCACCATGATCATTTTTAGAACATTTGCATCACAGAAAAAGAAATAAAAAGAAAAAACTCATACATCTTATACCACTTATCTCTCCCTCTCATTGAGTTACTGGAATCTTCTATAAGCAGAATAAAATTCATACAGACTAGAGAAAAAGCTACAAGAAGCAAGAAGCTCACATTCAATGGAACCTGGAAGAGAAGGGAGGAGGCAGCAGAGGCTGTCACATGCACTGCCATGTGACAGGACCAAGAATCAGCAGCAGCCTGTCTCAGTATGCCAAAATCTTTAGGAGAAAGCTTTGCTTTGATGATGCCTTGATTTGGACTTTTTTCCTAACCTCAAAACTGTGAGTCATTGAATTCCCATTGTTTAACCCATTTCATGGGTTCCATTTTTTCATCTTCTATCTCCAGTTGACTACTACTTTAGCTGCAATCCTCCTGCCTGAGAGAGGAAGGATTCCTGTCTATTTTATTTCCTCTGTGTGAAAGCAGGAAGAAACCAGCACACTTTCTTCACTGGTACACTCTCAGAACAGACACCAGTGACCTTTTTCTCCTGGGAGGTAAACCTGTGGCCTTCAGGCCTTTGTCCCCTGCCCCAAGGCACACCCCGCTGGTCAGAGGTCCATATACCAAAGCCTAGTAGTCCCTCCCCAGGGATTCAGGAGGCAGGTGATGTCCAATGATTAGGTTCCTTTTTTTCCCAGATCATGCAGTGGGCAAGTGGCAGCCCCCAGACTGTCCAGGATTCTCCAGGGATGAAAGGACCTCCAGGACTTTGTCAAATGCCAGAAGTTTGGGCCCTGTACAAATGGATGACAGCAGGCTATGAAAAGTCCTCTGCATAGATAAACCAAACGTCCTGTTTCCCACTTGCTCATTGATGCCTAAAATTGCTTTAAGGAAAGACAATGCTTTCACCTCACAACCTGAGAAATCTTTGAAGACCCTGGGTAAATGAATTCATTAATTTAGACTAATGCACACTACTGTATAAATGGACTAAAAGAGTGAATGATGCAATAGGCAGCTTAGGAAATTGTGGAAAGTGGCAAGGAATGTACCAGAGAACGATGCCTGCTTGAGAGCTAGAAAAAAAACATCTTGAAATCAGGAAACCTGGAGTCAAGTTTGGTCCTGCTGCCAGCTATTTGACCAAAGGCGAGATACTTGTTTTTGAGCCTGTTTCTCATTTCTGAATGCTATCTCCAGAGTTAATGTGAGAATTACATACCACTATGTAAAAGTTCCTCCACTGCAGCAGCTGCATCTTACATGTTCAATATTTTCATTCTTTCCCATCTTTACCTTGTTGCATCTTAGGCTCCCTTCCTATCCATCCCAGCTTCAATCACATTTCTTAGTGTTACAGTAAGTTACAAGTGTGCAATCTGGAATGATACAGCCTGGGTTTAAATCTTATAGCTTGCTGTGTGATCTTGGGCAAGTTACTTCACTTCTCTGAGCTTCTGTTCCCTCATCTGTAAACCAGAGATACTAATAGTACTACTAGTCATGAGGTGAGTATAAGAATTAAATAAATTAATACCCGTAAAGCACATAGAACAGTTCCTGGCACAAATAAGCACTTCAGAAGGTTAATTTTATTCTTAGGGGATTCATACCACGTGCCCACTTTCCACAAGTCAAAAGATCATTTTGAGCTCCTCCCCTTAAACTTTCTAACCTATAAAAACCCACTGTAGTTTGCTACACGTTGACTCAGGAGGCTTTCTAACGCCTCCCACCCCGCTCTTAAATCGCTTCCACAAGCAAACCCGAAACAATTTTCAGTTTCTTGGGGTTCTGCACCTCCCTCACCCTCCACTACACCAGTCCCAACCGATTTCACGAGCTCAGACTTGGTAAGAAGTTGCGGCACAGTGGGAGGGGGGCGGGGCTGCAAGGAGGTCGGAAGAGCAGGTGAGATGGGTGCTGCGGTAGCGAGGGAGGCTTTGTGACTTGCCCCCTTCGCAGCGGTTGCCAGGCAGCAAAGTCCAACTGCAGGTTGCCTGGAGAAAGCATAGCGCAAACAAAGCCCTGTCCCTCCTTGCAGTGCCGCCCTTCTCACCCAGGTTCTGCTGCTCTCCTTCTGCCAAGGGTGCGAGGCCCTGGACCGCTTTTCACACCTCCCGCCTGAGGCCAGGCGAGGTGTCGCTTAGGAGCCTGACAGCCTGTGTGGGAAGCAGCCTCAGGTAGCAAACCCAGAAGGCAGTCGAGGGAGGGGAGCCCTTTGGGTGCCTTCAAGGGCTGCACTGGTCTGGGGGAAGATTCTAGATGGATTCTGAACGCTGCTAAGTTCACAAAGCCAGGGGCAGGTGCCTGTGATCCTTAAGGGAATATAAGCACAGGGGATTATTGTTCTCTGGACAAACTATATGTATATATTGTACCCAGAACTACCATTTTATGATTTCTTACATAGAGAACAGTAATTTTGGAACACCAAAGAGTTTGGAATCAGAGCCCCCTCCACTGCCTAGCCTCTCCATGTGGAACATGGATACAATAAGACCTGTAGAAGAGTTGTCATAAGGACAAATAAGTGCAGCTAGTACTTTATAAACTGCAATCATTCATTCATTTTCTTCTAATATCTATCAAGTACTGACTGTGTTCCAGGAACCAAACTAGCATTGAGGATTCAAAGGTGAGCAAAATTGATCATCCCCACTGTCAAGTTTACAGTCTGTTGTGGGAGGTAGGTGTTAATCAAAGGATAACATAAATAACATCAAATTAGAGCTGAGATAAAGGCTGCCAAGAAGTGGTAAGTGGAAATAGGAGCCAAGATGGTGGCTTAGCGGGGTGTGGGATTTAGTTCGTCCCCCAGAGCAGCTAGTAAATAGTCAGGAACAGTACAGAACAACTGCTGGGGCCACGTCGGTGACCAGACACACAGCATACCCCTGTCTGGACCAACTGGACCATCTGTGAGCCCCCCCCAGAACTGTGAGTTAGCTCCCAGAGGGGAAAGGAAAGAGACTTTACCAGCAGCAGGGGCTGAGCACAACCAAGTTCCAATTGTGGAATTAATTAACAAATTCTGACTACTTAAAAATAAGCCCCCAGCTCAGCTAAATCTCCAGTAAAAGCTGAGGTTGCTGGGTTTTGCCCAAGTGCAGAGGGGGTAGAGCTGGCGGGAAAAAGGGGGGAAAAAATCAGAGGTGTTTTTGATCAGACAGCATAAAATACTTGAAAGGGTCTGGGCCCTGAAGGAAAGGAGGGGTTGCATAGGACCTGGAGATACCCAAAGCAACATACCAACTTAAGCTCATGATTGGCAAACCCGAGGAATGGGGGTCCTGCTCTGAGAAGGATTTTTTTTTCTTTTCTTTTTTGTGGCTGTGCTTCTATGCCTTGACTGCTCTTTGGATACAGTGACAGGGTTTCTCAGGCTCCAACTGCCCCAGGCATGGGCAGAATTAAGCTTGTTTGAGAGCTTGTCTGGAGGCTGTGCCTTCCCCAGGAGAGGGGTGGAGCCCAGCTCAGGTGGAATCCCTCCCTCAAGGAATTCAGACCCTAGGGTCTGGAAAACTGAAGCAATTAAAGCCAGCCTACAACCTCTCCTCTGTCTCTACCACGCCCCCAGCAGGGAGAGTCTGCTGAAGTTAAAGGACCATATCACCTTATGCTGGTAGGACCCGCAGGCAGACAAGTGCCACACACTTGGCAGGATAGGACAAACACAGAGTCAGGAGGCTTCACAGGAAAGTCTTTCAACCTGCTGGGTCTCACCCTCAGGGAAAACAGAAGGAGGTGACTCTTTCCAACTGAGAGGAGGTCAGTTTGGTCTGGAAAAATTTGACTGATATCTATAATACCTAAGTAGACACTCCTAAGTGTGTGTGTGGGGTTGGGGGGGGTGGGGGAGGAAAAAGGCACCATACAGGCAGAGCAAGAAACAAGAAAACAAGAACTGAAAAATTCTGATCTGTTGAACAAAACCTAAGCTAGAGGTCTAGAATAAGCTGATAGAGAACAAAGACATCCAGCAAGAATATACTAGGTAAAAAAAAAAAAAGTAAAAATCTCCAGAATAAACTAATTAAGAAAATTAAATACCTAGATGCCAGCAAAAAATAATGACTCATACTAGGAAAATTGAAGATATGGCCCAGTCAAAGGAACAAACCAACAATTCAAATGAGATACAGGAGTTGAAGCAAGTAATTCAGAATGTTCAAACACACATGGAAAAAAAAATCAAATCAGTGAATGAGGGAGGATATAAAGAAGGCAAGGAATGAACAAAAAGAAGAAATTGAAAGTCTGAAAAAACAAATCACAGAACTTATGGGAATGAAAGGTACAATGGAAACCTACAATGTTAGATTTCAAGTGGCAGAAGATAAGATTAGTGAACTAGGGGATGGGACATCTGAAATCCAACAAGCAAAAGAAAATATAGGGAAAAGAATGGGAAAATATGAGCAGGGACTCAGGGAATTGAATGACAACATGAAGCACATGAATATATGTGCTGTAGGTGTCCCAAAAGGAGAAGAGAAGGGAAAAGGAGGAGAAAAACTAGTGGAGGAAATTATCACTGAAAATTTCCCAACTCTTGTGAAAGACTTAAAATTACAAATCCAAGAAGTGCAGCATACTCCAAACAGAATAGATCCAGATAGACATACTCCAAGGCACTTACTAATCAGAATATCAGATGTCAAAGAGAAAGAGAGAATCTTGAAAGCAGCGAGAAAAGCAATCCATCACATACAAGGGAAGCCCAATAAGACTATGCATAGATTTCTCAGCAGAAACCATGGAGGTGAGAAGGCAGTGGTATGATATATTTAAGATACTGAAAGAGAAAAACTGCCAACCAAGAATTCTATATCCAGCAAAATTGCCCTTCAAAAATGACAGGGAAATTAAAACATTTTCAGACAAAAAAAATGACTGAGAGAATCTGTTACCAAGAGACCAGCTTTGCAAGAAATACTAAAGGGAGCACTAGAGTCAAATAGGAAAAGACAGGAGAGAGAAGTGTGGAGAAGAGTGTAGCAATGAAGACTATCAGTAACGGTAAAAAGAAGAAAAATTAGATATGTCATATAAAATCCAAAAGGCAGAATAGTAGAAGAAAGTACTGCCTGTACAGTAATAACACTAAATGTTAATGGATTAAATTCCCCAATCAAAAGACATAGACTGGAAGAATAGATTAAAAAACAGGACCCATCTATACGCTGTCTATAGGAGATGCATCTTAGACCCAAGGATAAACATAGGTTGAAAGTGAAAGGTTGGGAAAAGATATTTCATGCAAACAACAATCAGAAAAGAGCAGGAGTAGCTATACTAATATCCAACAGAGCAGGAGTAGCTATACTAATATCAAACAAATTAGACTTCAAATGTAAAACAGTTAAAAGAGAAAAAGAAGGACACTATGTCTTAATAAAAGGAACAATTTAACAAGAAGACATAACAATCATAAATATTTCTGTACTGAGCCAGAGTGCTCCAAAATACATGAAGCAAACACTGAAAATGCTAAAAAGAGAAATAGACACATCTACAATAATAGTTGAAAACATCAATTCCCCACTCTCATCAATAGACAGAACATCTAGGCAGAGGATCAACAAAGAAACAGAATTTGAATAATACAAAAAATAAGCTAGATTTAGCAGACATTTATAGAACATTACACCCCACAACAGCAGGATACACCTTTTTCTCAAATGCTCATGGATCATTCTTAAGGATAGACCATATGCTGGGTCACAAAGCAAGTCTCAATAAATTTAAAAAGATTGACATCATACAAAACATTTTCTCAGATCATAAAGGAATTAAGCTGGAAATAAATAATAGGCAGAGGGACAGAAAATCCACAAATATATGGAGGCTTGACAATACACTCTTAAACAACCAGTGGGTCAAGGGAGAAATTACAAGAGAAATCAGTAAATATCTCGAGGCAAATGAAAATGAAAAAAACATATCAAAATGTATGGGATGCAGCAAAGGCAGTGCTAAGAGGGAAATTTATTGCCCTAAATACCTATGTCAAAAAAGAAGAAAGAGCAAAAATTGAGGAATTAACTGTCCACTTGGAAGAACTAAAGAAAGAACAGCAAACTAACCCCAAAGCAAGCAAAGGGAAAGAAATAATGAAGATTAGAGCAGAAATAAATGAAATTGAGAACATGAAAACAATTGAAAAAATCAACAAAACCAGAAGTTGGTTCTATGAGAAAATGAATGAGATCGATGGCTCCTTAGTGAGGTTGACAAAAAAGAAGAGAGAAGATGCAAATAAATAAAATCAGGAATGGAAAAGGAGACATAACTACTGACCCTGCAGAAACAAAGGAGGTACTGAGAGGATTCTATGAACAACTTTATGCTGATGAACTAGACAACATAGATGAAATGGACAACTTCCTAGAAAGGCATGAACAACCAACACTGACTCGAGAAGAAACAGACAACCTCAACAAACCAATCACAAGTAAAGACATTGACTTAGTCATTAAGAAGCTCCCCAAAAAGAAAAATCCAGGACCAGATGGCTTCACATGTTCATTCTACCAAACATTCCAGAAAGAATTAGTACTAATCCTGCTCAAACTCTATTGAAGAGGAGGGAAGCCTACCTAACTAATTGTATGAGGCCAACATCACTCTCATACCAAAGCCAGATAAAGATATTACAAGAAAAGAAAATTATAGACCAATCTCTCTAATGCATATAGATGCAAAAATCACCAACAAAATTCTTGCAAATCAAATCCAGCACCACATTAAAAGAATTATACACCATGACCAAGTAGGATTCATCCCAGGTATGCAAGGATGGGTCAACATAAGAAAATCAATTAATGTAATACACCATATCAACAAATCAAAGCAGAAAAACCACATGATCATCTCAATTGATGCAGAAAAGGCATTTGACAAAATTCAACATCCTTACTTGTTGAAAACTTTCAAAGGATAGGAATAGAAGGGAACTTCCTCAACATGATAAAGGGAATATATGAAAAACCCGCAGCTAATATCATCCTCAATGGGGAAAAACTGAAAACTTTCCCCCTAAGATCAGGAACAAGGCAAGGATGTCCACTATCACCACTGTTATTCAACATTGTGTTGGAGGTTCTAGCCAGAGCAATTAGACAAGAAAAAGAAATACAAGGCATCAAAATTGGGAAGGAAGAAGTAAAACTCTCACTGTTTGCAGATGATATGATACTATATGTTGAAAACTCCAAAAAATCCACAGCAAAACTACTACAGTGATTAAATGAGTACAGCAAAGTGGCAGGTTACAAGATCAACACTCGAAAATCTGTAGTGTTTCTATACACTAGTAATGAACAATCTGAGGGGGAAATCAAAGAAAAAATTCCATTTACAATTACAACCAAAAGAATAAAATATTTAGGAATAAATTTAATTAAGGATACAAAAGACCTGTACAAAGAAAAGCACAAGAAATTGCTCAAAGAAATCACAGAAGACCTAAATAAATGGAAGGGCATACCGTGTTCATAGATTGGAAGACTAAATATAGTTAAGATGTCAATTCTACCTAAATTGATTTATAGATTCAATGCAATACCAATTAAAATCCCAAAAACTTACTTTTCAGAAATAGAAAAAACAATAATCAAATTTATCTGGAAGGGCAAGGTGCCCCAAATAGCTAAAAATATCCTGAGAAAGAAAAATGAAGTTGGAGTATTTAAGGTGTATTACGAAGCTACAGTGGTCAAAACAGCATGATACTGGCATAAAGATAGATATGCTAACCAATGGAATCAAATAGAGTGTTCAGATATAGATCCTCTCATCTATGGGCAATTGATCTTTGATAAAGCAGTCAAGCCAACTCACCTGGGACAGAACAGTCTCTTCAATAAATGGTGCCTAGAAAACTGGATATTCACATGCAAAAGAATGAAAGAGGATCCATATCTCATACCCTATACAAAAATTAACTCAAAATGGATCAAAGATCTAAACATTAGATCTAAGACCATAAAACTATTAGAAGAAAATGTAGGGAAATATCTTACAAATCTTGTAATAGGAGGCAGTTTCCTGGATCTTACACCCAAAGCATGAGTGTTGAAGAAATAAATAAATGGGAACTCCTCAAAATTAAATACTTTTGTGCATCAAAGAACTTTGTCAAGAAAATAAAAAGACAGCCTACACAATGGGAGACAGTATTTGGAAACGATATATCAGATAAATGTCTAGTATCCACATTATATAAAGAGATTGTTCAACTCAACAACAAAAAGACAAACAACTCAATTACAAAATGGGTAAAAGACATGAACAGACACTTCTCCGAAGAGAAAATACAAATGGCCAAAAGGCACATGAAAAGATGCTCAACTTCCCTGGCTATTAGGGAATTGCAAATCAAAATCACAGTAAGATATCACCTTACAACCACCAGAATGGCCATTTTCAATAAAACAGAAAATGAGAACTGCTGGAGAGGATGTGGAGAAAAAGGCACACTTTTCCACTGTTGGTGGGAATGTAAAATGGTACAACCACTGTGGAAGGCAGTTTGGCACTTCCTTAGGAAGCTAAGTATAGAATTGCCATATGATCCAGCAATACCATTGCTAGGTATCTACTCAGAGTTCATGAGGGCAAGAATACAAATGGACATTCGCACACCAATGTTGATAGCAGCATTATTTACCATTGCCAAGAGATGGAAACAGGCTTAATGTCCATCAACAGATGAGTGGCTAAACAAGCTGTGGTATATACATACAATGGAATATTATGCAGCAATAAGCTAGAATAAAGTTATGAAGTATGTAACAACATGGATGGACCTTGAGGACATTATGTTGAATGAGATTAGCTAGAAACGAAAGGACAAATACTGTATGTCTCACTGATATGAACTAACATTAGTGAATGAACTTGGAGAATTTCAGTTAAAAACAGAGACCATTAAGAGATAGAAACAGCATAGATATTGGGTAATTAGAGCTGAATGGATACAGGTTGTGCAACAGGACTGATTGTAAAAATTCAGAAATGGATAACACAATACTACCTAACTGTAATACAATAATGTTAGAACACTGAATGAAGTTGAATGTGAGAATGATAGAGGGAGGAAGCCTGGGGGCACAAATGAAATCCGAAAGAAAGATAGATGATAAAGACTGAGATTGTATAATCTAGGAATGCCTAGAGTGTACAATGATAGTGACTAAATGTACAAATTAAAAAATGTTTTTGCATGAGGAAGAACAAAGGAATGTCAATATTGCAGGGTGTTGAAAATAGATGGTAATTCATATTTTAAAACTTTAACTTATTTGTGAGACTAAAGCAAAAAATGTTTATTTGGTACAAAATTTATATTTTGACTAGTGCATTTCCTAATATAACTTATGTGGACAGTTTAATTGAACACCATAAGTACATGGAACTGTGAGTAGAGCATGAGATTTTGTATGTTTGTCCAGAGTGATGCCTCAATAAATCCCAGAGTGATTTGAACAGTGAATAAAAAAGTATTTACAAAGTCCCCTTGGGGCTATGGCGAGAAAGGGGGAAAATTCAACCTCCCCATGTGGAAAATTCCTGATATTCTCACAAGCAGTGGGGACAACCAAAGCAATATGCCAAGCCCTCAATCTCGGAAACTTATCTCCTCAAAGGATAAGCCACTTAACATAAGGCCTAAGAGTCACCCCAGTGAACCTCTTTTGTTGCTCAGATGTGGCCTCTCTCTCTCAGCCAACACAACAAGCAAACTCACTGCCCTCCCCCTCTCTACGTGGGACATGACTCCCAGGGGTGTAAACCTTCCTGGAAATGTGGGACAGAAATCCTAGAATGAGCTGGGACTCAGCCTTAAGGAATTGAGAAAACCTTCTAGACCAAAAAGAGGAAGAGAGAAATGAGACAAAATAAACTGTCAATGGCTTAGAGATTCCAAACAGAGTTGAGAGGTTATCCTGGAGGTTGTTCTTTTGTATTATATAGATATCACCTTTTTAGTTAAGGTATATTGGAGAGGCTGGAGGGAAGTGCCTGAAAATGTAGAGCTGTGTTCCAGTAACCATGTTTCTTGAAGATGACTGTATAATGATATAGCTTTCACAATGTGACCGGTGATTGTGAAAACCTGTGTCTGATGCTCCTTTTATCTATGGTATGGACAGATAAGTAAAACATATGGATTAAAAATAATGTTTTACATTTAACAAATGTTAAAATAAATTTAGTAGGTTGAAATGCTAGTGATCAATGAAAGGGAGTGGTAAGGAGTATAGAAAAAAATAGGGGAAACAAAGGCTAAAATATATTGGGTAGATGGAAATGCTAGCAGTCAATGAAAGCAAGGGGTAAGGAATATGGTATGCATAAATTTTTTTCTTTTTATTTCTTTTTCTGAATTGATGCAAATGTTCTAAGAAATGATCATAGTGATGAATATACAATATGTGATGATATTGTGAGTTATTGCTTATATACCAAGAATGGAATGATCATATGGCAACAATGTTCATGTTTGTATATTGTTATGTTAAAAAAAAAAAAAAAAGAAGTGGTAAGTGTGCTCCTAGAGGGCATAATGGAACTAGCCCAGTCAGGAAGGTCAGGGAAGAATGAGCTGAACTTTGAAAGAAGAATTAGCCTGTGAAAAGGGAGGAAGTGCAATCCAAGCAAATATAAGTACATGTCCAAAACCCACTGCCTCCTATTCCAAACCCAAACAAGGATATACAGTAACTTGGTCCTTGGTTCCAAGAGGGGCACCCAGAGGGCTCCCCTCATAGAAACTGCCTATGAGGTTCTGGTGTCTAGAGCCTTTTGCTCATATAACTGAAGCCGTTTAGTTCATACCAGTAAAGCCAAATGAGAAATTCAAAAAGCAAACCTATAGTATATATTTGTTAAGACCTGTGGTAGGCTGAATTATGTAGCCCAACTAAAAACAACAAGTTCTTAATCTTTATCCATTCCTGTGGTTGTGAACCCACTGTAAATAGAACCTTTTGAAGATATTGTTTTTGGTTAAGGTGTGGCCAGCTGAAAATGGTTGGGATTTAATCCAGATAACTGGAGTCCTTTATAAACAGAATAAAATTTAGACATAGAGAGAGAAAGCTATGGGAAGAACTGGAAGCTAGAATTTAGAACCTGGAAGAAAATGGAGAATTGCCACCATTTGCATTGCCATGTGACAGAAAAGTCAAGGACTTTTGGCAAGGATTTCTGGCAGCCAGCTCCAGAAGGCCAGAATCATTGCAGAAAAAGTATTGCCTTGCTGGCACCTTGATTTTGGACTTTTCTAGCCTCAAAAATATACCTCCTCTTGTTTAAGTCAACCCATTTTGTGGTATTTGTGATCACAGCTGGAAAACTAAGGCAAGACATTTATTTTCAGCACTCAGCAATTATGTGTTGTCCTCCCACTCCACAATAAGAGACATGCAGACTTCACTTAAAGGAAATTTATTGAACTATAGGAGTTTGAGGGACCCTGGAATGGATCATTGAGGAAGGCCTGCCATTCTGAGAACATTAAGAATGGCAAAGAACTTAACAAACAATTGAAATCAAGGCACGTAAAGATACAATGGACCTTTTTCTGCATCTTTCATCTGATGTGAACCAATGGCGATACTGCCCCAAGGGAAAAAGTTGGGCTTTGGCATTTCTCCAACCCAGAAGTCTATGATTCTAAGACTTTTAGATTCAAACTGTAAAGGTATTGAACTCCTGGGATTAAGTGGGAATATGGGAAAACAATTTGACCTGCCCTTCCTTTGGTGTTCCCCATTTCTATGATACAGCCCACATCCACTCAGTAACCCAACCTTGAAAACTGGAGAATCACCCAAGAGTCTTCTTTCTCCTTCTCCTCCTTATCCAGCAGTTACCAAGTTCTATAAATCCGGTCTCCTAAATCTCTCTCTCTCCTATACCACCCCACGGCAACTGTTTTTCAAAGCAATGAGGTTCTTAAGTCTGATTGCCAGAAGTGCTGCCATTTTCTCCTTAGTAGGCTCCCAGCCTGAAGCTTCCCCTGACTCTGTTCAGCCTATCAACACTGCTGCCGGTCATTGTGTTTAATCAGGGTCCAGCAAGGAGACATAAATTATAAAGTAATTTTAATAAAAGAAGTATGATATAAAAATATTCATTATTATGGTATTTGAGTAATAAGGGATTGAGTAGTAAGCTGTAAAGAGGGTGCCAAAGAATACAGGAATCACAAATATAAGGAACAACTACAGGCATCCTCAGAGATAGCATGGGTTGGTTCCAGACCACCACAATAAAGTGAATTTCACAATAAAATGAGTCATGATTTTTTTTATTTCTCAGTGCTTATAAATGTTATGTTTATACTGTACTTTAGTCTATTAAGTATGCAATAGCACTGTCTAAAAATGCACATACTTAATTTTAAAATAATTTATTGCTACAAAATGCTGACCATCATCTGAGCCTTCAGTGAGTCATAATCCTTCTGATGGTGGAGGGCCTTGCCTTGATGCTGATGGCTGCTGACTGATCTGGGCAGTGGCTGCTGAAGGTTGGGGTGGCTGTGGCAATTTCCTAAAAGAAGACAATGAAGTTTGCCACATTGATCAACTCTTCCTTTCATGAAAGATTTCTCCGTAGCAGGCAACGCTGTTTGATAGCGTTTTACCCACAGTAGAACCTCTTTCAAAATTGGAGTCAATTCTCTCAATCCTTGCTGCTGCCTCATCAACTAAAGCTTATGTAATCCTCTAACCTTTTGTTGTCATTTCAA
Organism: Tamandua tetradactyla; assembly: GCF_023851605.1. Taxonomy (NCBI): domain Eukaryota; kingdom Metazoa; phylum Chordata; class Mammalia; order Pilosa; family Myrmecophagidae; genus Tamandua; species Tamandua tetradactyla. The sequence goes on from NC_135336.1 coordinate 21,175,168, forward strand.
CAATGGTCATAGCATCTTTTATCAGGAAGAGATTCCATCTCAAGAAACCACTTTCCCTGCTCATCCATGAGAAGCAGCTCCTCATCCTTTCAAGTTTTATCATGAGATTGCAGCAATTCAGTCACATCTAAGTCTCCAATTCTAATTCTAGTTCTCTTGCTATTTCCACCAGATCTGCAGTTACTTCCCCCACTTAAGTCTTGAACTCCTTAAAGTTATCCATGAGAGTTAGAATCAATTTCTTGCAAACTCCTGCAAGAAACTTAATGTTTTGCATGAAGCTCAAATGTTCTTTAGGGTAACTAGAATGGTGAATCCTTTCAAGAAGATTTTTTTTTAATTTACTTTGCCTACCTAGATCCATCAGAGGAATCACTATCTATGGCAACTATAGCCTTATAAAATATATTTCTTAAATTATAAGACTTGAAAGTCAAAATGACTCCTTGTTTCTTAGGCTGCAGAATGAACGTTGGGTTAGCACACATGAAAACATTAATCTCATTCATTGTACAGCTCCATCAGTGCTCTTGGGTGACAAGGTGTATTGTCAATAAGGAATGATATTTTGAAAGGAATCTTTTTATGAGCAGTAGGTCTCAACAATGGGCTTGAAATATTCAGTAAACCATGTTGTAAACAGATGTGCTGTCATCGGGCTGTGTTATTCCATTTATAGAGCATAAGCAGACTAGAATTAGGCTCACCCATCTAAGGACCCTAGGATTTGGGGAATAGTAAATAAGCACGCTTCAACTTAAAGTCACAGCTGCTTAGCCTCTAAGAAGAAAGTCAGCCTGTCCTTTGAATCTTTAAAGCCAGGCATTGTCTTCCCCTCCCTAATTATGAAAGTCGTAAATGGCATTTTCTTCCAATATAATATAGTTTTTGTCTACATTGGAAATCTATTGTTTAATGTAGCCACCATCATCAATTATCTTAGCTAGATCTTTTGGATAACTTGCTGCCACTTCCACATTAGCACTTGCTACTTCACCTTGTACTTTTATGTTATGGACACAACTTTTTTCCTTAAACCTCATGAACCAACCGCTGCTAGTTTCAGTCTTTTCTTCTGCAACTTCTTCATCTTTCTCAGCCTTCATAGACTTGAAAAGAGTTAAGGTCTTGCTCTGGATTAGGTTTCAGCTTAAGGGAATGTTGTGGCTGGTTTGATTTTCTATCTAAACCACTAAAACTCCTCCATATCACAATAAGGTTGTTTCATTTTCTCAACATTCATGATGTTCAGGGGAGTAGCACTTTTAATTTCTTCAATAATTTTTCCTTTACATTCACAATTTGGCTATTTGACACGAGGCATGGCTTCTGGCCTATCTCAGCTTTCAACATGCCTTCCTCACTAAGCTTAATCAATCTTAGCTTTTGATTTAAAGTGAGACATATGCAACTCTTCCCCTCACTTGAACATTTAGAAGTCATTGTAGGGTTATTAACTGGATAATTTCAATATTATTGTGTCTCAGGGAATAGGGAGGCCTAAGGGAAGGGAGAAAGACAGGAAAACACAATATTTATCAAGTTTACCATCTTATATGGGAGTGACTTGTAGCGCCCCCAAAACAGTTACAATAGTAACATCAAAGATCACTGATCACAGATCGCCATGAAAGATATAATAATGAAAAAGTTCGAAGAATTACCAAAATGTGACACAGAGACATGAAGTGAGTACATGCTGTTAGAAAAATGGTGCCAATAGACTTGATCGAAGCAAGATTGACACACATCTCTAATTTGTAAAAAAACGCACTCTCTGTAACATGCAATAAAGTGCAATAAAATAAGGTATGCCTGTACTACCCTTGAGAGAAATTGCCAAAGGAAGAGACCTCCCCCTTTGTTGTTGCAGGGGGCATAGTCACAGCTCATTGAATGGCAGAGAAATTGCTAAGATGCCATGATGGCAGAAACCTGCTCTCTTGATGACAGAGAAGCTATTCACAAAGAGGTGACTGCTGCCAGCACACTGCTGCAAAATTTCCCATAGGATATGCCAGGGTAAGCTGGTGGCCTCTGAGCACTGCTGGCTGCGATGCACTGCTGGAGTTGGGTGCCTGGGAGAGCATATACTGCAGGAGTCAGATGCTGGAAAAGCTATGCACTGCAGGAGCCCAATGCTGGAAAAATTGAATGCTTCTGGAACCCTAGCAAGAGGAACACATGAACTAGGAAGAGAAGCTCCTTCCTCCTACCAAGTCCCTCCGGTGCTCTCTACTGACAAATATTAAGAGTAGGCCATCTGATGAAGGAGAAATATCTAAAGGACCTAGTTCTATTTTTGCTGACAAGGCAAAGCACCATGAATTTAGTGCTGAGAAGCAATAAATTGATAACTAGGACATCAAACTAATGCCAAATCTGATTGTGTTACTCTAGTGCTTAAATCCTTTAATGCCTCCATGTTGCTGTCAAGAATAAGTTCAAAAGCCTTTTCAAGGTATTCCAGGCCTTTAATGTTCTGGTTTGGGGCTACATTTCCAGCCATAGGCCCAACTACTCTTCACTTGCCCACTCTAGCTCTCCTTAATTATGCTCTATTCCCTGAATTCACCATGTTCCCTCACACCTCCACACTTTTTCTCAAGGCCTTCTAGCCACTTGAAATTCCGTTCTTGCTTTCACCAGTAAACAGATGCTTATTGAGTGCTTGTTTTGTACCTGGCATTATTCTGGGAGATGGAACTACAACTCTGAACAAAACAGGTTTCCTCAAGTCTCAACTCAAATATTATCCTCTTTGAAAAGCATTTTCTGACCTCTTTCTCCTAACCCCAGGTGAGCTAGTACCTCCTCTGGGAATTTCTTCTCCTCTGCTCTTATGTGCAGTCCTCTTGATATTTTTTATACCTTTTTTAATCACTGCTTTTCCTATCAGTCTCTTCCACTAGCCTTTTAGCTCCTCCTGAGGGCAGAGTGAGTGACTTATTTCTGTATCCCAGAACTCAGCACTATTCCATACCCAAAAGGTTTTATTGGATTAATGATTTGCCAAGGACCACACCATTAGTCAAAGAGAGGCCTTGAATTAGAATCCTTGTCCTGCCTCACAGTCAAAAGTAATTCTCCACTTAAGCTTGTTCTTCCTATGGGTGTTACATCACACTATATGAAGAACAACAGTCCTCTGTTTTGTCATGGAAACAACCAGTGCACTGTTGGCCATCATCAGGAATGGTAATGAACAAGACGGAAACAGAATCCTGATCATATATTGAGAACTGGTGAGTCTCTGAATCATAGGAATGCTATAACGAAATCAGATACTAGGAAGGATAGGTAAAAGGATGAAAGTGGTGTGGGGGTATTCTGACACTACTATGAAAATGTGAAAAGGTGACCCCAGGTTTGGGACCTGGGGTCATGGGACCACGTTGCACAACTTGGTCACTGTTAATGTAGCAGTCTATAAATGGTGCCCCTAGGCTTGTGGACCATGATGTGAAATCTTTAATAGATGAGCATGGTTAAGTTAGGACCAATTGGAAGAGGTGTCTGTTCACTTGTTAATAAACATGTGTCTCATAACCTCCAAGGATGAGACATAAGCAAGTTTTGGAAATGTGCTAATGGTAGAGCCAAAAACTAGTACTCAAAAAAAGAACAAGGTCAGGTAGGACTGCTCTGAGCCAATTACTGTTGGCATTCAAATGCTGGGTTGGCTTGACCATGGATTTGGCTGGGATTGAAAAAGATCTCTGCTTCTATGAAATAAAATTGAAGAGGCAAAGACAATCTGAGTAAGACAAATTGTGGAGAGCTTGAAAGTCAGGGAGGGCTTCATTTCGATGAGAAATGAAATGAAGATACACTAAAGGTTTTTGAGAGTAACATGATCATATCAGTGATTAAGGAATTTTATCTGGCAAAACTAAAAGGCTCAGTTTCCTGGCATTGAAAAAATGGCTATAAATATTAGAAACTACCTATAGGTTGTTGCAAAGATTAAGTGAGAAAACAAATAGCGCGATGACTTAAGGCCTGTCTTACTCTGGACATACGTCTGTTCTTAGTAACTGCATGGAATATGTTAAAGAGATCACCATGGTTTCAGGGCAAAAAAAATTAGGACATATAATAATTTTGTTCCACTTCAAGGTGCTAAAAATGTACTTTTCATGCTCTAAATGGGAATATTCAGAATACATTAGTGTATTAATGTTTATTGGTGGCAGTAGAACATAATATTTGAAACTGGGTTTGTCCCAGAGAAAATCTATGATGTGTAATTGCCTTATTTAGAGAGAGGTGATATGGTAATGTGTGAAAAGAGAAATGAAGTAAAGCTGAGCTCTTGATTCAGCTCCTCCAAACTGTGGCCTTGTGTCAATCACTTACATTTATGTACTTCAATTCTTTCATTTGCTATATGATGATATTGAACTGTATTCAATATTATGGGTCAAGTTAAATAATTTCCTTTCTTTTTTTTTTTTTTTTCTTTGAGAAGGTTTTCTTTTCATTTCCTAACAGAGGGTAAAATAAGGCCATCGGGGAATCAAACATAAGGATGAGTTCCTTCCTTCCTTATGGCCATGATTATCAAACAACTGAGAGAGTGAAAGTCTGTTTTGGATACTTTTAAGAGTGTCAAAAGAAACAAATCATCAGCATAATCAAAGCTGCAGGTTTCTTCAAGGAGAAACTGGTAGACAGAGAGATCTTTTCAAATCTGGGAAATGAGAGAGCCTCAAAATGGCAAGAAGGGCTTATAAAGGCAATTAAGATATTTTCAAGTGGGAAATTGCAATAATGGCTGATATTTAAATTATTTATTGGATAGGAGGGTCTTGCAAAGCAGGGAACAGATATACATCAGTATATAGTACAGTATACCTGCCCAATTTTAATAAGCTGTATTTACCTCACTGAGACCAGCTAGTTACTAAATGTTGCAAAAATGGCAGCTATGTTAGGCCTGCTCTCCTTGCTTGGAAAATCCCATTCTTGGTCAATTTTCATCTTTTGAAATGTACCTGCCATATCTCAGAAAGGGGTTACTACGAGCAACTCTCAGTACAGGTGGCTGATTTATTCTATTTTACTTAACATGGGAACTGGAAACTATACAGTATGTATCTGGTAGATAGATCTGTAGCATGGTCAGTCAAGAGATTACAATTGGAGGTTTAGGAGTCATTAACATAGAATTCTGGCTGAAGCTACAAAAAGCAGGCCTCTACTTCCAGCTAGTAGTTAGCAGCTGCTTTAACTTTCCCACTGCAACAGTCAGCCAGGGACTAAACCTCAGGAAATATTTCTAGAAAGTTAGAGTAGAGACAAAAATGAACAATAGAAACTATAAAGGAGCAATGCAAAGTTAGGATAAACAAGACTATAAAACCATTATCCAATGGAGCGAGGCATTTCATGAAAGGGAATGATCAATTTTTCAAATGCAATAGAGAAGTCAAGAAGAATGAGATTGTTCTGGGGAAAATCACTAGATTCAGTAGTAAGGAAGACTTTGGTAATATTTGCAAAAGCAGTTTCAGGACAATAATCTGGATGGGAACCTTATAAGAGAGGTAGAGCAGGACTCAGATGGAGAGGGAAGGGAGTCGGCCCTTAAGGCACTTTAGAAGTTTGACAGTCAAAGGTCGTCTTTTAAAAAGAAGACAGTTTGTGCCTATTTGATGGAAAAGAAGAAACCAGGGAGGTAGAAAATATTGAATTCACTGGAGAATCTAAAGGGGCAACTGTCATAGTCTGGTTCCTCAGATCTTGTACAGGCAAGGACTAAGGTTTCAAGTGCTGGAGGAAATAATATAAGATCAAAGGGATATTGTTGAGGAATGCAAAAGAATAGTAGTCCTAATTCATTTTGACATTCTTGTTATCACACAGATAGGAAGTGACTTTATCTACTGGCAGTGAGGACAATAGTTGGGTGGGATAGGATTCTGAGGGGAAAGTTATTCACTGGAGATCAAATAAGAAACAGAATTAAGTGTTGTCAGGAATGGCAAAGATTAATGCAGAAGCAGGAGGGAGGGAACTAGAGAGCAGAGCGATCCCAGGTTGGAGTGTGCTGTAGTGGATAACGGTGTGAAGGTTTTTATGTTGTTATTTTATAAAACCAAAATAGAGTTTGAGACATAAAGACAAAATAACCTGGGTCCAAATTTGATTACCAGTTATATGAAACCTAACTTGATCTAGGCTTACTTTTCATCTTCTTTCAAATTTCACTCAGTTTATCTCAATCTTAGAATCACATGACCATCTCAAAAACTGTTCATTCTCTGGTGTTTCTATAAATTCAATGGATGTCGTCTTCCTCCAGCATCCCTGGCGGGCAAGTACAATTCTCATGAGGGAATCACACTGTCTATTTGTAACTAACGAAAAAATTACATTGCCTTAGAATGCATCTGCAGATAAGGGAGTGTTTGCCAGCAGTTAATTGGATATTCTTATTTTTCTTGATCCTATTTTCTTAAAAAAGTCCCAGGTATCTCCGGCATGTGTGATACTCTGTGAATTCTATTTCTCTGCAATTACAAGAAGTTTATCTGTTTTGCTAATTTGTCTCAATCTCACTTCCTGTCTTCAAATCAATACTGTAGCTGAGTAATTGAAATTAGAAACGAATTGTTCCCTTAACAACCAGCATTTTTACAGTTTGCTTTCTAATGAACATCATTTTGAAATTATATAAATCTCAGCTTTTACCAGAAATCTGTTTCAGTAACTACCAGAATCTCTTCTAAGAAAATATAGTCTTAAAACATTTAAACAAAACATAACAGTTTTAAACTGTTTGTTTGTTGTTTTTTTGTAAACAGAAGTGCTTGACATGACTTTAGAGTAGAGCTTTCCCAACATTTTTGATATCTGACGCACACAGAAAATATTTGTAGGACACACTAGGGTAAAGTGTAGGGTGCTTGGGAGGTCTATATGGGGCTTATGAAAAAATTCTATATATTTGTATTATGTAATTATCTACATAAAATAAAAAACAGTAAGAAGATATGAAATGAATAAACTTCCAATCATTTTAAAACATTTTAAAAAGAGAAACCAAGCTGCTTCCTTATCATGAGCTTCCTCTATATCAAGTTTTGTGTGGAAATGACTACGTGCAGTTTCTGATCAAAATTTTCTAAAGTTCTCTTCAAAATTTTAAAGTCCTCATTAGTGGGAAGTTTGCCTCACAGATGGGTTTTAGAAAATGGTAGATGAATATTTATCATTTTTCCCCCAATTGACAGAAACTTCTTTCTAACTGTTAACCAGAATTTGGATAATTTGATCTTTTCTTGCTTTCAATGAAGTGTGAAGTCAAATTTCTTATAACAATGTGAATGGATTTCAAATGCACTTGAGCTGGTTCATATCAAGAGTTTCCAAATAATGTGACAGTTAAAAAATGTTTCTCTGTAAGTCTTCTTTAGGATTTAGGTTATAATATCAGTTAAACTCCTTAGTGGACTACTTTATCCTCACTTTTCCTTTGAATCCATGAACTTTGATAGTGTGCCTTATGATATTTTCACACAAAAAAATTGTGATTTTTTTATTAATTTCATTCAGATACTCAAAAGTATCAATTAACCAAACCAATTTTTTTCAATGACAGTAAACTCACCCTCAACTCAGCCATGTATAGATTGTTGACATTGTTTTCAATTCTTCTTTTAGCTCCTAACCTCTAGAAAAAAGATTTCCCTTTGGTAGTTTCTTTGGTAGGAAACAGTAGAGCCTTTCCCCACATAAAAGTGAAAACAGACAGAACCATCGAGGTTTGGGTTTTATTAGCATCCTCTAATGTGGAAGTCACACCTACAGGCAAAGGTACAGATAGGTGCTTCTATGTGAATAAAACAATGCCTTCCTTGAATCTCTGGGTGTTCAGGACACAGAAAAGAGATGTGATGTAAAGCCTTTCCACTTTCCTGTCAATACAGGTTTAGCATCAGTACAGAAATTGCTGTGCTTGCATTATTGCCATAAAACCTTATTTGTTTTAAAGCATTTAATTACTACTGCAGATCATTATCTCAAGCGGTTTGTTTTAGTATTTTTTGACAGAACACCTAATATTCTTCTAGGCTTTCCTCTCCAAGAATTCTAATTAGTGTTTTGAATTGAACGCTTACCAGCATCCATAGATTCACCCATCTTGAAAAGACATTTTTGATTAATTAGTCTTATAGAGTGTGTCATCAATGCATATTCTAACAGTATCTTCCTGAGGAGAAAGTTTTCTATTTCTTTTGTTTCATTTGGTCCCAAACATTCTATGGTCACTTTCCAGAAATGTTAGTAAAATGAGTGATTCTGTAATTGCAGAGACATTTTGGCTTTAGTTCTTAATTATGTGACCTTCTAATTAGCTTCTTGAATCCAAGCTGATACTGTTGTATACACTTTCATAAAACAGTGGTTTTCAATATGTGGAACCAGGGAACTCAGAGGGTTCTTGAGGCTTCTGGAAGCGTCTGTGTACTCAAAACTAAGCTTTTTTGTAATAATACTAAAGACATTATATGCCCTTTTCACTCTTTCTCATGAATATGAAGTGTTTTCCAGAGGCTACGGATTGAATACAAAGTAGATATAAGAATCTACTCACATCTTCTAATAAGCCAGACATTATAAAGAGATTTGCAAAAGTGTAAAATAATACCACTGTTCTCACTAAGGTATGTTTTTTCAAAAAATATAGTTATCTTTAATTTTTTTAAATGTTACTTATGTTAACATGTAAACAATTTATTTTCAAATAAATATTTTAAAAATTTTCTCAGTTTAAATTTCTAATACTGATAGATATAAGCCACATAAACAAAAGTTTTGTGGTCCCCAATAACATTTAAGAATGTAAAAGAGTCCAAAAACCAAAACCTTTGAGCGTTACTCTCATAGGAAACTAACTGCATCACATAGATATGTTCTATTAAGATCCTGGCATAATTTACCTGGCACCATTTTTTCATTTGATAACTTTTCCATGCAAATAAGTTATTTGGGCTAAGAAAGAAAATAATTATCAGAGCTAACAAACCCAAATTTGAAATGATCCTCAGTATATTGCCTACTAATACAGTATACTTAAATTTACATTTCTGACTACTGTACATGCCTTAGGAATTCAAAAATATTATAGTGTAAAGATTTTAATAAAATTATTAATATTTAATTTTTATTTTAGGAAATAAATTTAAAGTACTTAACAGACTATAGAACTTTTATAGAATTATTTTAGAATAAAATAAGGTTGTTGGCTTTCTTTTTTTCTCAGCATGGGCAGGCACCAGGAATTGATTGTTGGCTTTCTTAAGAATATTTTAAGATAAGTCATATATTTGAAAAATTAAGCATTTAGTGAGCAAAGGAAAATCATGGAAATTTTATCATTTACTGTAATAATTAAAACTCTGATTTTTCCACAAAACATAAATATTACTCATACTCATATATAGCCAAAATATTTTGGCTACAGTCCCTTTTACTGAATCAATTAAAATATGTTCCATTATTGTTTTTAGAAGCAAACATTTTTATTTCCTTGAATATACATGAAATTCCTTTAGGAATCAGATTTTGGGTATTTGTTTAACATCAAAAGCCGAGAATAGGGTGGGCCATGGTGGCTCAGTAGGCAGAGTTCTCTCCTGCTATTCCAGAGATCCGGGTTCAGTTCCCAGTGCCTGCCCATGCGGGGGGCGGGGGGGGGGGGAGAAAAGAATAAAAACACCCAAGAATAAATAAATACATAAACAAAAACAGAATTAAAAAATGAACAAAATCAATTATATTAGGGACAAGTAATGATGATGATAAAAATAAGTCCTGTATCTCCTTTCTTGGGAGAAAATAATGTGAAAAACAGTATATAAAATCGAAGGAAAAACTGAGTCTTTTAAACACATATGCAGGGCAGGATTATCACTGATAACGAATATATTGAAATTAAATCAACAGTCAGACTTACAAAGATGCCTTTAACTGGATGGTTAAAGTAAGCCTTACAGAAGCACTGCCTGGCAGTACGTGCCATGCATAACACCTTAAGCACAAAAACAATAACTACTGAAATCCAGAAGTTTACTGGTTGAGCCAAAATGTATCCAAATATAATTTCAAATGTTGTAAATTTGTGAATGGGTGTAAAACGATTGTAAATTTTGTATCACTATAAAAAAAATTTACAGCCATCCCCTCTCAGGGCACACCTGTAACCCATTCTGCCATGGCCACTAGTGGGAAGCTCAGCCTTAGAGAGCTACAAAAGGCTAAATGGTATTATATGGTAAAATGTACACTATAAGCAATATTTACTATGAAGTGTCTGAAAAAGACAATACCTATGCTGATTTGAATCTGTTATGTACCCCAGAAAAGCCTATGTTCTTTTACTACAGCCCTGTAGGTGCAGACCTATTGAGGGTGGGAAATTTTGCTTAGATTATTTCCATGGAGATGTGACCCAGCCCATAGAAGGTGGGTCTTAATTCCTTTGCTAGAATCCTTTATGAGAGGATAAAAGGTAGACACATTTTGGAGAAAGCTCAGAGAAGCTAAGGTAGAAAAGCTCAGAGATACTTTGATAAGGACTAGCAGTTGTCACCATGTGCTTTCCTATGTGACAGGGGAACCCCAGATGCCAGCTACCTCTCCTGAGAGAACGTATCTTCCTCTTGATGCCTCAATTTGAACATTTTCATGGCCTTAGAGCTGTAAATTTGACACCTAAATAAATCCCCTTTATAAAGGCCTACTCATTTCTGGCATATTGCATTCTGGCAGCTTTAGCAAACCTAAACAGTACCCAAGTTTTCTAGGAAGGTCACAGTATAGTATGGACTCAAGATACTTAAGTCCATACTTAACCCCCAACTTAATCTGGGGTTAAGTTTCCTACTTAAACCCCGCAATGGAGGTGTGTGGGGTTTAAGTAGAAAGGAACAGGGAAGGCATTCAAATGGGCTAGAATTAGCCATTTCAAATGGGCTAGAATTAGCAATGTATTAAGGCAAAGAGAGAAAGGCAGTATAAGTAATGTTAATAAGGGGTGAGAAAGCATTAAGCTTTGGATATATAAATTCTTGGAATGTTGCCAGAGAAAACTACCTGTTGGAAGTTTGTATTGGTAAACAGTGGCAGAAAGTTTATAGTTTAAAATTATGTGGGGGGCGGGCGATGGTGGCACAATGGCAGAGTTCTCACCTGCCGTGCCAGAGACCTGGATTTGATTCCCCGTGCCTGCCCATGCAAAAAAAAAAAAAAACAAAATCATTAAAATTATGTGGATAAATCAGAGGAACCTTGAAAGTCAGGATATGATTGCCATTTCGTGAGTGGGGCTCCCTGACCCAAAGAAGACAGATGTGGAAACACTGGACAGAACAAAACAGAGTGTGACTCAAGACAGAGATACCTGCATAGTGGGTGCTGAGAGGCTGGACCAGAGTAAAAGGAATGGAAATAAAAAGGGATGGATTGGAGACATGTTTCAAAGGTAATTTCAATGGGATTTAGTAACAGATTCAGCAGGTTGAAAAGAATGGTCTACCTGAGGTTTTTTGATAGCAAAACCTTAGAGAACTGTGGCATCATGTTCTAGAAAGAATTTGAGAGGGGGCCTGGTTGGCAGACAGACAATGAATTCTATGATGATGTGGCCTGGAAGCAGGAGGATGTGTGGAAGGGAAGCACCAGTAAGAGATGAGGGATGGACATACAAGGACAATCAACACAGTTTTGAGATAGATGAAACCATGAGAGGATGTGAGTTCTCTAAGAGAGGTAGAAAGGCCAAATCTTAGAATGCTGAAGACTATTGACCTTTCTTTTGAAGAAGATTGCTAACACTTGCCTAGCAGGAGGAAGAAGAAAGATTATAGAAGAAGACAGGAGGAACATAGAAAAGCAAGAACAGTGTGGTGGCTTGGAGTTATTTACCCCAAAAAACATGTTCTTAATTTTAATCCATTCCTGTAGGTGTAAAACCATTATAAATAGAACCTTTTGTTCAAGTTGCTTCGGTTAAGGTGTGATACAGGATGGGACTTAATCTCAATACTGGAGACCTTATAGAGAAGGCCACAGAGAGAGAAGCCATGAGAAGCAGCCAGAAAGTGGATGTCAACGGAACCTGGAAGAGAAAAGAGAAGATGCTACCATGTGTACTCCATGTGATAGAAAAACCAAGGAACCTCAAAGATTGCAGGGCAGCCAGAAGATTCCAGGAGGAAGCAAGCCTTCTGGTCTTGGAAACCATGAGCCAATAAATTCCTGTTGTTAAGCCAACCCATGTGATGATATTTGTTTTAGAAGCCAGGAAACTGAAACATCAAGGGAAAAGGAAGCCTCAAGAAGGAAGAGACAGTTCTGTGTGACAGACCACCTCCCATTACAGTCAGTGCGTGACCTTATCCTGCCTCTGCTACTTATTAGTTATATGTCATTGCAAAAGTTTTATTCTTTCTCTCTTGGTGTCGTCATCTATATGTAAATTTGTGATAATAATATAATCTACCTCATAGGAGTATTTGGGGGATTAAATGAGATGTGTATAGAATACTTAGCACAGTATCTGGCACACGCAAGAAGTCAATAGACGTAAACTACTATTATTGATAATAGGCTGCCATGGGTAACTTTTAAGGGAACACCTGAATACGGTAAGGGCAGAAAAAATCGCAAGGGGTTAAAGAAGGACTGAGTGTTGGAAAAAAAGCAATGGATGTGGAGAATTTACTAGAGATTCTTTCCCCCAAAATGGCAAGAAATCATAGGCATTAGAAGAAGCAAGGGGATGAAGTAAAGGTTTTGCTTAAACTTGCTGTATATTAACCAAGGGTTACTATTGTTACTGCTGTCATGGAAGCCTCTTTAATTAAAACCACTTTTTTATTTGCATGAGGCCATCTGAGCCTTAAGAATAGAAACCAAATAATTACACATCAACTAGAAAACCCTGTCAAAATATATGCAGTAAATATGGGCAAAATAAGGCACTATCTTTTGCTAGATAAAACAGATTGAAAAAGTTTGATCAACTTGTAGCATAACTCTTTTAAAATTATGAAATATTTTTCAAAATACCAAATTGCATAATGTAAATATAAACATAAAAATAAGGATGCAAACATCCAAGCAGTCATATCCAGCACATTATTAATAGTGCTGAGGTCCCTATTGCATCCCCTGATGACATCCCTTTCCCTCTGCCACCACCATTCTAAATTTGTGCTTATCATCCCTTGCCCTTCATTACAATGTTGACATATGCATGTAACTAAATAATACATTGCTTTTTTCACCCAGCATTGTGATTCATTCATGTTGATGTCTGTAGCATCCTCATTGAAAATTGTGCTATCTTCTCAATGATTTGAACCATTTATCAATGTGCTGGTTTGAAAGGAAGTATGACCCCTAAGAAAAGCCATGTTTTGATATAAATCCCATTTCATAAAGGTAAAATAATCCCTATTCAAACTGTATATTTGAAACTGTAATGAGATCATCTCCCTGGTTGATGTGATTTAGTCAAGAACGGTTGTTAAACTGGATTAGGGGAAGACATGTCTTCACCCATTTGAGCGGGTCTTGATTGGTTTACTGGAGTCCTATAAAAGAGGAGACATTTTGGAGAGAGAGACTCAGAGAGAGCAGAGAATGCTGCAGCACCACGAAGCAGAGAGTCCACCAGCCAGTGACCTTTGGAGATGAAGAAGGAAGATGCCTCCCAGGGAGCTTCATGAAACTGGAAGCCAGGAGAGAAAGCTAGAAGATGACGCTGTATTTGCCATGTGCCCTTCCAGGAGAGAGAGAAGCCCTGACTATGCTCGCCATGTGTCTTCTCACTTGAGAGAGAGAAACCGTGAACTTCATCGGCCTTCTTGAAACAAGGTATCTCTCCCTGGATGCCTTAGGTTGGACATTTCTATAAATTTGTTTTAATTGGGGCATTTTCTCAGCCTTAGAACTGTAAACTAGCAACTCATTAAATTACCCCTTTTAAAAGCCATTCCGTTTCTGGTATATTGCATTCCGGCAGCTAGCAAACCAGAACATCATTATATAGTAATCCTCTTTATTCCTAATAAAGCATTTTGCCTTAAAGTCTCTTTGTCTGGTATTACTATAGCCACAACTTTGTTTTGATTATTTGTCTATTTATCTTTATATCGTTTTACCTTCAGTCATTGTGACCTTATGTTTTTATTATTTTGATATGCCTACAGCTGGATTTTAAAAATCCAGTCTAATAATGTCTGTATTTTAGCTGGCACACAAAAGGACTATTTCTTTTTATTGTGATCACTGATAGATATGAGACCCTTTTCCTATGCTTTCTCCTTTCCCTACTCCTCCTTTTTTTGCCCTATTTTGGATAGATCTAGGTTTTTTGTTTTATTTTTAAATTCTTTTTCTCCTCTTTATTGGCTTGGTAGTTATATTTTCTAGTGATTGTCCTTGAATTTTACTATGCATACTTGACCTTTTATGCAGTCTAAATTTTATTAATATCATTACGTTCTTCTTCCAAATAAAAAGAACATACATAAAATAAAAGGTAATAGGCTACCACCAACTTGAGGCCAATTTAATTTTTGGTCTTGGAGTTTCCGAACCAGACCAGTGGCATGTATTTAAAACCTATATTCTCGGGAGACTCTTTTTCTCCCAAGTATAAAGCAATGGAGGCAGATTTCTGTGTCTTTTCTCCCTGACAGTAGATGGATATTTTCAGTCCCACCCTCTCACACTGAGGTATAGTCCTTTGAAAGGTCTCAGATTTATGGAGGAAGGGGGTCCTCCAGTTTGGCTGTTTATATTTTGTGCACCTATGACCTGGTCTCTGGTCTCTTCCCTCCCTGCATGGCTATTTTTCTCAAAGCTTCATGTTCCTTACTTCTACGTTTGCACCCAGGTCAGCCCTGATTTCCATCTTAGCTTACCACTCTGGTTTCTGCTTTATTCACTTTATTTGGCACTTGAGGATTTCACTCACTCTCCTGCAAGTTCAGCAATGCAATTTGAAAGGTATGCTTGCCTAGGTTTGTCAAGCATCCAGACGTTTTGCAGAGAGAAGGCTTTTCAGACTATCTAGTCTGTCTTTTTCTACTAAAAGTAGACTAAATCTTTTAATCAGACGTTTATTTTTTCATAGAATCATGTACCATCTATCAGTTTTCATGTCTCTCCTCCCATTTGTCCTGGCACTTTTTTTAAGTGGACATGTACAAGTTTTCTCTTTTAAGATTAGCTTAGATAAGAACATGCAGATGCAAAGGGGATTATTCTATCAAAGGGCTGCCTTTGATTAATTTTCATTGGAAGTAATCCAAATGTCAAATAATAAGATTCACAGAGTAAATTTTGCTTAAACTTTATCAAGCCGATAAAGGTCCTGTGACATGGAAAGATGTTCATGATACATTATTGAGTAAATAAACTGGTTTGTATGACCCATTTTTGTTTTATACAAACATATATTTACATCGAAAAAATTGTGGAGGTATATAGCCAATATTTTTGTTTAATTCTTGTCAATCTATTTTTTTAATGAACAAGTATTGTGTGATTTTTATATAAAGAACAGAATTATTAGCAACAACAAAAGATTTCTACTCTCCCGCTTTCTAACCTTGGAGTTGTATAACAAGAGTAGCGAACTCCCCAATATGGAGAGTGTCAAACAGAGGCTGGGTGACCCCCTGTCCAGGATTCCTGTCATGATTCAAAGATTCACATTTTATTTTATTTTCTGCCATTAGGTCAGCCAATCAATGCCTCAGACCGATAAGCAAATATGCATTCCGCCGGACCTGCCGGAATTGCTGAAGCAGTTTACCAAAGCCGCGATCCGGACCCAGCCGCAGGATCTCATCCAATGGGCTGCCGAGTACGTGTTCCTTTCCCCTCCAAGCCCCTCCCATCTCCAGGCCCTAGTTCCCACGCTCCAGGGAGGCAAGGCTGTCAAGGCTCCAGGGTGGTCCAAGCCGGGGTGGAACTGCTTAGCATAATCTTTGTCATTTTCAGCTCTAGCATTGCTTTGGCGCTTTAAAATCCTTACATACATCAAACAGGCCAGGATGGGATGCCCTCCCCTAAGTGAGCAGGCAGAGCAGACAGGAAGCCAGGGCAATAAGTGTCCTGGGGCAAACAGCACGAGTTTAGATTTCCGTAACACATCAGCATATGTGTAGCCCCACCTTCACCCCTGCACTGCCTTGTCCTGTCTCAGCAGAAAGAAGGATTTGATTCTTCCTGCTGCTTAACCTACCTTTCCCTGTTTCAAACCAGGACCCCGTTTCCTCTGTTACCACTAAATGGCAGCAGTGCACAGCGGGGGAGGGGTGATGGTGATGGGGAGAGACTGGGGGGTGGATCACGTGGGATCTGTCTATGCCGATTCACTCCTGGATTTACTCCTTTAATGAGACACTTTCCTCCATGGCTGTTAAAACTCACATGTGTGCCCAAGCAGATACACCTTAATTTTGTCTTATTTTCTTTAATGTTTCCTTGAATTGATGTGTTCCCTCAACACAGTGAGGTCTACACAGTACGCCTCCCATTCTGGAGAAAGGAGGCACAGCACAATGGTGAGGTCAAGAACACTGGTCTTGTGAAACAGTGAGCCTCAAACACAGGAGCCCTCTCTCAGGAGAGACCTCCAGGGGATGCTCAATCCGTGCAGCTTTACACAACAAGGGCTGCTGGCCTAGACTGAAACGGCTTTACAGAGAAAGTCTCTCAGCTATGAAATTGCTTCTTAGACAAACTCTCCTGCTTGAAACTGGGGAACTGGGGGTTATGGCAGGAGTTCGAAGCTAACTAGACCTTCAGGACCATTTTCAGGCTAATTTTACTGTTTGATGGTTATCTTCTTATTAGCGTCTCAGCGGGAAAAGGGGAGTATGAAAGGCTATTGAGAAGGATTGGGTGGACTGGGGAAGGGAGAATTTTTTAGCATGAGATTGTGAGTGGGTGCATTGAGCAGATGGTGGAAAGGTGTGATACCTTTGAGAAGACAAAAAAAGTAATCTAAGAGGATTCTTTTGAACTCTGAGCCAGTGCTCTTATGCTCCTGGGTTAGTTTAGGAGAAGCTTTTACAAACAAAAGACAAGCCAGTAATATTCATAAAGAGATGCAAATAGGGTTGTTTGGCATAGTAATGAGCCGTGTTTAGTTTTCCATTCAAAAATGATGTCTTGGGTGGTGTGACCATGGCTCAGTGGCAGAAGTCTCACCTGCCATGCCGGAGACCCGGGTTCGATTCCCAGTGCCTGCCCATGTGAAAAAAAAAAAATTGATGTCTTATCTCTAAGATTGAACAGCTTCCAGAGATTAATTTCTTTTGTCATAGTCAAACAGACTTTGTTTTGTACTATACAATAGTTTAAAACCAGTTTTATTGTCTATGTTCTGTTGTTTTAAAGTAAGAAAAATGACATTTCTTGGTACTGTCCCTGACATTTATGGAGAAAACATTCCACGGTTGTAGCCTGTTTGCTCCCATATTGTATCATGTGCTATAAATTTTTTAGACACCTATAAAAAAATCGGTTTGTAGTTTAACTACAATGGAAAAAAGAGCATGACCTAAGAGTGCTCTCTAACTATTCAGACCTGTCAACTGCTCACGTCCCTTCCATACTGCAGGTAACCTCTTTTCATCTCATGCCAGTCCTAAAACAGGACTCGCATTTCCCCACATTGCCCCAAAAGAAATCTCGCTCCATAAAGCTCTGGGAGCAGGCAGATGTTACAGAAGATTTTAAGGGGAAGATAGAGAAAGGTTTTACTTTATACATTCCACATATTACAAGGTCGTCTCAAATCCCCCTTGGGCTTGTCTTATTTCCTGAGCTTCCCTTGTCGTTCTGCCGAATTTCTCTTCCTTCCCCCTTCAAGCCCCAAGCCTCACTATTACCTCCAGTCTCTCCTCTTCCTGGCTTCCCCCTAAAAAAGCATCTCCATCTCTCCCCCTTTCTTATGCAGGGCACTTTAACTCTCTTTCAACTTCTTGCCAGATTATATTTTCCTACCCATTACCTAATACTGACTATAAAGATGTCATCAGCCAGTGTACTGAACAAAGATTTTGTGTTTTATTATTAAATGCTCTAGATATTCAGATTCTTCCTCTATAAAAGGCAGGGGGAATTAAAAATATCAAATGATTTGGTTTTTTCACTCCTATTTTGTATATATTAAATGCATATATTATTACATATAAGATATATGCTTAGGAGAAATGGCTGGGGAAAAAAAGAACCCTGACCCAAAATGTTCCAGAAAATTCCATATGAAATTTTTGTTGGCTATTCCTCATCCTTAGACGGGAGCAAATCTTTTTCATCCTCTAAGCCTTCTCTATGCCATAATCATGGAAAGTAACATATGAAAGTATCATATTCTATATAAATGAACTCAACACAGTGTCTGGCCCATAGAAGCTGCTTTAAAAATGTTTTTTTTCCTCTGCTCACTTCCTTTAAAAAAATAAGGACAAAAGAAAAGAAAGAGTTTCCCAAAGCAGCCACTGTAGTAAAGGATGCTTCTCCCACCTCCCTAACATTTGTTCTTGCAGTTATTTTGGGGCCATGTCCCGTGGAGAGATTCCTCCAGTGAGAGAGCGGGCTGAACGAGTTGCCCTATCTAACTGGGCAGAACTCACACCTGAGCTGTTAAAGATCCTGCATTCTCGGGTAAGGGGTAATGTGAGGATAATGATGAAGTGGATGGGTACAGACAAAAACCCATTGTCCCCTGACAGTCAGCTGGCCACTAGGCACCATCCTAAAAGTCACTAAATCATGGACTGAAAGTAAATCTTCCTTGGGGGAATAAGGATAATCGTGAAATAAGTTTATCCTGAATACCCATGCTGAGTTATCTTTCGAGGTCATCCCTAGACTTCCCTGGAGCTAACAGTGTCTAAGGGCTCATTGCAATGCTCATTCTTTCCCTCCAGAAAAGCACAGGCCCACAGTCCTTGGCAGTGTCCTTCCTACTGATCAAGCCATGATGTGATGCCAGTTATAACTGGGGAGGGACACATTATACTTCCCAGCTCGCCCAGGTGCAGGCCTATCTTAGCTTTTAGGAAAAATCCTGGCTCTCTTCACAGCCAAATCATCCTAGGAGATGCCCAGGATGGACGAGGAAGCCCAACTTGAGAAAGCTTGAGGTTTAGTCAATACCCAGGAAATATGGTTTCCCTACCATACCCCACTTTAGGATCCCGTACAGAGAGGGTTGGAGTGATTCAGGACTGACTTAGTCAACAACCTTGGTCCCAGAGTCATAGCCATTTCATCAGAGTAAGAGGGTTGGGGGAGGTATTAGACCACTTCATTAAGGCATCCGGGCCCTTCTAACATTTTTGCCAACAGGTAGCCATTCAGTCCCTTCCTCCTCATCACCACTAAGCACCATGTACAGTGGATGAGGCAGAAACTGGAGGTAGCCAGATTAGTCATTCAGACCAAACCTGGGGAGGAATGGGGGTGGGGCTGATCCATATACCCTCATATTATTCCCAGAAAGTATGAGTGTTGCATATAAGTTCCAGTACAAAGAACTCAATGGAGTCTGGAAGCAAACCTAACACCTAGCTTCAGTTTCACCTCTAATTAGTAGTCTCAGACAAGTCCTCTGTCCCTTGGGTTTGTCTTCACACTGTCCAATCTGCCTTAGAGGGATAACCTAGGGATAGAACAGTAGATGATAAACATGCCTGAAAAATTTTAAATGCAATATAAATGTCTATTTTTCCCATAATTATGATGCCCAGAGTTAAAATTATTAAACCATATCTCAGCATGCTCATTAGGCTGAATATTTCTCTACTCTTGCAAAGAAAACTGCCAATCAGTCCTCTTTTATCTCCCTGACAACTCCTTGCTGGTGCTGGGAGAGCATGGGGCCTTGCCTGGGCAGATGTTTCCTAGGGGCGGAAGCCTCCCTCATTCTCTGTTCTGTCATTTCCCTGCCCTGCAGGTCGGTGGCAGGCTGATCATCCATGCAGATGAGCTAGCCCAGATGTGGAAGGTGCTGAGTCTCCCAACAGATCTGTTTAACAGTGTGATGAATGTGGGTCGCTTCACGGAGGAGATTGAGTGGCTGAAGTTTTTAGCCCTGGCTTGCAGTTCTCTTGGAGTTGTAAGTTGGCTTTCTCTCTCTCTCTGGGCCTGGAGAGTTTGTACATCTATCTGCTGTCAGTTCTCTAGAGCTGATGAGGAGTATGCCTTTGGATTATTCAGGTTTTTTGTCTTCTCCCTCTCCTCTCTGAATTAGTCATTTCTACTCATCAGCAGGAGTAATTAGGAGGAGAGAGGGGAAAATTGCCATCAGGCTTTGGAGAAATGTTGACTAAAACGTGGTGTTTCCGTTTGCTAAAGCTGCCAGAGTGTAACAGACCAGAAATGGATTGTTGCTGTGATTTTTTTTTCCAGTGGGGATTTATTAGGTAAAAGGTTTACAGTTCTAAAGCCATGAAAATGTCCAAATTAAGGCATCAAGAGGAAGATGACTTCTCTGCAGAAAGGCTGCTGGTATCCAGGGTTCCTCTGTTACATGGGAAGGCACATGGTGACGTCTACTGGTCCTACTGGCCTGGGTTCTGGTTTCAATGGCGCTCTCCAAATGCCTCTGGGCGTTTTCTCTCTTTTATCCTTATAAAGAACCCCAGTAAGATAGACATTAAAACCTACCTTGAAGAGGCTGGGCCACATCTCAATTGAACCAAAAGTTCGCACCCACAATAGATCTGCCCCCTTGGGGATGGATAAAAATAAAAGAACAGAGCCTTTCGTGGGGTACATAAGAGCTCCAAACCAGCACATGTGGCTTTTAGATTGTTTATGAATTTTAGTCACTACACTCATTAATTCACATGACCATTCTGCTTGCTGTATTCCTAGTCCTGGAGATGAGCAAGAGCCCACTGTAGAATGAGGCTTCCTTATATTTGGCTTCCAGACACCTAGAAGATATGCCAATAAAGACTTTTACAAAGAGGTGCAGCTTACAGAAAAGTATGATTTAATAAATATATTTAGACATGACAACCAGACATAAGAGAACAAGAAAAGAGAAATGAGGCTATTTCTAGATTTATCATGACATCAGCACAGATGCACAATATTCATATAAATTCATACTTTTTCCGGTTTGACTTGGTTTACAATTGGAAAAGCCATTTGACTCTTTTGAAGGAAAATATGCTGAAATCAGTTTTCATATAATAGACATATAAACATATATATACTTTTCTAATGTTCTTCTTATACATGGACTCGTTTTTGTTAAACATTGTTATAACTTAAATGACAAGTAATCAGAAATATGGACTCTCTAAAAAACTTTTGAAATACACACAGTGTAAAAATTAATAAGGAAATCATTGCCTCTACCAAAACCAAAGGTTGTGAAAAGGTACTTTGAATCACTTATCCTATCTAAATATGATCTTGTTGTTTCTTCTCATGAGATTGGAATGCATATTTGACATTTTTGTCTCTGAAAAAAATCACCAGAAATTCTGTAGTCCAATTTTCTCTATGGGTTTCCCATGCAACTTTATCATAATTATTTCTTTAAAAAGAAGGAGAGGAAATCCATTTGCATTTTTTCCCGTTATCCTTTATAGCAATATTACATAATGAATAAATTTCTATCCTCCAAGAGTAAAGGAAAATGCAGCAAGGGCAGATGAGTTGCCAATCAGCACTGATCTCACTTCTGTGAATACAGCTGCAAGGACTGTGGGAAATTGAAGAAGGGAAAATTAAAGCCACTGCATTTTATTCAGTTCTCATAGGGTCACAAATTTATTCACATCACATTCAGATGATCAGGAAAAAAATGTACATTTATTTTATTTGTCACTAATTCTGAGCTTCCTTAGGAACTCCCACTTATAGAAGAATAAGAACATAATTCGTTTCCAGGAATTTCAGTCTGATGCAATAACTGAAACAGACTTCAGATAAATTGCCCAGTCTCTCAGATTTCTCTTCTCCAAGGTGGTAGCTGAGTATGTAGGGAAAGGGCATGGGTTTCACATATTCACTGGTCTTCTCTGGTGCCTCTGGTCTCTATGGTGATACCCCTGTCTGATCGCTAGGTGCTTGCAACTTAAGTCTTTAGTACAGTCTCTCTTGGATTGGTCACAGTACAAGGAAGTTCCCCTCTGGCTCATCTCAGTTTTCACTGGCTCTAAGGGCCTCTTGAGTCTCTGCCTGATCATCTTTATTCCCTGGCTTAAGAATCTACTCTGCAGTCCTTCATCACCTTGTGTGATGTCTGAGTCTTTCCTTGGCCCTGTGCCATGTAACCAAGAGTGACTTTGGGAAGCTAAACTCATGCTTGGCCTGCAGTGCAGCTGTTCGGTTTACTTTGAAATGATTGCCTGCTAGATTGGTGAGCAGAAACTGTGATGTAAAGTCTTTCTACTTTCCCTCTAAAAGAAGGAGTTTGGATTAGATGTTCCATGAAGCTCCTTGAATTCTAACATTCTAACCCTTCTCTGGTTCTCCTGAGACATTCTCGGGCCTCGCTCTGGCTAACAGTGGATCCCTCTAATTCTGAGAGATTCTGAGATGTCTGACTTTGTACCTCATCATCCTTATGTCAGCCTGGAGGTCAAGTCTGTAAATAAAGGGCAGCCAGTGAACCCAAAAGCCAATCCCCTTAAATTCATTTGTTCTATGAACTTAAATATAAGATTGGCCAGGGTATCACCATCTGGTGGAGGCCT
Source organism: Tamandua tetradactyla (assembly GCF_023851605.1). NCBI lineage: Eukaryota > Metazoa > Chordata > Mammalia > Pilosa > Myrmecophagidae > Tamandua > Tamandua tetradactyla. The sequence continues at coordinate 21,197,925 of NC_135336.1, forward strand.
TGTATTCTAGTTAATCGATACATACTTAGAGGCAACTCCAGAAATTTCATCTCTCCTTTGCCAACTCAATAGCTAGTCATGATCTCTGGCATCTAGAAAAGCCAATTCTCTCCTTTTCAAAGAGACTCTAGTGGCAGGTACAAGTACTCCAATCTTGAGCTCTTTGGGTCTAAAATAGATGAAACAAAATGCTGTAGCATGCAGATTTATGTTTCTCTTCCCTGCCAGTACTCCTTCTTCTAGTTTGGGCTATGCTGTCTCCTTTTCCACTGGGACTGATTATATAACAGAAAGAGATTTTGCACATAGTAAATAATTGTGCTAACTGGAAGGAATGACATATTTTGTTAGCAATTACTTTACTCTTTGGGTCTTTGTGAGTTTGATAATGAGGCTCATAAGACATTTAAAGGCTATCTTTATGAAGTGGATCCCATCTGACCAAATATCTTGTGCAAGAGAATGCGTATCTGTTTGCTTTAGATTTGTTTAGATTTAACAAAAAGCTTCAGTCCAAAGAGGTCTTGAGCCATTTGTCCATTTATTAAGTACTTGCTGGGTACAAAAATTTTTAAAATTCTTAGGAGGTCAAAAGAATTTCAACACTTGTTATTCGAATAACCAATTAAAAATGGTGATTGGGATAGAAAGAACTCCAATTTGGATGAGACTGCCAGAATAGGACAACAGAACAAAGTTACTAGAGGAGCAGTTTTTAAAAAGAAGCAGGGAGGATGAACTGTGGATGGAAATTGTGAAGTTCAGTGTACCTACTCACCGGCAAATCCACCCAAAAGCATTCTCAGGCAGACCCCATCCCGTCCTCACTGACAGATGCTTACCCAGCCTCATGCAGACTGGTCCTGCCATCTTGTGGTTCAACATTTTAGAATTCTTATACATTGAAGATTCTATTTATAAAATAACTTAAATACACCAATAATGTTTCAATTGCTTGCCATCAAGTAAAACTGTCACTCCAGGAAATCACTCCAGCACTGTCATTACTTCCTGATACAGACTTACACCCCTGGGTAACACACACCACAGTTAAAGAAGCATCGTCTAGACATCCATTATATTCATGGAGCGGATGGGAGAAGAACCAGCCAGCAGCAGCTGCAGAGGAAGAGCAGCTCTGGCCAGGCACTTAGGGAGATTCAGCAGATGCTTGTTCTGTTGCCTGGTCACACCGAGTTCACGCTCAGGACTAATTTCTACCTGATCCCTGGAGGGTGTGGACGGATCATCTGCACATCACCTGTTTTAATAAGCCACCATGGAGATAGGTGGTAACCTATCTTTGCCGTTTCAGAGCTAAACGATTCTTTCCTGGGATTCTTTCTTTCCCTTATCCCAGCTTTCCCATCTCTTTCACTGGGGGAATTTATTCAAAAGATAGGCTTGTTTTAAAGGCACAGGTACAGTAAAACCTCGGTTCTGAACAGGATAATGTTCAAGTGTCATTGTAAGGGGTGCTTGCTTCTACTCTATCAACCCTTCCTTGAAAACTTCTGGTACTCGCCATCTATTAATTTTCCCCCAGCAAGAGCAGGATTAGTATTAAGCAGTTTAAGTACTATTTGGTTCTGGTTAGATAGATGGATTTTATGTTAATATTCAGTCCATTTTTCCTGCATCCAGGATTCATATCTTCCTAGGGACCCCAGCCTCCTCCTGTCTTCTCCTCCCTCACTTTATCATTGCTCCAAGGATCTCGCTGGAGTATGTAGGCTACCTCCAAACCTTTAAAGATAATATTGGAGTCAACAAGAATAAAAATAATTCTAATTATAGACCATGAAAGAAAATTCTTTTCCTTTTGTGAGGTTATTCTGATTGAAGTAACAAATATTTCAAAGTATTAATTCCTGAGAGTATCCCTCCAATAAAGAAAGAAAAGAGAAAAAGATACCCAGTAGGCTCAATTTTTTAAAATTGGATTAAAGGACATTTGGGTGGAATGAGTCCAACCTTTTCAGAATATTACAACATTCCCACATTTTATGAGAATGATATTTTTGTTTTTGTTTTTGTTTTTTAGTATCTAAACTGATCTCAGGAATCTAAACTGAAACTGATTTTTTTTCCCTCATTTTATCGATGGTTTTATAGACCATTGCCAAAACCCTCAAGATAGTATGTGAAGTTTTATCATCTGACCATGATGGTGGACCTCCCCGAATCCCTTTCAGCACCTTCCAGTTTCTCTACACATATATCGCCGAAGTGGATGGAGAGATCTCTGCATCGCACGTTAGCCGAATGCTGAAGTACATCGAACAGGAAGTGTAAGTAAATTTTTACCAAGTAAGGCACGAAAGAATATGGAGGAAACAAATATACCAGGACCCTGGGCTAAGATACAGTGAGGTCACTATATTATGCTGTTCTGGGAACAGAAATATTATGAAGAACAAGAAATAACGATCTGAAAGAGAAGAGGAAGGGGCAGGAAAAGAAAGGCATTGGGCAGTGATCCAGACCAGCACCTGGGACAGGGTAGACAGGCAGTTTCCCATGTGTGCCAGGACCTACTGAATCATGCTTAAATTTGAGAACCAGGAAGGTAGGAGGAGAGGAAGAGAAGAGGACAGTCCCGGGTTCAGAGAAAGAGGGTGAGAACAGCAGGAGCAGCAGCAGAATTAATTAGGAGAGAGAGAGTTGTTTACATATTGTCTTTCTTAAGCTTAATTATGTTCAATGAACTGACTCAAGATCTATATTTTTCCCCAAACAGAATTGGTCCTGATGGTTTAATCAAAGTGAATGACTTTACCCAAAACCCCAGGGTTCGGCTGGAGTAAAAACATAATTTGGACAATTTTAAAAGAAGATACAGAGAAGATTGTTCTTCAGAATGACTGAACCCATACACCAGCCAGTGTCAATTTTCTTTTCAGCCGGTACACACTAATAAACAATTAGGCAAACATAACAAATCAGAAATGTGTTGAATTAAGATATAAAATTGTTGGAACAAATTACCTACATTAATAGGAGATTAGTATTCTCCTCACATTGCCACTGAGTAAAAGTGGCTGGTGAAGCATTGATAGAAAATACATCTTGAGGTAAAGCCAGACTTTGATTTGAAAAGGGAGAATATTAATCGTACTCGATTTTGATATTTTGTGATTGCTAGGCATGACTTAATTATTAATCATTATTATTAATTTTTATATCATTATATTAATGAATATCTTTTGCACTGTCAATCCAAGTTTTTACTGGTTTATTTTTCCACTTGTTGGTTCTATTCTAGGCATTCAATCATTCACTCACTCAGCAGTATTTATCAAAGTTAGCTATGTGCCAGGAATAGAGTTGCCATATTATGTACAGGATACCCAGCTAAAATTGAATTTTAGATAAAGAATAATATTACTATTTTTTTAAAATTAAATTAAATTTTTTTTTTTACAAAATCTACTAACCCTAGCCAGGAATGGTGCTGGTTTCTAGCATACACAAATAAATCAGATCTGAATTCGGCCCTCAAGGAGCTCACAGTTGAACACTAAGATAAGACATGAACATAAATCACTTTAATGCAATTACCCTGAGAGGTACTTCAGGCATCACTGTTAAAGTATCAATGTTAACAGATTTTCCTGACACCATACACAGAGGTAATAGGACCTGTTCAGGAAAATCCCTACTTAAGACCACCTGACAAGGTCACCTAAAGGTTTTTCTTTTCTCCCAGGAAGCAAATGAGATGAACAGGCTGTGATTACTAAGGCCAGGTGTGCCAAGGCAAAGGGTACCTTTTCCTGTAATACAATCCCCTCTCAAACATGGTTTTTGTTTTAAAACCATGTTAGCCTGCTCTTTTGATATACTTAAAATCTCTACACATGACTCGGGGAGAAATCTGTCTATTAGTGTCTAAATAAAGTAAATGAAGAATGTGATGGGCTATCACCCGGCCCTTTGATTTCTGCCCAGCATGAAACAATAAAATGAGCTGAAACCTTCTTCCCCAGTAGTCACCAGCTGCCACCTGTGCAGGGCGGACAGCAACGAATCCTCCCTGGTGTCGGCTGTGTTAGCAAGAATGGATCATTCTTTATATCCACTCTGGGACTTAACGGCTGTCTAGAAAATGGAAAACTCTCAACTTCAGGCTGAAGCACGGCAGGCAAAATCTGGATTTGTAATTAATTGGGAATGGAGAATGAGCGAAATTCTTTAAACTGCTACAGTCCTATGTGTCTCTTGGTTTCTTTTTCACTGGCATCAAATAATTGAAATATGGTGTTCTAGTTTGCTAGCTGCTGGAATGCAATATACCAGAAATGGAATGGCTTTTAAAAAGGGGAATTTAATAAGTTGCTAGTTTACAGATCTAAGGCCGAGAAAATGTCCCAATTAAAACAAGTCTATAGAAATGTCCAATCAAAGGCATTCAGAAAAAGATACCTTGGTTCAAGAAGGCCGATGAAGTTCAGGGTTTCTCTCTCAAGTGAGATGGCACATGGAGAACACAGTCAGGGCTTCTCTCTCGGCTGGAAGGGCACATGGTGAATATGGTGTCATCTGCTAGCTTTGTCTCCTGGCTTCCTGTTTCATGAAGCTCCCCGGGAGGCGTTTTCCTTCTTCATCTCCAAAGGTCACCAGCTGATGGACTCTCTGCTTCGTGGTGCTGCAGCATTCTCTGCTCTCTCTGAATCTCTCATTCTCCAAAATGTTTCCTCTTTTATAGGACTTCAGAAACTAATCAAGACCCACTCAAATGGGTGGAGACATGTCATCCCCAATCCAGTTTAACAACTATTCTTAACTAAATCACATCAACCAGGGAGATGATCTCATTACAGTTTCAAACATACAGTATTGAAAGAGATTATTCTACCTTTACGAAATGGGATTTATATTAAAACATGGCTTTCTTAGGGGGCATATATCCTTTCAAACCAGCACATATGGCCTTGCCTGGGAGCAGGGAGTAGGGAGGGGTAGGGGATTGGGGCATGGCTCCGATTTGGAAGACCCCAAGACAACACATTTTCATAAACACAATAGAAGCAAAAGGGTCCTTTGCACACTTGATAAAACAGAATGAAATCAGAAACTAAACCTCTGAGTAGCCCTAAGTATGATTTCTCACATGAAGCTAATGGAACCCCAGCTACTAAGAATGCAATATACCAGAAACGGAATGGCTTTTAAAAAGGGAAATTTAATAAGTTGCAGGATAAAAGTTCTAAGGCTGTGAAAATGTCCAAATTAAAGCAAGGCTATAGAAGTGTCCAATCTAAGGCACCCAGGGAAAGATACCTTGGTTCAAGAAGGCCGATGACATTCAGGGTTTCACTCTCAGCGGAAGGGCACTTGGCAAACATGGTGGCATCTGCTAGCTTTCTCTCCAGGCCTCTTGCTTCATGAAGCTCCCCTGGGGGTGTTTTCCTTCTTCCTCTCCAAAGGTCTCTAGCTGCCTGGGCTCCAAAGCTTTTTCCAAAATGGTTCCCTCTTAAAAGGCTCCAGTAAGCAACCCCACCTTGAATGGGTGGAGACACATCTCCATGGAAACGATCTAATAAAAAATCACTACCCACAATTGGGTGGGTTACTTCTCCATGGGAATAATCAAAAACCTCCCACCCAGCAATATTGAATGAGGATTAAAGAACATGGCTTTTCTGGGGTTCACAAGAGATTCAAACTGGCATACCTGCTCTGGCTCCTGTGGCAAGGCTTCCTGTGAGCTATTGATGTTGCTGAGCCAGGATACTCCTAGAGACACAGCTGCTACAGCACTGCTAAGTCAACTCCGCAGTCACCCAACAGTGGAAAACAGCCTTGCTCTTAACCTGGGCTATGCTGAATTAATATTATAAATACTATGCTAATGCTAATAACCAACACTTATCAAGCACCTGCCATGTACAAGCCGCTGTGCATCACACTACCTACAGATTCAATGTTTTCTTTACAACCTGATCTTATGAACCTAAGTCAGTACTATTATCCCTATTTTATAGATGAGGAAATAGTCTTAGAGGTTTTAAGTCATTCAATGCCACTAGTGAGATGAGATTTTAATCCAGGTCTGTCTGACTACAAACCTGTGCTGCCTTGTTCATTCAAGGAATTTTTTAGTATGGTATTCCCCCACACTGCCCACCCCACCTCCAAAAAACGCAGTCCCTGAGACAAAGATTCAATTACAAGTAGTTTATTTGGGAGATGATCCTAGGAACGCTGGAAAGGAAGTGGAAAATATAATACGTGTTGGAAAGAAAGTCAATAAAAGCTACCTTATCAAGCTAATTACCGTTGGAAATCAATTACACCTGGAAATTCTGGAGACAATGTAGACTACATCTCAGATTTATCCCAACCTGAGGGGTAAGGAAACCCTTTATTCATCAGAGGCTAAGTGCTGCTTCCTCAACAGCTCCCATCTGTCAGTGACTCAGGGCTGCTGCCAGGGGCATTACCCCTCAGACTCTTCCTGAGCCTGGGCTAAGCTTGCTTCTATTGCTCCATAAAACAGATTTACTGGTATGAAGTCATAGGTGCTCACAGTAAAAAAAAAAAAAAAGAGGCTTTGAGAACATATGGATGGGGCATCACCAGCATGTGCTACAGAGATTTTAGTGAAACCAAATTTTTAATGTTTCTTTCCTTGGGTCAGGCACAAGTCCGTGAGGGCTACAGGACAATGAGTGACTGACATTGTGCTGTATTAAAATTCACACCAGACCCCTAAACTTGGCCCACTGTCTCAAACCAACTGTTTCTTCCTTATGATGAGATCATTCCAAAGGGTTTTTTTTTTTGCCCTTATTGCCAATATATCCTCATCAGACCCATCCCACTGGACTTCCTATCAAGATCAGAAATATCTGAATCTTAGCATGATCCCAGTTAAGCTGTCAAACTGAGGCCCCTTTAACATAAGGTTTGCATTTTTCCTTTAAAAAGAAAAGCATTCAGGAAGCAATAAAAATCAGGATTTTATGAAGAAAAAGAAGTGGGTTCTTTCTTTCCTAAATTAACTTTTGATTAAATTGCAGATACATTTAAATCTTCAGGGAAATGCAAAGATTATGACTGAGTTCCATTTTCTCCATGCCCTCTCTCTTCCATGCTGTTCAATCAGGCATCTCATGAATTCTAGTTAACCAACAACTTCCGAGATCACCAGGGTCCTGCAGGAAAAGGAGCTGGTCACTTCAGCATGGAAAGCTGGTCTTAGAACTAAGTTAGAATAAGATTCCTAATAAGGAATTCTTGGAGAGGATCCTAACTCCTCTGCTAAGCATTATATATAAACATGTTTCAGAAATGTGCCCATTAGCATTTTCAGAGGAAAAAAAGATACAAAGCTTCTAGCAAATTCTCAAAGTTGCAGATGATCTCAAAAGGTTGAGAACTCTTGGGTTAGAAATAGCTCCAGAAGGCACCAAATGGCTTAAGAAAAGGCAACAGGGCAGTTTTAGATTTTTTGAAGTAGAAATGAGCTCATGTTCCCAAGATTTGATTTATTATCTGGTCCACAGCTCTTCTTTTTTGAATCTAGCATCCTAACTATAAATTTAAAGTATTTTTAGTTTAGATCTTCATATACTTTATAGCCTTGGTTGCTTCCTATAAATTGGAACATAGTTAATCATGTACAAATACTTTCACACCTCCGAAGTGGGCCAATTGGAAAAGTCATTGGTTCAGTGTGCCAATTTTAAAGCACTGGCTAGACAAAGCAATCATGCACCCATGACACTACAGTGACCTTAACCTCCAGATGAGGTTTAAAGGACTGCGTCCTAGGTAATACTGAGTCTCAGGGCACTTTGGTGGCTGTCAGCCTCAATGCATTAAAGCATTTCAAACAGTGTTTGGTTCATTTATTTACTCAACAAATAACTCAAAAATTCGTGCTCTGCACAAGACATTGTGCTAGACACTGGGGATACTGCACTGAACAAGATAACGTCTCTTCTTTCAAATAGATTAAATTCTATCTGAGAAGACAGACATTAAGTAACTAATTGTACTATGATAATTGTGTAAAGTGATGCTATCATCTCATTGTATAGAGGCAATACTGCCTAGTTTGCAGAGGTGAGACAGAGAGGTAGAAGGAAAGGTTTTCTTGATGAAGTAAGCTGAAATAAACTCAGAAGCCTGTGGCTTCAGTTACTATGGAGAAATGTGTTACTCAGAAATGTGCATCTGTAGGCCACCTCTCCACCAAGCTCCAGACTCAGATATCCAGTAGCCTAACTGATATCTTCTCTTGGATGACTCCAAGACAACCCCTATCCAACATGCTCTGAAATGAATTACTAGTTTGGATTTTTTCATAATAAAATATTGGGGGAAAATGAATTCACAATTCCCCTCCTAAACGTGGATCTCTTCCACCACCCATCCAGATACAAAACCCAGAACCAGGACTGAATGTACATTCCTCCCCTTTGCCTTACTTCCCAAGTCTATAACCCCAAGTTCTGTCCATTTTACCGCCTATGCCTCTCGCAAATATTCCCCCACCCCACCATCCACTTCCAGCTCTCAGTATATTTCATCTGGCCTATTATGATGCCTTCCTATCAGGAAGGGGCCTGGAAGGAGACAAAAGGCACTCTCAGCTGAGATTTTGCAGATAATTTAAAAACCGATTAAGGGTGTTGTGGTACCCACGGACTGGCAATGGCGGGAAGGCAGTATTACCCATAAGCCTGAAAGATTAAGAGGAAGAACATGTTTTATTGGAGCTTGGTGAAACTGGAGTCCCCAGGGGCTCCCCTCAGGAACTGTAGATGGAAAGGGCTTCTGAATCTGAATAGGAATACCCCAATCTCTCTCTCCTCCTGCCCTCTTATCTTTTGACTAAACCTCCATTTCATTTATTGACAATGAAATGGGAATGTCATGTAATTTTCAGGTCATGAAATATTTTTCTCTTTTTGATTTTTTTAACCATTTAAAAATGTAAAAACCACTTGCAGATTGTACAAAAAAATAGGCAATGGAATGGATTTGGCTCAAGGGTTGTAGTTTGCCACCCCTGCTCTACACTGCATTCAGTGATGTTTTTGAAACACCAACAGGTCACATCACCACCTGTTTAAACTTTTCACATTCATGTTACCAGTAGGATAACCCAAATCCTTAGTGAATGAAACATATGACCATTGCATAGTTTGACTCCTACAAACATTGCTATCCCCACAGTCTATGCTTCAGGCACAAGGGCCTTTCTGGGATCCCTCTTTCTTAATATCATACTCTCCCCATATGTTTAAAATATTTTTTCCTTGCTCTTTCTCCGCGGGTGGCGATCCCGCTGCCAGCCAGCCAGCCCTCCTCTCCCTCTTTCTCCGCGGACGGCGCTCCCACCGCCAGCCAGCCAGCCCTCCTCTCCCTCTTTCTCCGCAGACGGCGCTCCCGCCGTCAGCCAGCCAGCCCTCCTCTCCCTCTTTCTCCGCAGGCGGCGCTCCCACCGCCAGCCAGCCAGCCCTCCTCTCCCTCTTTCTCCGCAGGCGGCGCTCCCACCGCCAGCCAGCCAGCCCTCCTCTCCCTCTTTCTCCGCTGGCGGTGCTCCCGCCACCATCTTGCCCTTCTCTTTCCCCTCCTGCTCTGGCACTCCATCCGCCATCTTATCCTTCCCTTTCCCCTCCTGCTCCGGTGGCTCTCCAACCACCACCGTGCCCTCTGCCGCCTTCACCAGCTTCTCTGCCACCGTCCTTGACAGCCTTGCTACCCTCACCTTTCCTCCTCCAGAACAGCTACTGGGGGAGTGGAGACGATACAGAGCAGCTCCCGGAGCCACGAGGGAGATCAAAGGGACGGTGTACCCCATCCTGGAACGGCTGACTGTCTGGGAGAACCAGCTCAGGTGAGATCGCCGAGGGACGCGGACTTTCCCGGGCAGGACGGCAAGCGGCCGGAGTCCCTCCCTTCCTCCTTCCCAGGCCAGCTGGCAGAATTGGGCAGGCGGTCCCCTCGGGCCGCAGCGGCTGGTGCCCCCACCACGCGAGGCCTCCCGGACCAACTGAGAGAGTTGGGTCGGAAATCCCCAGACCGCGGAGAACAGTGACCGGGGGGGTCCCTTCCAAACACATGACTCCCCGGCCCAGCTGGGAACGGTGCACTTTCCCAGGCCACGGCGGCTGGAGCCCTCCCGCCACGCTTGGCACCCCAGGCCGACTAGGAAATTCGGTTGGGCGCTCTCCCGGGCTGCGGCGGCCGGCGACCCTCCCCGCATTCGGACCCCTGGGCCGGCTGGCACTCTTCCAAGCTGCTTCGGCTGACGAACCTCCCCCACGGCGAGAGTTTTCCAAGGTTAAAGGACACACAGCACCTTTTGCTGGTGGAACCCGCAGACAAACGTGTGCCACGAGCGCCACCTACTGGGCAGGATAGGAAAGACAGAACCCAGAGATTTCACAGAAGGATCTTTCAGCCTGTTGGATCCAACACCCAGGGAAGTCTGACTAAATGCCCAGACGCCAGCAGAGGATAACGGATCACGCTCAGAAAATTGAAAATATGGCCCAGTCAAAGGAACAGACCAATAGTTCAAATGAGATACAGGAGCTGAAACAACTAATGCTGAATATACGAACAGAAATGGAAAACCTCTTCAAAAACGAAATCAATAAATTGAGGGAGGACATGAAGAAGACATGGGCTGATCAAAAAGAAGAAATAGAAAAACTGAAAAAGCAAATCACAGAGCTTATGGAAGTGAAGGATAAAGTAGAAAAGATGGAAAAAACAATGGATACCTACAATGATAGATTTAAAGAGACAGAAGATAGAATTAGTGATTTGGAGGATGGAACATCTGAATTCCAAAAAGAAACAGAAACTATAGGGAAAAGAATGGAAAAATTTGAACAGGGTATCAGGGAACTCAAGGACAATATGAACTGCACAAATATACGTGTTGTGGGTGTTCCAGAAGGAGAAGAGAAGGGAAAAGGAGGAGAAAAACTAATGGAAGAAATTATCACTGAAAATTTCCCAACTCTTATGAAAGACCTAAAATTACAGATCCAAGAAGTGCAGCGCACCCCAAAGAGATTAGACCCAAATAGGCGTTCTCCAAGACACTTACTAGTTAGAATGTCAGAGGTCAAAGAGAAAGAGAGGATCTTGAAAGCAGCAAGAGAAAAACAATCCATCACATACAAGGGAAACCCAATAAGACTATGTGTAGATTTCTCAGCAGAAACCATGGAAGCTAGAAGACAGTGGGATGATATATTTAAATTACTAAAAGAGAAAAACTGCCAACCAAGACTCCTATATCCAGCAAAATTGTCCTTCAAAAATGAGGGAGAAATTAAAACATTTTCAGACAAAAAGTCACTGAGAGAATTTGTGACCAAGAGACCAGCTCTGCAAGAAATACTAAAGGGAGCACTAGAGTCAGATACGAAAAGACAGAAGAGAGAGGTATGGAGAAGAGTGTAGAAAGAAGGAAAGTCAGATATGATATATATATAATACAAAAGGCAAAATGGTAGAGGAAAATATTATCCAAACAGTAATAACTAAAATGTCAATGGACTGAATTCCCCAATCAAAAGACATAGACTGGCAGAATGGATTAAAAAACAGGATCCTTCTATATGCTGTCTACAGGAAACACATCTTAGACCCAAAGATAAACATAGGTTGAAAGTGAAAGGTTGGGAAAAGATATTTCATGCAAATAACAACCAGAAAAGAGCAGGAGTGGCTATACTAATATCCAACAAATTAGACTTCAAATGTAAAACAGTTAAAAGAGACAAAGAAGGACACTATCCACTGATAAAAGGAACAATTAAACAAGAAGACATAACAATCATAAATATTTATGCACCGAACCAGAATGCCCCAAAATACGTGAGGAATACACTGCAAACACTGAAAAGGGAAATAGACACATATACCATAATAGTTGGAGACTTCAATTCACCACTCTCATCAATGGACAGAACATCTAGACAGAGGATCAATAAAGAAATAGAGAATCTGAATATTACTATAAATGAGCTAGACTAAACAGACATTTATAGGACATTACATCCCACAACAGCAGGATACACCTTTTTCTCAAGTGCTCATGGATCATTCTCAAAGATAGACCATATGCTGGGTCACAAAGCAAGTCTTAACAAATTGAAAAAGATTGAAATCATACACAACACTTTCTCGGATCATAAAGGAATGAAGTTGGAAATCAATAATAGGCAGAGGGCCAGAAAATTCACAAATACGTGGAGGCTCAACAACACACTCTTAAACAACGAATGGGTCAAAGAAGAAATTGCAAGAGAAATTAGCAAATACCTCGAGATGAATGAAAATGAAAACACAACATATCAAAACCTATGGGACGCAGCAAAGACAGTGCTATGAGGGAAATTTATTGCCCTAAATGCCTATATCAGAAAAGAAGAAAAGGCAAAAATGCAGGAATTAACTGTCCACTTGGAAGAACTGGAGAAAGAACAGCAAACTAATCCCAAAGCAAGCAAAAGGAAAGAAATAACAAAGATTAGAGCAGAAATAAATGAAATTGAAAACATGAAAACAATACAGAAAATCAATAAGACCAGAAGTTGGTTCTATGAGAAAATCAATAAGATTGATGGGCCCTTAGCAAGATTGACAAAAAGAAGAAGAGAGAGGATGCAAATAAATAAGATCAGAAATGGAAGAGGAGACATTCCATTCAGGATGTTGAATCTTGTCAAATGCCTTCTCTGCATCAATTGAGATGATTATGAGATTTTTCTGCTTTGATTTGTTGATATGGTGTATTACATTAATTGATTTTCTTATGTTGAACCATCCTTGCATACCTGGGATGAATCCTACTTGGTCATGATGTATAATTCTTTTAATGTGTTGTTGGATACAATTTGCTAGAATTTTAGCATCCAACTACTGACCTCACAGAAATAAAGGAGGTAATAACAGGATACTATGAACAACTTTACGCTAATAAATATAACAACTTAGATGAAATGGACGGGTTCCTGGAAAGACATGAACAACCAACTTTACTCAAGAAGAAATAGATGACCTCAACAAACCAATCACAAGTAAAGAGATTGAATTAGTCATTCAAAAGCTCCCTAAAAAGAAAAGTCCAGGACCAGACGGCTTCACATGTGAATTCTATCAAACATTCCAGAAAGAATTAGTACCAACTCTCCTCAAACTCTTCAAAATAATCGAAGTGGAGGGAAAACTACCTAATTCATTCTATGAAGCCAACATCACCCTCATAACAAAACCAGGCAAAGATATTACAAAAAAAGAAAACTACAGACCAATCTCTCTAATGAATATAGATGCAAAAATCCTCAATAAAATTCTAGCAAATTGTATCCAACAACACATTAAAAGAATTATACATCACGACCAAGTAGGATTCATCCCAGGTATGCAAGGATGGTTCAACATAAGAAAATCATTAATGTAATACACCATATCAATAAATCAAAGCAGAAAAATCACATGATCATCTCAATTGATGCAGAGAAGGCATTTGACAAGATTCAACATCCTTTCCTGTTGAAACCACTTCAAAAGATAGGAATACAAGGGAACCTCCTTAAAATGATAGAGGGAATATATGAAAAACCCACAGCTAATATCATCCTCAATGGGGAAAAATTGAAAACTTTCCCCCTAAGATCAGGAACAAGACAAGGATGTCCACTATCACCACTATTATTCAACATTGTGTTAGAAGTTCTAGCCAGAGCAATTAGACAAGAAAAAGAAATACAAGGCATCAAAATTGGAAAGGAAGAAGTAAAACTATCACTGTTTGCAGACGATATGATACTATACGTCGAAAACCCGGAAAAATCCACAACAAAACTACTAGAGCTAATAAATGAGTACAGCAAAGTAGCAGGTTACAAGATCAACATTCAAAAATCTGTAGCATTTCTATACACTAGTAATGAACAAGCTGAGGGGGAAATCAAGAAACGAATCCCATTTACAATTGCAACTAAAAGAATAAAATACCTAGGAATAAATTTAACTAAAGAGACAAAAAAACCTATATAAAGAAAACTACAAAAAACTGCTAAAAGAAATCACAGAAGACCTAAATAGATGGAAGGGCATACTGTGTTCATGGATTGGAAGACTAAATATAATTAAGATGTCAATCCTACCTAAACTGATCTACAGATTCAATGCAATACCAGTCAAAATCCCAACAACTTATTTTTCAGAATTAGAAAAACCAATAAGCAAATTTATCTGGAAGGGCAGGTTGCCCCGAATTGCTAAAAACATCTTGAGGAAAAAAAACGAAGCTGGAGGTCTCGCGCTGCCTGACTTTAAGGCATATTATGAAGCCACAGTGGTCAAAACAGCATGGTATTGGCATAAAGATAGATATATCGACCAATGGAATCGAATAGAGTGCTCAGATATAGACCCTCTCATCTACGGACATTTGATCTTTGATAAGGCAGTCAAGCCAACTCACCTGGGACAGAGCAGTCTCTTCAATAAATGGTGCCTAGAGAACTGGATATCCATATGCAAAAGAATGAAAGAAGACCCATATCTCACACCTTATACAAAAGTTAACTCAAAATGGATCAAAGATCTAAACATTAGGTCTAAGACCATAAAACAGTTAGAGGAAAATGTTGGGAGATATCTTATGAATCTTACAATTGGAGGCGGTTTTATGGACCTTAAACCTAAAGCAAGAGCACTGAAGAAGGAAATAAATAAATGGGAGCTCCTCAAAATTAAACACTTTTGTGCATCAAAGAACTTCATCAAGAAAGTAGAAAGACAGCCTACACAATGGGAGATAATATTCGGAAATGACATATCAGATAAAGGTCTAGTATCCAGAATTTATAAAGAGATTGTTCAAGTCAACAACAAAAAGACAGCCAACCCAATTACAAAATGGGAAAAAGACTTGAACAGACACCTATCAGAAGAGGAAATATGGATGATCAAGAGGCACATGAAGAGATGCTCAATGTCCCTGGCCATTAGAGAAATGCAAATCAAAACCACAATGAGATATCATCTCACACCCACCAGAATGGCCATTATCAACAAAACAGAAAATGACAAGTGCTGGAGAGGATGTGGAGAAAGAGGCACACTTATCCACTGTTGGTGGGAATGTCAAATGGTGCAACCACTGTGGAAGGCAGTTTGATGGTTCCTCAAAAAGTTGAATATAGAATTGCCATATGACCCAGCAATACCATTGCTAGGTATCTACTCGAAGGACTTAAGGGCAAAGACACAAACGGACATTTGCACACCAATGTTTATAGCAGCGTTATTTACAATTGCAAAGAGATGGAAATAGCCAAAATGTCCATCAACAGAAGAATGGCTAAACAAACTGTGGTATATACATACGATGGAATATTATGCAGCTTTAAGACAAGATAAACTTATGAAGCATGTAATAACATGGATGGACCTAGAGAACATTATGCTGAGTGAGTCCAGCCAAAAACTAAAGGACAAATACTGTATGGTCCCACTGATGTGAACGGACATTCGAGAATAAACTTGGAATATGTCATTGGTAACAGAGTCCAGCAGGAGTTAGAAACAGGGTAAGATAATGGGTAATTGGAGCTGAAGGGATACAGACTGTGCAACAGGATTAGATACAAAAACTCAAAAATGGACAGCATAATAATACCTAAGTGTAAAGTAATCATGTTAAAACACTGAATGAAGCTGCATCTGAGCTATAGGGTTTTTTGGTTTTTTTTTTGTTTTGTTTTTTACTATTACTTTTATTTCTTTTCTCTATATTAACATTCTATATCTTTTTCTGTTGTGTTGCTAGTTCCTCTAAACCGATGCAAATGTACTAAGAAACGATGATCATGCATCTATGTGATGATGTTAAGAATTACTGATTGCATATGTAGAATGGTATGATTTCTAAATGTTGTGTTAATTTTTTTTCCATTAATTAATAATAAAAAATATTCTTTCCTCTTCTCTCCATTTAGTTCATCTTTCAGAACTCTGCTCACTGCAACATTATTCGTACCAGAAAAAACGGCGGGGGGGGGGGGCTGTGTAAAATTCCCAACTGTAAGGAAATGGATAATGTAACACCAGGCAGCATCAGATGAAAAATGGCACATGAAATATTAAAAGGAAAATATTCACGTTATAGTAATGTCTCACATTATTCTGTTGTAATATATATATATATTTTTTTTACATGGGCAGGCACCAGGAATCGAACCCGGGTCCTCGGGCATGGCAGGCAAATACTCTTACCTGCTGAGCCACCATGACCCACCCTGTTGTAATATATTTTTATACACACATACACAAGTGAAAAAAGTCTGCAGGGAACACAAACTGTTAAGATTGGTTATCTGTGGGTGGTAGATTATGAGTGATTTTTTTCTCTTTGCTCATCTTTATTTTCTAAAATAAGATGTATCGAGAAAAATAGATATAGTTTTAAGATCAAGTTAACTAAGGGGAAAAAGCCTGGAATCTCAGTAAAATAGGTTTAAAATTTTTATATTTTTAGAGAGGAATGGGAGGTCGGGGGATGTGTGTGCGTGTAGCTTTGATAGTCTAAACTAATTAATCCAAAGCTAGATTTATCAAATACCCTGTTTCCCCAAATCATTCACTGTGAGTGTACATTATATCGATGGACAGATTTAGTTCTTGGGTTCTAATATTAATTTTAAGGGGACCTTTAAAAAGCAGTTCCTTATCCATTAAAAAGATGAAATGAAATCAATTTTAGGTACCTTTAATTTTCCCCCAATTTGATTTAAAACATTAACCCAAAGCTCAACATCTTAAAAGCTTTATCTCCATTAAAATTAGGGCAGATGTCAATTGTAAGAATACTGTCATTCTTTATTAATAGTAATTACCTCGACTGAACCAAAATCTCAATTAATGACAACTCTTCTGAGCTCAACGGTCAGAATCATTTTGAAATTGCCCTCGGAATTCCCCAAAGATAACAGTCCTGAGATTTGATTATTATTAAGAACAAATTCATTCAAAAAGGCAGACAAAACCTAGAACTAAAAATAAAAAACCAAAACCCGAGAGGAACTCAATTCCTTTTGCAACTGACCCACCCCTTACCCAACCCCTTCCTTTGGCCCTGAAGGGTCCTGGTCCCCACCTCTTACAAGGGACGGCAGCCTTACGCCACCACTAGCCCTAACTAAGATAAGGATCGGGAACACTCTTCTTTCGGGAGGATTCCAGCCCAACCTAGGTCAGAGCCTGGACTTCTCGCCCACGGCTCCGCCCCCGGGCCCCGCCCCGCCCCGGGCCCCGCCCCGCCTCGCCCTGCCACGCCCCGCTGGCGGCCTCTCCCGCCCTCCGCCTCTGTGTGACGAGTCCCCGATCCGGGAAGGTCTATTGCGCACGCTCAGGGAGAAGAGGAGAAGGGCCTCGGCTGCGCGCGCCGAGGATAATGAGGCGCGGAATTCGGCGGGCTCCCTCCCGGAAACGGAAGCTCGGGGGGAGGGCGAAGAGGGGCGGGGAACCTACGGCGGTTGATTACTCCTACCGTGTGACTTCGCTTCTCTCCGACTTGGCTTCTCTGAGGCTGCGAGAGATGGTCAGGTCCGGAACTCGACCGGGCCAGGTGAGGGGTGCGGACCCGAGGATTCCATTGTGGGGTGGAGAGAGATTGAGGTGGTTCTTGGAAAGTGTAAATCTCCTCGAAAAAAATAAAGACAGTGCGGTAGCATTAAAAATGTTTAGAAAGGGGAGTGGGGGGAACACATAATCTTACCATCCTAAACCGCCGCTCTGTCCATAGATGCATATTCTGTGTAAATCGTTGAGGTCTTCAAGAGCTCTGGCTGGGTGTCAAACCCGGGTTTGAGTCCCAGCATTGTCTCTGGGTCAGGTGAAAACCTCTCCTAATTTCAGTTTCTGAGCTCTTCCACAGAGTGTCGCTATTAGCTGATATTCCGTCAGTTTTGCCATCTCTGTCACATTGTTGCGGGTATTTTACCACCAGGGAAAATGTGATCTCCCAACTGATGTCTTTAGCCTTATCTTGCCAAACGCACGCCCCTCGTGTAGCTAAGTGATTATCTTCCTGCTTAAAATCCGATGTTTTTTGAAGATATCCCAGTTTTTTTGGCAACCCAGAGCCATTTTTTATCCAGCCTGAGTATTCTTTTCCAGCCCCTACCCTATTCCAGTGCCCTGATTGTGCCAGGCCCTCTTAGCTTCCATGCATTTGAACATTCCTTTCTCTATCTAGATGCCCCTCCCCACCGTAATATCTCCACTTTATGTCTCCTCTTCCTTCAACTAAAGGGCTACCTCTTAAGCCTTCCCTAGCAGTCACACATCCCTGTAGGTCGGATGCTCTTTAACCATTTGCTCCTGTACTAACCTTTATCAGACCACTTTTCAAGCCAGAGGTCCTTATCTATTTTCTCCACTAGTCTGTTTTAGCTAGTCTTCCGAGCCTAGAACAGCACCTGACATAGTAAATTTTCAGAGAATGTTTTACCTATTCCCCCTGCAGACCCTCTATTACAGCTCCCTAAGGAGATCTAGTTCTCTCTTCCCCCTCTTTGTTCCTTACTCTTCCTTCATTTATAATTCACCTATTTTCTCTACTAATGTGAATCTTAAAATTTTTTCAAGATTGGCTCAATACTTGCTTTACAATACTTCCAGACTGAGTCAGCTGATATAGATCTTTCTCTCAAACTGAATGAGTTCAGAATATATGGTATCAGCAATGGGGAGGAAATGGGGCTTTGTAATCAACTCGAATTCTGCCACTACTGTCTTAGCGTAAGCACAGTACTTTGCTTCTGAATTTTCACTCCTTTCTCTATAAAATGGGGGTAATAGTTACTGCTTCAAAGAATTGTTAAGATTAAATGAGGGAGGGCCACTGTGGCTCAGCAGGTGGAATTATCGCATGCCATGCTGCAGACCCAGGTTTGTTTACTGGTGCCTACCCATGCAGGGGAAAAAAAAAAACCTGAAAAAAAAAAGACTAAATGAGAGAACTAGTAAAAGATGTATCAAATGACATAAATGGGGGCCTAGATTGTAAACTTTTATAGTAAACACATTTAGTCCAGAGTCATTATTATAATTTCTGGATTTTGAGAGGATGTTATATATATATATATATATATGTATATCCTGATATTTAGCAATCAGAACAAAGCCGATCAGGTTGGGGTTAAAGTAACTCAGAACACAGGGTTAAGGAAGACAATGCCTATATTTTAGAACCACACATATTCTTTTGAGACCAGAGGAAGAAAGGTTTATTTGATCTGGAACCGGAATTTTCTTATCTAATCTAACTCAACCTATCTGTTTAGCTCATTTGAACAATTGAAATAAGAAAGAGGTCCCTGTATAGCTTAATGTATGCCTGGATACATCCTAGAATATATTAAGTAGATAATCAAAAAGTATTGGCAAAAAGTCCCTTGAGGGATGGGAGAAAAAATATGCAAATGTTAAACTTTACCATCAGGAAATCTCCTGGTACTGTGTCGAACTGTAGGAACCCCAAATTAATAGGCCATGCCCTTGATCTTTTATTTTTTACTTTTTTATAGTATAGTATAACATATATACAAAGCGAAGAAATAAAAAAGTAGTTTTCAAAACACTCTTCAACAAGTAGTTACAGGACAGATCCCAGTTTGTCATGGGCTACCAAACAATCCTTTCAGATTTTTTCTTCTAGCTGCTCCAGAATATAGGAGGCTAGAAGGCTTAAATATTTCTTATCACCATAATTGACTTTTTTCTTTTTTTTATGAAAAATAACATATACATATTTCAGAGTTTGACATAGGTTACAATTCCACAATTTTAGGTTTTTACTTTTAGCTGCTCTAAGATACTGGAGACTAAAAGAGATATCAATTTAATGATTCAGCAATCATATTCATTTGTTAAACCCTATCTTCTCTGTATAACTCCACTGTCACCTTTGCTCTTTCTATCCCTCTCTTTAGGGGTGTTAGGGCTATGGCCATTCTAACTTTTTCATGTTGGAAGGGGTTGTCACTAATATGGTGTAGGGAGATGGGACTATCTGATATTCTGGAGAGGCCCTCTAGGTTTCAGGACTTATCTGGTGGTTCAGGGACCCATCTGGAGGTTATAGGTTTCTGGAAAGTTAGTCTAATGCATGAAACCCTTGTGGAATCATATATATTGCCCTAGGTGTTCTTTAGGATTGGCTGGAATAGTCCTGGTTGGGGTTTGGCAAGTTATGATAGGTAGCAAGGTCTAACTGAAGCTTGCATAAGAGCAGCCACTAGAGAGAGTAGCCTCTTGACTCTATTTGAACTTTCTCTGCCACTGATAATTAATTACACTTCTTTTCCCCCTTTTGGTTAGGATGGAATTGTTGATTCTATGGTGCCAGGCATGCCCTTGATCTTGAAGCTTACTCTTGTGAAGCTTATCTAGGTAGCAGAGAAGTTTAGCCTACCTATAGGTATGCCTAAGAGTTACTTTTGGAGGACCTCTTTTGTTGCTCAGATGTGGCCTCACTCTCTCTAAGCCCAAGTGAAATCTCTGCGAGTAAAATCATTGCCCTCCCCACTACGTGGGACATGACATCCAGCGGTGAAAGTTTTCCTGGTGACGTGGGAGATGATTCCCATGGATGAATCCAGCCCTGGCACCCTGGGATCAACAATTCCATCCTGACCAAAAGGGAGAAAAGAAGCTGGAAGTAAAAACCTAAAATTGTGGAATTGTAACCCATGTCAAACTCTGAAATACATTCTACAACTAATTGAGGTACTGTGCTTCGAAATTTATTGCTTTTTTGTGTACATGTTATTTCTCACAAAAAAGAGAAAAAGAAGTCAATTGTGGTAATAAAAAAATATTTAAGCTGGGTGGGCCATGGTGGCTCAGCAGGCAGTTCTGACCTGCCATGCTGGAGACCCGGGTTCGATTCCTTGTGCCTGCCCATGCCAAAGAAAAAATTTAAGCCTTCTAGCCTCCGATATTCTGGAGCAGCTAGAAGGAAAAATCTGAGAGGATCTTATGATAGCCCATGACAAACTCTGGGATCTGTCCTATTACTACTTGTTGAAGAGTCCTTTGAAAACTATTGCTTTGCTTTTTTATTTCTTTGCTTAGTATATATATTATACTATACAATAAAAAAGTAAAAAAAATGACAAATATTCAACAACTTAGTTCTCTTAGCAACAGTTAGCTTACTACTATCTTAATAACAACAGTAGCAGCTAACTTAGATACCATTTATGTGGCAGGTGCTATTTTACATGCTTTTATGTACTCTAACTTGCTCCTCAGAATACTCCTGTGAGGTTGTTACTGCTATCATCTCTATTTTATAGAGGAGAAAATTGAGGGATGGAGATGTCCCTGCAGTTATGTAGCTGGTTAGCAGTTGAGACAGGTTTCAGACCCACATAGCTAGTGCCTGGCGTCCATTCTTTTAAACATTGCGCTATACTTCGCAATTGTATAACTTTATACAAGTCTTCTCACTCACAGAAATAATGCCAACTTACAAGATATGGGTTAAATGGAAAAGAAAGGCTTTATTTAGTGTATCTAAATCATTCTACAATTGTAATACTATCATGCACTTTTTAGTAAGAGATTGATGATCAAGAAATGATTATACTCTCTTAAATAGCAGAAAAAAAAATTTAATAATACCCAGTGGAAGTAAGTATGACGTGAAACCCATTCTCTCATGCATTGTGAATTGGGTCACACCATTTGGAAAATACTTTTGCAGTTAGTGTTGAGTCACTAAACTTCTAATTACTTTTCAGCAGATAGAGTACTTCTATTCAAGGAAATGCTATACAACCATTAAAATTATTTGAAGTCTTTCTTAATATGGGAAAAAATTAAGTAAAAAATACAAGATCTATAATTGGCAGTATCTAGACATTATGACTAAGTTATAAAAAAAGATTGGAACCTTCTAGCAAAATAGCAAAGTGCATACCTACTGCCCAGTTCTTGGTTCTAAATATCATTCTCCACCAAAAGCAAAAAATGGCTGACTTTAGGAATGAAAGAGGGAAATTATAAGATGATCCTAGAGTGCAGTGTCTTGTGGCAGAAAGAAAAGACTCAGAGTGATGACATGTTAAAATCATACAAGAGCTAGTTTGAGGTGGTACCCACTGATTAAGTCTGGGATAATTTGAACATAAAAATAAATAATGGGGGTTAGTACCAGGGTAGTTCAGTGGTAGAATTGTCACCTGCCACACAGAAGGCTGGGGTTCGATTCCCTATTTTGTTTGTTTCCCCCCAAAAAACAAACAAACAAAAATTCAACAAATGGTGCTGCAATAATGGGATACTCACATGGAAAAGTAATGAAATCTGACCCCATCATACAGCATAAAAAAAAATGATAATAGATTATAACCCATTGAATAAAATAGAAATCAATGAGTTCATATTTGTACAAAGAAATAAGGAAGAAGAAAAAGTGCTGCTTTAAAGTTTTTTACAACTGATTAACATCGAAAGAATGATGTAGTTAGGAAATTACCACTTGACACACATCATAGTTGATTGGGAAAGAATTACTGATGGATTATAAAACTACTAGGTGAAAGTTTGATGAGTAGGATATCTATACAGTCTCCAATTTATCTCCCCCACAAAAATACTTAAAAATTATAAAGCTAAAAAGAATAACTTCACAGGGGAAAAACTTGGCAGATTCTTATGCAAATAAAATTTACATCACCACTAATAACATCATGTGCTTACTCATATTTGTTGAGAAGGACACAACTTCCCTCGTGTGGTATTCCTGCCAAAAAAGTATGACCTGAATCTAATCATGAGGAAATGTAATGCAAATCTAATGTATAGAGGGACATTATACAAAAATAATTGGCCTGTACTCTTCAGATATTGTAAAGGCTGTAAAAGAAAATGAATGACAGCCTGATGAACTGACAATTTTAAAGCAACAGGTGATTCTGGATTAGTCCGAAATTTTTTCTATAAAGAAATATATTAGGATAATTGGCAAAATTTGAGTAATATCTGTAGAGTAGATTATAATACCATATATCAATGTTGATTTCCTGGTTTTGACCATTATACTGTGGTTATATAAAGGAATATCCTTGTTCCTAGTAATATTTAGGAGTAAGGAGGTGTATCATATTTGCAATTTACTCTAAAATGGTTCAGATAAAAGAAATAATTCATGTATATAGAGATTAGGAGAGAAAATGGCAAATATAGTAAAATGTCAGCAATTGGGGAATTTGGGTGAAGAGTGTATAGGAGTTCTTTGTACTATTATTTCAAAGTTAAAAATATTTTTAAAATTGGAAGGAAATGTGTCAATATGATAGTATTTACTGTTTCAGGTAGCTTTGTTCCTGGGTAATTTTCCAGATTTTCTATAAAGTCTTACAATTATGTCATACATCTATCTCACGCAGTTTTTTTTTGTTTTTTTTTAATTTTAAAAGATAGCAGTTGTTTGGGAATTTGGTCCAGGGTATAACATCACCATGATTTAGGTTTTTAGTATGCTTCTAGCCAAGGCACCAAAACAGAATTACCAGAGGAAAAGACCTTGAGAACATGATGCAGGGACCAGGGGAGTTACATTACATGGAGTATTATTTCCTCTGATGTAGGTTTTTACTCCTGTCATCATAATTTTCATCATATTCCAGGTTACCTCAAGGAGAAATATCTTCCACGTTGCGAGGGAGACTTTCACACCTGGATGTCATGTCCCACGTAGCGGAGAGGGCAATGATTTCACTTGCATAGTTGTGTTTAGAGAGACTGAGGCCACATCTGTGCAACAACGGAGATCCTCCAGAAGTAACTCTGGAAGGCAAGCCTATAGGTAGTCTAAGCTTCTCTGCTACTTACATAAGCTTTACAAGAATAAGGCATGATCGAGGGATGGCCTATTGGTTTGGGTGTCCCTAAAATTATAACACAGTATCAGGGGATTCTCTGATGGTAAGGTTTAATAGTTTCATATTCTTTCTCCCCTTCCTCAGGGGACCTTGCCAATACTTTTTGATTATCTGCTTAATAGACTCTAGGATGTTTATAGGCATTACAGTAATCTATAGAGGATTAAAGGACCTCTTTCTTAGTCTATGCTTACTGTGTTCAGTTGTTCAAATGAGCAATACAGATAGGCTGAATTAGATTATGCACTACAGAAAATAAACCTTTCTTCTGTTGGTGTCAAAGAGAATGTGTGGTTCTAAAATCTAGACACTGTCTTCCTTTCCCCTATGTTCTGAATTACTTTAACCCCAGCCAGTTCAGCTTTATTCTTATCTCTCAATATCAGATTATATGTATAAAACAGCCTCTCAGAATCCAGAAATAATAATTACCACTCCAAACTCTGCTCTAAAAGCTTTCAGTCTGGTCCCCTCTTTTCTTAGAAGCATTTTGTAAAGGTGACAATACCATTGTTGTTTTTTTGTTTCTGGCTTATTTTGTCTCATCAGATGTCCCACGTGTTCATTCACATCATTGCATGCCTCATGACATTGTTCCTTTTTGTAGCAGCACAACTTTCATTCATAAGTATACACCATCATTCACCAATCTACTTCTCCGTCACTGCATCCTTCAGCCACCTGCATTCATCAGGCATCATGTAGATGGCTCAAAGTCCACAGTCCATCAACATTCTCAATTTTAGATAATTTCATTGTTCCCAAGAGACAGAAGACCAATAAACATATCCTCGCCAATTAGGAAATCTAAACCTCCTCTTATTAACTTTGAACCTCACCCCATTATTTATCTCTGCTGTTGCTGTGGTAGTGCTGATGGTTTCCTTTTGAACATATCTCATAGCATGCAATAGCAGTTTTCCCCCTGTACCATGAACTGAAACACTCTTTAAAGTAATTCTTATAAGAACTAATTCATATTTCTAGTGTGTATCAGTGGGACACGTAGGTCATTACAATGCCTTTCAATCTTGTTCATCTTCAATATGGTAATATTACTTCTAGACCTACTAGAGAATCATCTTTGCTCCTGTTTAGTCCCTTACATTGGAGTTCAACCTCATTAGCTAATTGTTCACCCATCTTTAGTTTCTATCTATTCTAAGTCCCCTATATTTTGTATTATAGGCCTCTGATTATACCTTTATGCTGGTCGTAAAAGTGGAATCATACAGCATCTATCCTTTTGTTTCTAGCTAATTTTGCTCAGCATTATGTCCTCAAGGCTTATCCATCTTGTCATGTGCTTCAGGATGTCATTTTGTCTTACTACTGCATAATATTCCATTGTATATATATACCACATTTTGTTGATCCACTCGTCTGTTGACGGTCATTTAGTTTGTTTCCATCTTTGGACAATTGTGAATAATGCTGCTATGAACATCCATGTGCAAATGTCTGTTTGTGTTACTGCTTTCAGCTCTTCTGGGTGTATACCAAGTAGTGCTATTGCTGGGTCATAGGGCAACTCGATATTTAGTTTCCTAAAGAACCACCAAACAGTCTTCCATAGTGGCTGCACCATTATACATTCCCACCAGCAGTGCATAAGTGTCCTAGTTTCTCCACATCCTTTCCAGCATTTGTAGTTTCCTGTTTGTTTAATAGCAGCCATTATTATAGGTGTGAGGTGGTGTGTCATTGTAGCCTTGATCTGCATTTCCCTTATAGCCAGTGAAAATGAGTATCTCTTCATGTGCTTTTTTTTTTTTTAACATGGGCAGGCACTGGGAATTGAACCTGGGTCCTCTGGCATGGCAGGCGAGCATTCTTGCCTGCTGAGCCACTGTGGCCTGCCCTCTTCATGTGCTTTTGAGCTATCTGTATTTTCTCTTCAGAAAGAAAAATTACTGTTCATATCTTTAGCCCATTTTATAATTGGGTTGTTTGTTCTTTTGTTGTTGAGTTGTATGATTTCTTTGTATATACGAGAAATCAAACCTTTGTCTAATATGTGATTTCCAAATATTTTCTTCCATTGAGTTGGCTGACTCTTCACCTTTTTGACAAAGTCTTTTGAGGTGCAGAAGCATTTGATTTTGAGGAGTTCCTATTTATCTATTTTTTCTTTTGTTGCTTGTGTTTTGGGTGTAAAATTTAGGAAGCTATCTCCTATTACTAGGTCTTGAAGATGTTTTCCTACATTTTCTTCTAGAAGCTTAATGGTGCTAGTTCTTATATTTAGGTGTTTGATTCACTTTGAGTTAATTTTTGTGTAGGGTGTAAGATAGGTGTCACGGTTAGGGACACGTGTCAGCTTGGCCAAGTTGTAGTACCTGTTTATCTGATTGGGTAAGCACTGGCCTGTCTGTTGCAATGAGGACATTTCATAGGATTAGGTCATGATCACGTCAGCTGCATCCACAGCTGATTCCATTTGTAATCAGCCAAAGGGGAGTGTCTTCTGCAATTAGTGATGCTAAATCTAATCATGGGAAGCCTTTTAAAGAGGACTCAGAAGAGACAGGTTCCATTCCTGCTTTGGCTGGTGAGCCTCTCCTGCGGAGTTCATCCAGGCCATCCATCGGAATCGTTGGCTTCGCAGCCTGCCCTGTGGATTTTGGACTCTGCATTCCTGCGGTCACGTGAGACACTTTTATAAATTTTATATTTGCAAGTGTTCCCTGTTGATTCTGTTTCTCTAGAGAACCCTAACTAATACAATAGGAATCCCCTTTCATTCTCTTGGCTATTGGTATCCAGTTCTTCCATGCCCTATTATTGAAAAGACTATTTTGTCCCAGTTTGGAAGATTTGGGGGCCTTGTCAAAAGTCAGTTGACCATAGATTTGGTGGTCTATTTCTGCACTCTCAATTCAATTCCATTGGTCAGTGGTTCTGTCTTTGTGGCAGTACCATGCTGTTTTGACCACTGTGACTTTATAATAGTTTTTAAAGTCAAGGAGTGTTAATCCTCCCACTTTGTTCTTGTTTTTTAGGATGCTTTTAGCTATATGGGGTCTCTTTCCCTTCCAGATGAATTTGGTAGTTAGCTTTTCCAAATCTTCAAAGTAGGTTGTTGGAATTTTAATTGTTACTGTGTGGAATCTGTAGATTAATTTGGGGAGAATTGACATCTTAACTATATTTAGCCTTCCTATCCATGAGCAGGGAATATCTTTCCACCTATTTAGATCTCCTTTGATTTCTTTAGCAATGTTATGTAGTCTTCTGTGTACAAGTCCTTTACATCCCTAGTTAAGTTCATTTCTAAGTTGCTTTTTTTTTTCTGGGTAGAACTATTTTATTAACTGACCAAAGCACTTCATTTTTATTCTGATTTGAGGTAAAACCATTAAACATGGCTCACAAGAAAATAAAATGACTATTGAACTACAATTACAAGAAGTTTGAAACCTCACTAGTTTTTCATATAATACTTTTACAAATTCATACGACTGTACGGTCTACTTAAGCTAAGTTTAGTGTTAACTAAAAGACCAGTTTCAAAGACCTAGACACTCAATTACTACTTTTGCAATGGCTATAGTTTTGCAACAACAGAAGAATGGCTGTCACTTTATGAAAATACTCTAGTTGAAAAATTACTTGTGGCCTTTGGTCACGTCGAACACCTTGCTGTTGATGGCCATGAGTATGCTTGAATCCTGGACACCACTGAAGCACCACAGCCTGACAGGGGTGAACCACTCCTAAGTATTTGATTCTTTTTTTTTTTTAGTATTTGATTCTTTTAGTTGCTATTTTGAATGGAATTTTTTCCTTTACTAACTTCTCAGCTAGGTCATTGCTTGTGTATAGAAATGTTACTGATTTTTGCACATTCATTCCATATCCCATCACCTTACTGAATTTATTAGCTCACATAAGTTTGCTGTTAATTTCTCAGGATCTTCCAAGATCATATTATCTGCAAGTAATGAGAATTTTACTTCTTCCTCTCCAGTTTGGATGCCTTTTCTTTCTTTGTCCTGCCTGATTGCTCTAGCTAGAACTTCTAGCACAATGTTGAGTAATAGTGGTGACAGTGGGCAATAGCTTTTGCTATTGATTAAAGAGAGCTGTCTGGTGACAAAATGACATCTTAAAGCTGGACTCACATGGAAGAAAAATATTTACTGTGTTTCTGGACTGCTTTGTTGTCTCTCTTCTCATTTGGACATTCAGACACCCTCTCTAACAAGGTAACTCACACTTAGTACTAAAATAGGATCTGAACAGACAAAGGAAAAGATTTAGAAAAAAAGTAAGCCAGCTTGCCTAAAAACCAAAATTTATGAAGACAGTTGTACCTGATCTTAGGGGGAAAGCTTTTAGTCTCTTTCCAGTGAGTACAATGCTGGCTGTTGGCTTTTCATATATTCCCTTTATCATATTGAGGCAGTTACCTTTGATTCCTATCTTTTGGAATGTTTTATCAGAAAAGGATGCTGGATTTTGTTAAATGCCTTTTCAGCATCAATCAAAATGATCATGTGATTTTTCCCTTTTAATTTGTTAATGTGCTGTATTACATTAATTGATTTTCTTGTGTTGAACTATCCTTGCATTCCTCATATAAACCCCACTTGGTCATGGTGTATAATTCTTTTAATGTGCTGTTGGATTTGATTTGCTAATATTTTATTGAGAATTTTTGCATCTGTGTTCATTAGGGAGATTGGTGGGTAATTTTCCTTTCTTATAGCATCTTTAAGCATTTTGATATTAAAATGATACTAGCTTCATAAAATGAGTTAGGTAGAGTTCCTTTTTCCTCAATTTTTTCTGGAATGTTTGATGACATTCCCCTGTGAAACCATCTGGCCCTGGACTTTTCTTCGTAGGAAGATTTTTGATGACTGATTGAATCTCTTTACTTGTGATTGGTTTGTTGAGATCTTCTATTTCTTCCTGAGTCATGATAGCTTGTTTGTGTGTCTCCAGGAATTTGTCCATTTCGTTTAAGTTGTCTAGCTTGTTGGAGTATAGTTGATCATAGTATCCTGTTACGATCTCTTTTATTTCTTCAGACTCTGTGGTAACACACCCCTTCTCATTTTTAATTTTGTTTATTGATCATAGTATCCTCTTACGATCTCTTTTATTTCTTCAGGCTCTGTGGTAACACACCCCTTCTCATTTTTAATTTTATTTGGATCCTCTGTGTTTTTTCCTTTATCAGTCTTGCTAGTGGCTGTACAATTTTATTGATTTTCTCAAAGAACCAACTTTTGGTTTTATTGATTCTTTCTGTTGTTCTTTTGTTCTCCCATTCATTTACCTCTGCTTTAATCTTTATTTCTCTTCTCTGTTTGCTTTGGGGTTAATTTGCTGTACTTTCTCAAGTTCCTCCAGGTTTGCTCTCTAGTCCTTGATGTTTGCTATTTATTGTTTTTTAATATAGGCATTTTGGGCAATAAATTTCCCTCTCAGCACAGCTTTTGCCACATCCCATAAGTTCTGATAAGTTGTATTCTTGTTTTCATTCATCTCCATATAGCTACTGATTTCTCTGGCAATTTCTTCCTTGACCCACTGTTTTTTTAAGAGTATGTGATTTAATCTCCATATATTTGTGAATGTTTTTGTTCTTTGGTGGTTGTTGAGGTCCAGCTTTATCCGTTGTGATCAGAGAAAGTGCTTTGAATAATTTCAATATTTTTATATTTATAAAGACCTTTTTTGTGCCCCAGCATATGCTCTATCCTAGAGAATGTTCCATGAGCACTAGAAAAGAATGTATGATCTTGTGCTTTGGGGTGTCTGTCAGGTCTGATTCATTTATCAAGTTATTTAACTTCTCTATTTCCTTGTTGATCTTCTGTCTTGTTCTATCTATAGAGGAGAATGGTGTATTGAAGTCTCCTACTGTTATTGTTGAACCATGTGTCACTCCCTTCAGTTTTGCCAATGTCTGTCTTGTGTACTTTGAAGCTCCTTGATTGGGAGCATAAACATTTTATGATTGTTTTATCTTCTTGGTGAATTGACCCTATAATTAGTATAGAGTGTCCTTCTTTGCTCCTTGTGATGTCTTTACATATAAATTCTATTTTCTCTGGTATTAGTGTAGCTACTTCTGCTTTCTTTCGTTACAACTTGCGTGGAAAATCTTTTTCCATCTTTTCATTTTCAATCTATGTATGTCCTTGTGTCTAAGATGAGTCTCTTGTAAGCAGCATATAGCCGGATTATGTTTCTTAATCGATTCTGCCAATCTCTATCTTTTAATCGGTAAATTTAGTCTGTTAACATTCAGAGTAATTACTGAAAAGCCCTTTCTTGATTCTGCCATCTTATCTTTTTAATTTTATTTGACAGATCTATATATTCTTTTCCCCCGTTCTCTTTGTATTCTTTAAATTACCCGTAGTGGTACTCTTCGAGTCTGTGCCCTCCTCCAGACCTCCCTCTCCTGACTTTATTTTATCAGCTGGCAGAACTCCTTTTAGTATTTCTTATAGGGCCAGTCTCTTGTTGACACATTCTTTCAGCACTTCTTTGTCTATAAAAACTTTAATCTCTCCCTCTGTTTTGAAGGACAATTTGGCTGGGTACAGAATTCTTGGCTGGAAGTCTTTCTCTTTCAGGGTCTTGAATATACCTTATCACTGCCTTCTTGGCTCCAGAGTGCTAGTTGAGTAGTCTGAACTCAGTCTTATTTGATTTCCCTTGTATGTGGTAGATTGTTTTTCTCTTGCCACTTTCAGGATTTTCTGCTTCTCTTCAGCATTTGACAGACTGATTAGTATGTGCCGTGGGGAAGGCCTATTTGGATTTATTCTGTTCAGAGTTCTTTGGGCTTCTTTGACTTGTATATTTATGTCCTTTACGAGGGTTGGGAAGTTTTCCCCCATTATATCCTCAATTACTCTTCCTTTATTCCTCTGTTCTCCTTCTGGGACACCAGTACATTTGTGTGCTTTGTTTTGTCTTTCATTTCCCTAAGTTCCCATTAGATTTTTTCCATCTTTTTTGCCATTTGCTGTTTTGAGTCTTTAAAGTCAATGATCCTGTCCTTTATATCACTTATTCTTTCTTCTGTCTCTTCAGATCTGGGGTTGTGTCCCTCTAGTATGGTTTTTATTTGGTCAACAGTCTTTAATCTCTGTGATTTCTGCTATTTTTCTATTTATTCTTTCAAATTCCTCTTTTTGCTCTTCTATGTCTTCTTGATCTCCTTTATGTCATTTGCTATCCCACTTATTTTATTAAGTAGAGTTGTATGAACATCTTTGATTAGTTGCTCCCACATCTGTGTCTCCTTTGATATCTTAATTTGGTCATTAGGCAGGTCTATATCTGTCTGCATTGTAATATGCTTAGTGATCTTCTGCTGTCTTTGTGACATGTAAATATCTTGATTGATATACTTTGGGAATTTATTTCTTTCAGTAGTCTAAGGTTTTGTGTTTGCAGGATGGTTATACATCAGGGATCAGAGCACAGGGTGAGCACTCAGTGCAGTGATTTGTTTCAGGGCAGGTATAGGCACAGGTTGGGAATGTTACGTTAATGCTTGTGAA